>NW_026652295.1:44488233-44502223 GCF_009828535.3 Hylobates moloch | reverse complement strand
GCATTTCTCTGATGGCCATTCTAACTGGTGTGAGATGGTATCTCATTGTGGTTTTGATTTGCATTTCTCTGATGGCCATTCTAACTGGTGTGAGATGGTATCTCATTGTGGTTTTGATTTGCATTTCTCTGATGGCCAGTGATGATGAACATTTTTTCATGTGTTTTTTGGCTACATAAATGTCTTCTTTTGAGAAGTGTCTGTTTATGTCCTTTGCCCACTTTTTGATGGGGTTGTTTGTTTTTTTCTTGTAAATTTGAGTTCATTGTAGATTCTGGATATCAGCCCTTTGTCAGATGAGTAGGTTGCAAAAATTTTCTGTAGGTTGCCTGTTCACTCTGCTGGTAGTTTCTTTTGCTGTGCAGAAGCTCTTTAGTTTAATTAGATCCCATTTGTCAATTGTGGCTTTTGTTGCCATTGCTTGTGGTGTTTTAGACATGAAGTCCTTGCCCACGCCTATGTCCCGTATGGTATTGCCTAGGTTTTCTTCTAGGGTTTTTATGGTTTTAGGTCTAACATGTAAGTCTTTAATCCATCTTGAATTAATTTTTGTATAAGGTGTAAGGAAGGGATCCAGTTTCAGCTTTTTACATATGGCTAGCCAGTTTTCCCAGCAACATTTATTTAACAGGGAATCCTTTCCTCATTTCTTGTTTTTGTCAGGTTTGTCAAAGATCAGATAGTTGTAGATACGTGGCATTATTTCTGAGGGCTCTGTTCTGTTCCATTGATCTATGTCTCTGTTTTGGTTCCAGTACCATGCTGTTTTGGTTACTGTGGCCTTGTAGTATTTTACCAGGCAGCCGTTGGGCATGCACTGTTCATCAGGCTCAGTCTCAGTTCCTTGGCATATTAACCAACAATTACAGTACGAGTGCAATGATGGAAGAGTGCAGAGCACTCTGGGAGTGTGGAGGAGTGGCACATGATCAGGTAGAGCTGAGGGAGGAAGGGGCTTCCTGGAGGAAGGGACTCCTGAGTTTGGTCCTTAAAACTTTGAAGGAAATAGTGAGGCAAAGCATCACAAGGAAGTATCCAGACTAAATTTCTCTCCTATGTTACTTCATCTATAGCTGCGAATATGAATGCTTTTCTGGAAGCACCATGCTTGCTCAGGAACGAGGGGAAATATCATAGAAGGAATTAAGGTTATATTTCTTGATTTTCTTTTCACTGGACTACATGGCTTAACAACAGAAAATAATGTATCTTGCCCTATTGTATTTTTAGTCTTTTGCTGTAAGTAGTAAGTCCAAGTAAAATACGGAGCAATGGGACTATGGAATTCCTAAATTCATCCCCAGGATATTGCTAAATTGAGAACTAGTCGTTTCAAGAAAGAAGAAAACACTGTAACTGTAAACAGACAGATAAAATGCAAGCTAATAAATTTCTTTAAAATTTTTCTTTGTGCTATTAACATCATATGATGTATTGCATGTAATTGGAGACAGGCTATAGTTGAAAGTGTGGACCTCACAAAAAAGAAATTCCTAGGTTCAAACCCCAGCTCTGACAGCTCTTAGCCATGCAAACTAGGCAAGTTATAATGGCTGAATAGTAGCCATCATATAAAAATACCAAATGTTCTTAATCATTTCTTTTTTTGAGACACTCAGGTTGTTTCTCAATGGGGAGTATTAGTAATAAGACAATAATCAATACTGTCATACTAAAATCTTTGTTCCCCTCTCTGACAGAATAAATTTTTTTAAATGGAATTTCTAGGTTAGAATTTATATCTATTAATAGTTTAATATCCCTAGGCCAGTTTCTTCATACATAAAATGAGATGGATGATGGTACCCACTTCACTGGATCATTGTAAGAAGTAAATAAATTAATAGGAGGAAAACTGCTTAAGCAAGTGTTTGAAACAGACTTTCTGTCCATTTTAAATCAATGAGTAGTAGCTTCCTCCAGGGGGATTTTGCCAAGTTCCAAAGGAAGTCATGTTTTTCAGGTCCTGGAATACTGCCAGTGCGGAGGAATAGGAATGGAATGTAGTCAGAGGATCACATCCAGGTCATTTTCGGGATTCCACATGACTCCTTGCTGAATTTATACTGTAGTTATACTTTTTCTTTATAACAGACATTTGCACAACCTAAGAGCTAAAACAGTAGGGAAAATACAGCAGCAAATCCACTTACCCCACATCATGTCCCATTCAAATACTCACAAACACTCATCTTTGCCAGTTTCTTTACTTAGTCCTTATCAGATAGTACCCACAGAGTTTCTTCTATCTCATCGAGCCAGTGACTGTACTGAATAACTTACCTCTTTTCATGTGTGAGCATTACTTATGCCCCAATTTCATTTTTACCTTCCTCTAAGCATAGATTCTTTATCTTTCTAACTCTGATGTTATGGACATTGAAATAATAAATCTAATTTCTCTGGAAAATTATGAACAAATGAATAGGAGATATGAGAACCCTGAGATAAAGTTGGTCCTGCTTATTTTGGGGGATATTTCCTCATTGTTATATCGGGGAAGATAATTCATCATTTGAGTGCAAACAGTGCTCCCAGTAAGGTCATATAGCCATTATCTAAAATGCCATAGGATTTATCTAGCATCACTTGTAGAAACAGAAATCTATATGGCCAGCTCTGGGGTACAAAACACATCACACTGGATGTTCTACCCAATGATGGTAAGATCCCATAGGGGAAATTAAATGCCATGAAATGGCCTTAATCATGGGAGTTAAGAAATTGTTTTTCACAAACTACACGGTAGAATAAAAAACATGATATGAGGGAGAGAGAATAGCATCTAAAAGGCATAGGATGAGGTCAGAGTTCTGAATGCACTTTATCGGTGTGGTGGTTAATTTTATGTGTCAACTTGACTGGGCTAAGGGATGCCCAGGTGGCTGCTGAAACATTCTTTCTGGGTGTGTCTGTGACAGTATCTCCAGAAGAGATTAGCATTTTGAATTGTTGGACTAAGTAAAGAAGATCTGCCCTCACCAAGGAGAGCAGGCACCCCTAGTCCGATGAGGGCTCAAATAGAACATAAGACAGAGAAAGGCCAACTTTCCTCTTTTCAGTCTTTATGAACTGGGACATTCATCTCCTTCTGCCCTTGGACACTGAAGTTTCTGGTTCTCATGCCTTTGTGCCTTTGGATTCCAGGACTTACACCAGTCCCCCATCACACCGCCCACCCTGGTTCAATTACAACAGAATTGCCTTGTGACAAAATCACTGGGGGTGGAGGAGTATAAAGTCAGTGTTTGTGTTTATGCCATCTTTGCCATGTGTCTCTTACACAGAGAATTGAGGTGATTATGGAAATATGCCCCCGAAATAACAAGAAAGATCACAGGAAGCTACACAGGCAAGAGTAGAAAATTCAGGAATACTGTTAATACCAGGATTCTTCTATACATGTACAGATGGTCCTTGAGTTACTTTTTTTTTTATTTTATGATGTTACAGAAGTGAAACGCATTCAGTATAAACCATACTTCAAGTACCCATACAAACACTCTGTTTTTCAGTTTCAGTACAGTATTCAACAAATTGCATGAGATATTCATTACCTTATTACAAAACAGTATTTGAGAGATGATTTTGCCCAACTAATCATTTATATCATAGGCTAATATAAATGTTCTGAGCACATTTAAAGTAGAGTAGGCTAGGTGTATTAAATCCATTTTCCTCTTATGATATTTTCAATTTACAATGGGTTTATCAGGATGTAACCTCACTTTAAGTCAAAAAGCATCTGTATAGCTTTATATCCTGTTTTCTCTTCAAATATTTTATCATAGGAATTCCCACATATTATTAAACATTCTTTGAATATGTGGTTTATAATGGCTGAATAGTAGCCATCATATAAAAATACCAAATATTCTTAATAATTTCCTTTTATGAGACACTTAGACGGTTTCCTAGTGGGAAGTATTAGTATTAAGACTATGATAAATATTGTCATACCAAAATCTTCTTGTGCATCTCTGACAGGATACATTTTTCAAAAATGGAATCGCTAGGTTAGAACGTATATTATTTAAATTATTTAATTCTAACAACAAACACTATTTCAAAAACTAGATACTGGAGAAAACACAACTGACTCTAGATAAGTCTAAAATTTATCTGGCAGAAGCAGACATGTTAGACATAAATAGATTAGCCAAAAAAGTTTACAATGCCATGGGGTAGCAGTTAATATGATTTGCAGAGGAAAAGAACAGTGTAGGTCATTCTGGTGAGTCAATGAATTGTAAATAGATTTAAAAAGCTTTTGCTGCTTTCAGGTCTATAACCCTATCAAGTCATTTAGGCTTTCTAAACCTCAATTTGCTCATTTTGAAAACTGGAGACATTTCCCATGTTCATGCACCAGAATACTTAATACTGTAAGCTTGAATGTTCTGCCTAAATTGGTATGTAGATCTGCTGTCATCCCAATCATATGCCAGACCAGGATTTTTATAGAAAAAGAATAGATAGAAAAAGGATCATAGAAAAGCTGATTTTAACATTTATATGAAAAGGCAAAGGACCTAGAACAGTCAAAACAATCTTGATAAAGAGCAATGTCGCAGAACTCACACTACCTCACCTCAAGACTTATTACAAAGCTTTGGTAATCAAGACGGTGTAGTATTGACAAGAAGATACATAAACAGGTCAATGAGCTAGAATTGAGAGGCCAGAAATAGATCCACGCTTATAAAGCAAATTGTTTATGATAAAGGAACCAAAGCAATTTAAAAGCAAATAAAATACCTTTTAACAAATGGTACTGGAACAATTGGCTATGCATAAATTTTTTTTTTTAAACTTAGACTCCTATTTGCACTTACACTCTATTTCACACCACACACAAGAACTAATTTTAAATGGCGGAAAGATCTGTGGATAGGAGTTTGAGAACCTTGAAAGATAGTCTATAGGAATAAGTATCTGCCCTCAGGCATTAGACCCTCACTTATCCTTAAATGTATCAGGATAACTTAGCTTAGGCTAGGACCTGGCCTATGGCCCTTCCCCACTACTTATTAAAACATTTAAAGAGAAATCTAAATTAAAAATCCAAAATAATAATGCAATTTAAAACTACCTCAAAAAATCCAAAAATCTTTAAGATATACCATTTGAAACAAAAGTGTTAAAAGAGATAGAACAAGAATTTTATATAAGCATGATAAATGTAAAGAGATGTAACAAGGCCGGGCACGGTGGCTCACGCTTGTAATCCCAGCACTTTGGGAGGCCAAGGCGGGTGGATCACGAGGTCAGGAGATCAAGACCAGGTGAAACCC
Source organism: Hylobates moloch (assembly GCF_009828535.3). NCBI lineage: Eukaryota > Metazoa > Chordata > Mammalia > Primates > Hylobatidae > Hylobates > Hylobates moloch. Next base: position 44,496,929 of record NW_026652295.1, on the reverse strand, counting down.
TGTCTCTACTAAAAATACAAAAAAAAAAAATTTAGCCGGGTGTGGTGGCGGGCACCTGTAGTCCCAGCTACTCAGAGAGGCTGAGGCAGGAGAATGGTGTGAACCCAGGAGGCGGAGCTTGCAGTGAGCCGAGATTGCACCACCGCACTCCAGCCTGGGCGACAGAGTGAGACTCCATCTCAAAAAAAAAAAAAAGAGAGAGAGAGATGTAACAAGCTATTAGTAATATGAAGAATAATAAAAATCATTAAAAATGAAAATATATGAGGTATAATAGCTGGAAAACTACACCAAAGATGGGATAAAGAAAGGATAGAAACAGCTAAAGAATAAATTCGTGAATTAGAAAATGAGACAAAGAGGCAATCTCTCGGCAATCAGAAGAATAAAGAGATAGAAGATATACAAGTAAGCATATTCCTCCCTGTTCCCATTATGTAGTATCAACCCTCTCTCCTCAAGAAAAGCAGTTTACAACCCAAATGTCCAACAACGATAGACTGGATTAAGAAAATGTGGCACATATACACCATGGAATACTATGCAGCCATAAAAAATGATGAGTTCATGTCCTTTGTAGGGACATGGATGAAACTGGAAAACATCATTCTCAGTAAACTATCACAAGGACAAAAAACCAAATACCGCATGTTCTCACTCATAGGTGGGAATTGAACAATGAGAACTCATGGACACAGGAAGGGGAACATCACACTCCGGGGACTGTTGTGGGGTGGGGGGAGGGGGGAGGGACAGCATTAGGAGATATACCTAATGCTAAACGACGAGTTAATGGGTGCAGCAAAACAACATGGCACATGGATACATATGTAACAAACCTCCACATTGTGCACATGTACCCTAAAACCTAAAGCATAATAATAAATAAATAAATAAAAGAAAAGCAGTTTATTTACCCCAACATTACTATAACTCCCTTCTGATCCACTGGCATGAGGAGTCCAAGGTGGCCAGGTGGTAGACCCAGCTTCAAATTCAGTAGAATCCTCACTTTGCTGGTGGAGACATAGCCCTTACTGGGAATGATGTTCTCTAACCTAACAGAGCCTAAGGTTAGAAGACAGGAAGAACAAATTTCACAAATAGGTCACTGGGGATGATCATGTAGGGATCACTTCTATTTCCTTGGTTACCAGACCTGTGTTTTCTAACCATTAAGGTAGAGCACCATATATCAGTCCTTATTTCAATGCATACACCCCAAAATTGAGGATCATGCTCTAACCTTCAGAATGTGTTCTCGGAGAGGGCCACTTAGCTGAGCCTTTAAGCCCACTGCATCATTCAGCTAGGCCAGCTGCTTCTGGGTGATGGGATATATGGTGGAACCAGTGAATCCTGTAATCGTTGTATGTCCTTTGCAGCAAAATTGGTCCCTTATCTGAGGAAATGTGGTGAGATCCCATATTGATAGATCAGGTATGCTGAAGTGTTGATTCATGCTTGGTGTAGATGTAACCTCTGGTAAGGAAAAATTGCCGCTGTTTTCCTCAATTGAGGGGTTAGCATCAGTCTCTGAGGCTGACATTCAGCACTGGCTAGATAAGCCCTTTGTGAACTGAATCCCATTCTGTTAGGTATTTGCATACTTCTATTCCTGCCACCATTGAATGCCAACTTGCCCTGGTACTGCAATAAGAAATGTTGGCTGACATCCACAGGTTTACTCATCCTGTCCACCTGATGGTTGAGATCCCCTTCTGCAAAAGAGACTTGCTGGGCATCACGACAAGACAGACAGATCTGCATGCTTGGCGCCCACCATCTATAGGGCCCACATATCTCTTTCCCCTGCCTCCTTGCCCTCACTCTTCCCATTCTGGTCTTTCCAGGCCCTGAACAAAGTAGCCAAATCATTCACCACTACTATTGCTACCTAAGGTCACTTTTCCTTCCATACGAAGTGGACAATCAAGCTCAAAGCTCTGCCCAAAGCTCTATATAGAGATTTTATACAAGTGATAAAGAAGATTATGGGAGGTAGCCCAAAACCCCTCCCAATACAGTCCTGTGACCACCACTGTTCCTCTCTAAACTATTTCTTCAAAGCATTCATTAGTAGTGGAATCTCCTAAAAGAAAAAAGCCCGTAGCAGCTTAGGGGGAAATGAAAATAGGGTGAACCGGGAAGGCAGAATGTTATTGAGCATTCAGACATTGGAGGGATAACCCTTCCCCAAACAAAAATGATACCTTCAAAAAGCATCAATTTAGTGTTTGATTTAATACAATTTTTTTCCATTTGTAATGATTTCATGTGCATTTGTGTCATCTCTTTAAGCAGTGTTTCCATCCCTTTGGAGTCAGGAAGTATATCTTACTCCTCCCTGTATCCAACTTTCTCAGTTCCCATCACAGGGCTAGGATCACAGCAGCTATTCACGTTAGTATTAAACAGTTTGGAATTGACCGATCCTCACTTAGGCAGTCCAGGGCTCTCACTCTCAATTCTGTCATGATTATGCTGCCTTGACTATTGATGCCCATGCTTCCACCTATAAACCACCCTTCAAGGTTTTCAAATCCCTACTCATGAGTCTTTCTACCTTTATTTCAATACTGAGCAGCCATCCTCAACAAAGGTCATTTTAATACCAAGGTCCATATCCACCATGAGGGTGCCCATCTCTGGATGGCAACTCCAGTCTTGTTTGCTTGTCTCTCACACCATTTCTGTTTACTGACTGTTGAAAGAAGAGACTGCGAGAGCTCCCTATCCCCACATGGCCTGATAACAGAAATGAGTTATTCCACTGGCTGGCAAAATACTAAATCTTCCCTTCATGGATCCAAAACTGGGCTTAGACACTCCTCTACTGTGCTCTCCACTGTTCAGATTCTACCATTGAGGACCTCCTGGAGAAATCTGGAGTCCCTGACTCTGACATGAAGTCCACAGACTACTTGTCAGTAACCCCCAAGGCATGGTTTCTATGGACCTAAGTTTGTGTCAGTCCGAAGATCAAGTTTGTCCCCAGAATGTCTCTCTCGTGTTCCCCCTTTGGGTCTTACTGAGATTAATGAGCAATCTAGTTCTGCTATTTACTAGTTGAGTGATCTTCAGTGAGTTAATCTCTCTGGTATTTTCTTTCCTGAGCTGGCATAGGAAAAGACTCATTTGTATTTCACAGGGTTATGATAAGAACTAAGTGACATAAGGAGTATGTGTTGCTTTGCACAGTGTCTGCTATTTGGTTGCCACTAATTAATAAGCATTGTTATTATAATTCTAGTAATATTGTTATCTACTCCATTTCATACTATAATACCTTCATCACCCATACAGACCATTTTTCTGGCTTTACAATTGTCTCTCTGCCACCCATCTCTTTTCTACTCTTCCTACTCCTACATACAGTTGCTTAGTGGAGTTGATTTGTTATCATTTTTTTCAATGAAATTATACTACACACTCTGGCAAATTTTGAAATGCCCCTCCAACTTTTTCCCTTGTCTTGCATACCATCCCCTTCACTATTCACTTTGTGATTAACAAAATATTGCAAACAAACTTATAGCATATGACAATGATGCCACTTCTCAAAATGACTAGAAAGCATACATTCATTCACACTAATATGTCTATTTTTTCTGACTCACAGGGCTGTGTTTTAATGACAGGTTTATATCCCCAAATTTGGGTAACACCAAAAACACAACCTAATAAGCTATGCCGCACAGTGCATTAGGAATAGGCTAATAGACGTTGCCAAAAAGAAACAAGAAGAGAAATGCTCACTGCTTCTCAATATACACTAAACAAAAAGCCAAGATGGCCGAACAGGAACAGCTCCGGTCTACAGCTCCCAGCGTGAGCGACACAGAAGACCGGTGATTTCTGCATTTCCGTTTGAGGTACCGGGTTCATCTCACTAGGGAGTGCCAAACAGTGGGTGCAGGACAGTCGGTGCAGCACACTGTGCGCAAGCGGAAGCAGGGCGCGGCATTGCCTCACTCGGCAAGCACAAGGGGTCAGGGAGTTCCCTTTCCTAGTCAAAGAAAGGGGTAACAGACGGCACCTGGAAAATTGGGTCAGTCCCACCCTAATACTGCGCTTTTCCAACGGGCTTGGAAAACGGCACACCAGGAGATTGTGTTCCGCACCTGGCTCAGAGGGTCCTATGCCCACGGAGTCTAGCTGATTGCTAGCACAGCAGTCTGAGATCAAACTGCAAGGTGCCAGTGAGGCTGAGGGAGGGGCGCCCGCCATTGCCCAGGCTTGCTTAGGTAAACAAAGCAGCCAGGAAGCTCAAACTGGGTGGAGCCCACCACAGCTCAAGGAGGCCTGCCTGCCTCTGTAGGCTCCACCTCTGGGGGCAGGGCACAGACAAACAAAAAGTCAGCAGGAACCTCTGCAGACTTAAATGTCCCTGTCTGACAGCTTTGAAGAGAGTAGTGGTTCTCCCAGCATGCAGCTGGAGATCTGAGAATGGACAGACTGCCTCCTAAAGTGGGTCTCTGACCCCCGAGCAGCCTAACAGGGAGGGACCCCCTAGTAGGGACAGACTGACACCTCACTCGGCCAGGTACTCCTCTGAGACAAAACTTCCAGAGGAACTATCAGACAGCTGAATTTGTGGTCTCACGAAAATCCGCTGTTCTGCAGCCACCGCTGCTGACACCCAGCCAAACAGGGTCTGGAGTGGACCTCTCGTAAACTCCAACAGGCCTGCAGCTGAGGGTCCTGTCTGGTAGAAGGAAAACTAACAAACAGAAAGGACATCCACACCAAAAACCCATCTGTACATTACCATCATCAAAGACCAAAAGTAGATAAAACCACAAAGATGGGGAAAAAACAGAGCAGAAAAACTGGAAACTCTAAAAAGCAGAGCACCTCTCCTCCTCCAAAGGAGTGCAGTTCCTCACCAGCAACGGAACAAAGCTGGACGGAGAATGACTTTGACGAGTTGAGAGAAGAAGGCTTCAGACGACCAAACTACTCCGAGCAACAGGAGGAAATTCAAAACAATAGCAAAGAAGTTAAAAACTTTGAAAAAAAAAATAGACGAATGGATAACTAGAATAACCAATGAAGAGAAGGGCTTAAAGACGCTGATGGAGCTGAAAGCCAAGTTTCGAGAACTACGCGAAGACTGCAGAAGCCTCGGTAGCCGATGCGATCAACTGGAAGAAAGGGTATCAGTGATGGAAGATCAAATGAATGAAATGAAGCAAGAAGGGAAGTTTAGAGAAAAAAGAATAAAAAGAAACGAACAAAGCCTCCAAGAAATTTGGGACTATGTGAAAAGACCAAACCTACGTCTGATTGGTGTACCTGAAAATGACGGGGAGAATGGAACCAAGTTGGAAAACACTCTGCAAGATATTATACAGGAGAACTTCCCCAATCTAGCAAGGGCAGGCCAACATTCAGATTCAGGAAATACAGAGAACGCCACAAAGATACTCCTCGAGAAGAGCAACGCCAAGACACATAATTGTCAGATTCACCAAAGTTGAAATGAAGGAAAAAATGTTAAGGGTGGCCAGAGAGAAAGGTCGGGTTACCCACAAAGGGAAGCCCATCAGACTAACAGCTGATCTCTTGGCAGAAACTCTACAAGCCAGAAGAGAGTGGGGGTCCATATTGAACATTCTTAAAGAAAAGAATTTTCAACCCAGAATTTCATATCCAGCCAAATTAAGCTTCATAAGTGAAGGAGAAATAAAATACTTTACAGACAAGCAAATGCTGAATGATTTTGTCACCACCAGGCCAGCCCTAAAAGAGCTCTTGAAGGAAGCACTAAACAAGGAAAGGAAAAACCGGTACCAGCCACTGCAAAAACATGCCAAATTGTAAAGACCATTGAGGCTAGGAAGAAACTGCATCAACTAATGAGCAAAATAACCAACTAACATCATAATGACAGGATCAAATTCACACATAACAATATTAACTTTAAATGTAAATGGGCTAACTGCTCCAATTAAAAGACACAGACTGGCAAACTGGATAAGGAGTCAAGACCCACCAGTGTGCTGTATTCAGGAAACCCATCTTACGTGCAGAGACACACATAGACTCAAAATAAAGGGATGGAGGAAGATCTATCAAGCAAATAGAAAACAAAAAAAGGCAGGGGTTGCAATCCTAGTCTCTGATAAAATAGACTTTAAACCAACAAAGATCAAAAGAGACAAAGAAAGCCATTACATAATGCTAAAGGGATCAATTAAACAAGAAGAGCTAACTATCCTAAATATACATGCACCCAACACAGGAGCACCCAGATTCATAAAGCAAGTCCTGAGTGAACTACAAAGGGACTTAAACTCCCACACAATAATAATGGGAGATTTTAACACCCCACTGTCAACATTAGACAGATCAATGAGACACAAAGTTAACAAGGATATCCAGGAATTGAACTCAGCTCTGCACAAAGTGGACCTAATAGACTTCTACAGAACTCTCCACCCCAAATCAACAGAATATACATTTTTTTCAGCACCACACCACACCTATTCCAAAATTGACCACATAGTTGGAAGTAAAGCTCTCCTCAGCAAATGTAAAAGAACAGAAATTATAACAAACTGTCTCTCAGAACACAGTGCAATCAAACTAGAACTCAGGATTAAGAAACTCACTCAAAACCGCTCAACTACATGGAAACTGAACAACCTGATCCTGAATGACTATTGGGTACATAATGAAATGAAGGCAGAAATAAAGATGTTCTTTGAAACCAATGAGAACAAAGACACAACATACCAGAATCTCTGGGACACATTCAAAGCAGTGTGTAGAGGGAAATTTACAGCACTAAATGCCCACAAGAGAAAGCAGGAAAGACACAAAATTGACACCCTAACATCACAATTAAAAGAACTAGAAAAGCAAGAGCAAAAACATTCAAAAGCTAGCAGAAGGCTGGAAATAACTAAAATCAGAGCAGAACTGAAGGAAATAGAGACACAAAAAACCCTTCAAAAAATTAATGAATCCAGGAGCTGGTTTTTTGAAAATATCAACAAAATTGATAGACCACTAGCAAGACTAATAAAGAAGAAAAGAGAGAAGAATCAAATAGATGCAATAAAAAATGAAAAAGGGGATATCACCACCGATCCCACAGAAATACAATCTACCATCAGAGAATACTACAAACACCTCTATGCAAATAAACTAGAAAATCTACAAGAAATGGATAAATTCCTCGACAAATATACCCTCCCAAGACTAAACCAGGAAGAAGTGGAATCTCTGAATAGACCAATAACAAGATCTGAAATTGTGGCAATAATCAATAGCTTACCAGCCAAAAAGAGTCCAGGACCTGATGGATTCACAGCTGAATTCTACCAGAGGCACAAGGAGGAACTGGTACCATTCCTTCTGAAACTATTCCAATCAATAGAAAAAGAGGGAATCCTCCCTAACTCATTTTATGAGGCCAGCATCATCCTGATACCAAAGCCTGGCAGAGACATATCCAAAAAAGAGAATTTCAGACCAATATCCTTGATGAACATTGATGCAAAAATCCTCAATAAAATACTGGCAAACCAAATCCAGCAGCACATCAAAAAGCTTATATACCATGATCAAGTGGGCTTCATCCCTGGGATGCAAGGCTGGTTCAACATACGCAAATCAATAAATGTAATCCAGCATATAAACAGAACCAAAGACAAAAACCACATGATTATCTCAATAGATGCAGAAAAGGTCTTTGACAAAATTCAACAACCCTTCATGCTAAAAACTCTCAATAAATTAGGTATTGATGGGACGTATCTCAAGATAATAAGAGCTCTCTATGACAAGCCCACAGCCAATATCATACTGAATGGGCAAAAACTGGAAGCATTCCCTTTGAAAACTGGCACAAGACAGGGATGCCTTCTCTCACCACTCCTATTCAACATAGTGCTGGAAGTTCTGGCCAGGGCAATCAGGCAGGAGAAGGAAATAAAGGGTATTCAATTAGGAAAAGAGAAAGTCAAATTGTCCCTGTTTGCAGATGACATGATTGTATATCTAGAAAACCCCATTGTCTCAGCCCAAAATCTCCTTAAGCTGATTAGCAACTTCAGCAAAGTCTCAGGATACAAAATCAATGTACAAAAATCACAAGCATTCTTGTACACCAATCACAGACAAACAGAGAGCCAAATCATGAGTGAAATCCCATTCACAATTGCTTCAAAGACAATAAAATACCTAGGAATCCAACTTACAAGGGACGTGAAGGACCTCTTCAAGGAGAACTACAAACCACTGCACAATGAAATAAAAGAGGATACAAACAAATGGAAGAACATTCCATGTTCATGGGTTGGAAGAATCAATATCGTGAAAATGGCCATACTGCCCAAGGTAATTTATAGATTCAATGCCATCCCCATCAAGCTACCAAGGACTTTCTTCACAGAATTGGAAAAAACTACTTTAAAGTTCATATGGAACCAAAAAAGAGCCCACATTGCCAAGTGAATCCTAAGCCAAAAGAACAAAGCTGGAGGCATCACGCTACCTGACTTCAAACTCTACTACAAGGCTACAGTAACCAAAACAGCATGGTACTGGTACCACAACAGAGACATAGATCAATGGAATAGAACAGAGCCCTCAGAAATAATGCCGCATATCTACAACTATCTGATCTTTGACAAACCTGACAAAAACAAGAAATGGGGAAAGGATTCCCTATTTAATAAATGGTG
>NW_026652295.1:43234327-43263605 GCF_009828535.3 Hylobates moloch | reverse complement strand
CCAACAACTACAGAATATGCATTCTTCTTATCAGCACATGGAACATTCGCCAAGATAGATATCACATGTTAGGCCACTAAACAAGTCTTAAGAGATTTTTAAAATCAAGTATCTTCTCAGACCACAGTGGAATAAATCTGTAACCAGTAACAAGAGGAACTTCAGAAAGCACAAAAATACATGGAAATTAAACAGTATCCTCTGGAATGATCATGGGATTAATGAAGAAATTAAGACACATTAAAAGATTTTTTGAAACAAATGAAAATGGAAACACAACACGCTGAAACCTGTGGTATAAAGCAAAAGCAGTGCTAAAGGGAAGTTTGTAGCATTAAATGCCTATATATCAAAAGAGCAGAAAGATCCCAAATTGATGACCTATCATTCTGTCTCAAGGAATTAGAAAAGCAAGAAAATACCAAACCCAGAATTATCAGAAGAAAAGAAATAACAAAGACCTGAGCAGAACTAAATAAAAATAAAGACAAAAAAAATACAAAAGATCAAGGAAATTAAAAGTTGGTTCTTCAAAAAGATAAACAAAATTGGTAAATTGCCAGTGAGACTAACCAGAAGAGAGAGGATCCAAATAAACAAAACCAGAAATGAACAAGAAGATATTACAACTGATACCACAAACATACAAAAGATTGTCACAGACTATTATGAGCAACTATACACTCACAAAGTAGAAAACCTGGAAGAAATGGATAAATTCCTGGAAACATACAATCTCCCAATATTGAACCCAGAAGAAATAGAAATGCTGAATAGACCAATAACAAGTACCAAGACTGAATCAGTAATTTAAAATATCTCCCAACAAAAAAGAGTTCAGGACCAGATGGATTCACAGCCAAATGTGTACAAAGAAGAATTAATACCAGTCCTCCTGAACCTGCCCCAAAAAATTAAGGAGTAGGGAATTCTCCATAAATAATTCTATGAGGTCATTACCATCCTGATACCAAAACCAGGCAAGGACACAACAAAAACAGAAAAGTACAGACCAATATCCCTGATGAACACAGACTCCAAAATCCTCAACAAAATACTAACAAACTAAATCTACTAGCATATCAAAAAGATAATTACCATGATCGAGTGAGTTGTATACCAGGGATGCAAGGATGCAACATACACAAATCAATAAATGGGATACATTACATAAACAGAATGAAGGACAAAAATTGTGATTATCTAAATAGGTACAGAAAAAGCATTTGATACAATTCAGCATCCCTGCATTATAAAAACCCTTAACAAACTAGGCATAAAAGGAATATACCTCACAGTAGTAAAGGCCATATACTACAAACCTACAGCCAACATCATACTGAAGTGGAAAAAGTTGAAAGCATTCCCTCAAAGAACTGTAACAAGACAATGATGCCCACTTTAACCACTCCTATTCAACATAGTACTGGAAGTCCTAACCAGAACAATAAAGCAGGAGAAAGAAAGAAAAGTTATCTAAATTGGAAAAGAAGAAGTAAAATTATTCCTGTTTGCTGATTATATAACCTTATATCTAGAAAAACCTAAAGATTCCACCAAAAACCTCTCAGATTTGATAAATGAATTCAAAGTTTGAGTATATAAAATCATTGTACAAAAATCGGTAGTATTTCTGTTCACCGATAATCTAGCTGAGAAAGAAATCAAGAAGGCAATCTCATTTAAAGTACTACAAAGAAAATAGCAAAATATCTAGTAATATTTAACCAACGAAATGAAAGATCTCTACAAAGAAAACTACAAACCAGCGATGAAAGTAATTGTAGAGGATACTGACAAATGGAAAACCATCCCATGCTTATGGATAAGAAGAATTAATATCATTAAAATGATTATACTGCCCAAAGCATTGTACAGATCCAGTGCAATCTCTATCAAAATACCAACCCCATCTTTTACAGAATTAGAAAACAAAATCCTAAAATTCATGTGGAACCAAAAAAGTGCTCAAATAGGCAAAACAATCTTAAGCAAAAACAACAAAGCTGAAGGCATTACATTTCCTGACTTCAGATTATACCATGAGGCCATAGTAACAAAACAGCATGGTACTGATATAAAAATAGACACATAGATCAATGGAAGAGAGTAGGTAACCCAGAAATAAAACCATGTATTTACAGCCAACTAAACTTTGCCTAAGTTAACAAGAACATACACTGGGGAAAGGACACCCTCTTCAGAAAAAGGAGCTGGGGAATTGGATCAGCATATGCAGAAGAATGAAACTGGTCCCCTATCTCTTATCATATACAAAAATCAACTCAAGATGGAATAAAGACTTAAAGGTAACACCTGAAACTATAAAATAATACTCAAAGTAAACCTGAGGAAAACTCTTCTGGACATTGGTCTAGGTGAAGAATTCATGACTAAGACCTCAAAAGCACAGGTAAAAAAAAAAAAAAAAGACAATGGGACTTAATTAAACTAAAAGCTTCTGCATGGCAAAAGAAATAAGATAGTAACAGGAGGCTGAGGCAGGAGAATCGCCTGAACCCAGGAGGCAGAGGCTGCAGTAAGCTGAGATTACACCACTGCACTCCAGCCTGGGCTACAGAGTGAGAGTCCACCTCAAAAAAAGAAAAAAAGATAGTGAGCAAAGAACTTGCAGAATGGGAGAAAACATTTGCAAATTGTGCATCCAACAGGGGACTAACAGCCAGAATTTACAAGGAACTCAAACAACTAAACAACAACAACAACAACAACAAAAAAACACCAAGTAATCCCCTTAAAAACTAGTGAAAGGACATGAATAGTCATTTTTTAAAATAAGACATACCGATGGCCAACAGGCATATAAAGAAATGCTCAACATCACTAATCAGAGAAATGCAAATTAAAACCACAATGAGATATCATTTTACACCAATCAGAATGGCTGTTATTAAAAAGAGAAAATAACATGTTGGTGAGGATATGGAGAAAAGGGAACTCATGTACACTGTTGTTGGGAATGTAAATTAGTACAACTTCTATCGAAAACAGTATGGATTTTTTTTTTTTTTTTTTTGAGACAGTGTCTCACTCTGGTACCCAGGCTGGAGTGCAGTGGTGTGATCTGGGCTCACTGCAACCTCCACCTCCCAGGATTAAGCGATTCCCTTGCCTCAACCTCCCGAGTAGCTGGGATTACAGGCAAGTACCATCACACCTGGCTAATTTTTTATATTTTTAGTAGAGACAGGGTTTCACCGTGTTGGCCAGGCTGGTCTCAAACTCTTGACCTCTAGTGATCCACCCGCCTCGGCCTCCCAAAGTGCTGGGATTACAGGCATGAGCCACTGTGCCTGGCCAGTATAGCTATTTCTTAACTGAAAATAGAACTATCATTCAATCCAGCAATCTCATTACTGGGTATCTAGTCAAAGGAAAAGAAATCATTACATCAAAAAGATACCTCCTCTCATATGTTTATTTGCACCCCTATTTACTTTGGCAAAGATGCAGTCAACCTAAGTTTCCATCAATAGATGAATAGGTAAAGAAAATGTGGCATATATACACAATGGAATAATATTCAGAAATGGAAAAGAATGGGTCAGGTGCAGTGGCTCATGCCTGTAATTCCAGCACGTTGGGAGGCCGAGGCAGGTGGATCACTTGAGGTAAGGAATTTGATACCAGCCTGGCTAACGTGGCAAAACCCTGTCTCTACTAACAATACAAAAATTAGCCAGGCGCAGTGGGTGTGCCTGTAGTCCCAGCTATTTGGGTGGCTTAAGCATGAGAATCACTTGAACTTGGGTGACAGAGGTTGCAGTGAGTCAAGATCGCACCACTGTACTCCAGCCTGGGGGACAGAGCAAGCCACTGTCTCAAAAAAGAAATAAGAAACGAAATAATATTTTTTACAACATGGATGGCACTAGAGGCAATCATCTGATGTGAAACAGCTCAGAAACGAAAGTCAAATATTGCATGTTCTTACTTATAAGTGAGAGCTAAATAATGTGTACACATAGAGGTAGAGTGTGGAATGATAGACAATGGAGATTTGGAAGGTTGGAAGTAAGTAGGGGTAGCTGATGAGAAATTACTTCATGAGTAACTACGTTAACTCAAGAAATGGATATCCTAAAAGCCCTAACTTTACCACTCTAATCTATGCATGTAACATAATCACACTTGTACTGCACACATTTATACAAAGAAAAAAATAAATAAAAGCTCTTTCTAGTTATATAAGAACTACGTTTTAACAGTTACCATCTCAAAAGTTTTTTAAATGAGAAAATTACGTATGTTGTACACTATATCCTTTGGCCAATGAATGGCCCACCTTCATGTGAAAAAAAAATCTCCATAAGGATGAAACTTTGGGGGAGCTATGTGTGTTAACAGGAGAAAGACAATACTTCCTTGGCCAGATCATACCAACTTTTGTGGTCTGCAAAATGTTAGTAATAGTAGTACTAGCCTTTCAGTTGCTCTAGTCAGAGGTAAGTGTTACTTCTCTGTAAGACTTAAGATTTTACATTTAGCAAAAGATCTAGTTTACCATTATAGATGTGGAAAGAATAAGATGCAGTTGAATGAGATTCTAGATCCTTCTTAAACACTCACTCTGGTAAGGGGAAGGCTGAGAAAGGATAGGACACTTACCCTGCCAAGAACTTTTAAGTTGGGAGGAAAAGGTTCAGTGAGAGATACAGGGGCAAACCTAAGTTTCAGTATAACTTCCTGCACCACAGTTGAGAGTTTAAACTGCTAGATTTTTTGTTCATTGTAAACCAGCAAAGAAAAGCAGAGACAACAGTCAAATCCAGAAAATAATGTAGAACTCCGTATGCTATTTCAGCTTCTAATACCCAGCATCAGTTTCTAGTTGAAGAACTATTAATACAAAAATGGAAGGATACAAGAATAGAGTGTGAATGCGGCCAAGAGGAAGAGGACCTGACATATGGAGAACTTTTCCAAACAGCTAGTACTTTTCTTAAAGAAATATAGAGTTTAGTTCCCAGAGAGATTTCAGCACTTTATAAACAGGACTCAGTATTTTGTCAAATATTTGGGTTTAGTTTTTGAAAATTTAAAGAATATCCTAAAATTTAGACCTAATCAGGATGCTAAAGATGAATTGATGTATAAGGATAATGCTCTTCACACATGTTTATAGCTGATATAAGAATAACAAATATGTACATTTTATGTTAATTCTTCTGAAACAATTTTGAAGAATATAATGGTAGAATCACTGCTATATTAAAAATTCTAAACTTGGGATACATTTTTAATTTGAACAGATCATTAGCACCTTGATAAAGGACTAGATGTTGACAGACATAGAGAATGTGAAGATATTTGTTGAGGTGGAAAAAAAAAACAAAACTGGGATTATAACATTTAAAGGCTTGCATCCAGAGAACTCAATGAGCAAATCAAGAAAGTATAAAAGTGCACCTAGTAGGTTCATTATGCTAATGTTAACAGTTGCTGAATTATGGCAGATAAACCTGAAATTGGCAAAAATGGAAACTCTAATGACATTTTTCACAAAATTCAATGTTTTTATTTTAATATAATTTAATGTCACCTTTTGGCAAAAATAGCATGATTCAGCCAGGCTGGCTTATGTGTCTCCATATCTTACAAATGGCGGTCACAAGGTTTTTCTAACTTACACTTCTATCTTAGTCCATTTGGGCTTCCATAACAAAATCCTGTAAACTGGGTGGCTTATAAACAATAGGAATGTATTTCTTATAGTTCTGGAGGCTAGGAAGTCCAACATTAAGACATTGGCAAATTCAGTGTTTTGTGATGGCCCACTTCCTGGTTCATAGGCAGTCATCTGTTCACCCAAACCTCACATGGCAGAAGGGGTGAGTGGTCTTTCCCTGGTCTCTTTTGTAAGGGAACTAATTCCATTCATGAGAGCTTCACCCTCGTGGATAAATCAATTCCCAAAGGCTTCCTATCCTAATACCATCACTTTGTGGGCTTGGATTTCAATGTACAAATTTTAGGGGAACACAAAGACTTACCATAGTAAACCTCCTACTTCAGTTTTTGATCAGTGTTTCATACAATATCTTAGAGATAGCTCCATACGAGTATGTAGGGAACTGCCTCATTCTTTTCAGTGGTTGCTTTGGTTTCTGTTTCTTTGAATGGATGTATCATGATTTATTTAACCAATCCCTCATTAATGAACATTTAGTACTATAGTAAGTATCCTTATGTATATATATTATTTTGTACCTGTGCAATGTATCTGTAGGATAAATTCTTACAGGTGAAATTGCTGAGTAAAAGAGATTGTTCTTTTTCATTTTTATAAGATTTTGCCAAATTGCTATCCATAGAGGTTGCTATCTATAGAGTTATATTCCCTACAAAGAATTATGAGAGTAAAAAATGTATTATCAAAAAATTACAGTAATTATCAGAAAAACAGATAATATTAATTGTGTGACTACAAATGACTTCTAGACCCCAGTTATAGTAATATGCAAGTTTATTCTTTAATGTTGATGACCTGCCATCTGCTACCTACTATACTTTGAAGTAAATGAGCTTCTATTTCAAAAACACAGCGATCCCATTTTTAACACTTAATTTAAATAACCTAATACTATTACTAGCTAACATTACCCAGGAGGCTGAGTCAGGAGGATCACTTGAGCCCAGCAGTTCAAGACCATCCTGGGCATCATAGCGAGACCATAGCTCTAAAGAAACTAATCCTTTTTTTTTTTTTTAGCCAGATGTGGTGGCACTTGCCTTTAGTCTCAGCTACTTCAGAGGCTGAAGCCAGAGGATCGCTTGAGCCCAGGAGTCTGAGGCTTCAGTGCGCTGTGATCACACCACTGCACTGCAGCCTAGGTGACAAAATAAAACATCTCTTTATAAAAATAAAACAATTTCCTAGCATGTGTCAGGCATTGTTCTAAGTGGTTTATGTATTTCAACTTATTTAATTTTCACAACAGTCCTACAAACAATTATAATTGTTTTCCCAATTTACAGGTGAGGAAGCCAAGGCCTGAGATATTATGTATCTTGGCAGAGCTGGTAACTTGTAGGGCTAAACCCTAGCCCTATAAGTTATTTTGAAAAATCATGCTGAACACACGTATACACATCTATAATTTCTTAAGTTTGTATTCATACTCTCATCACAAATAATCCTTATCTTTCTTGTGTCTTTTTGTGCTTGCAAACCTGCCTTTTGCAGATGCAGCAAATTAAAACAGAAAGTTGTTGGTTTCATTTTTGTTCTGTCCTGAGATACCTAGAAAATTAGAAACCAAGTTGAAATGGTCTTATGACAATCCCAGGTATGATAAATAAATGTATAGCAATTTAACATTTTTCATTTTAAGTTGATAACCCTCAAGTTATTACAGAAATGTGCCAAAGAAGTTCCTAAGAAACGTTTATAATAATAAATGTTGAAATGGTTTTTTTTAAAAAAATAACTTCCTGTGGTTCTTTCAGTAAGCTTTCATGACACTTTTTATCTGCAGGCAAGTGGCTGTATTCTCCTGTGTCTTGACATGCAGGCTTAGGTGAAATATTGTGGGCATAAAAATTGGATTTGGTAGGTCTGCTAGGAAGGGGTCATGTAAAAGTCATCTTTGATTTGTTAATGGAATTCTTTTTTAGACGTAGTATATGGCAGTAGTGATGTGCATCCTAAGGGAAAAACCGGTCTCTTCTGTAAAGTTGTATTTTCATATTTATACACTGTAGTTCTGTTGTGTGTTTTTGATTTAATAACAATTTATGTGTTTTTCTGTCGCAGAGCACTGCAGCCTGTGGTGTTGAGGCTCACAGCGATGCCATCCAGCCCTGCCACATCAGAGAGGCCATTCGACGCTACAGCCACAAGATTGGCCCACTTTCCCCATTCACAGTACGTAATAACAGAGTTATAAAAAGTTATATTTATAATATGAAAGAATTTTGATTTTCAAGTGGTCAAATGAAGAAGCAATGGAATTGTTGAAAGCAATTTGTGGTGACTGTAATTTTGTTGTATAAAAGTGGCATAATTCTCTTGGGAAATGAAAGTCATTTTCGTCTCTTTTTGGAAGGACACTTTTTTTCTACAAAATATTATTTTCTTTCAATTACAAATTAAGTTTTTTTGTTGGGGTTTATAGTTTCTATTTTTCAAAGCTTAAGTTTATAAAACGTTATTCTCAAATTATATGTATCCAAATATTGCTAGTAGCACTTTATATTTTAGAATTGGTTAGATTGGCATTACCACTTCTATCAGAGTATCCTTCTAAACATGCTTTTAGTTGGAAGAAGAAGAGATATTTCTTTACTGGCTTTGAACTAAGCTGAAATGCAGACAGCCTTTTACATCTTCAAATGATTTGAAGACTTATAATCAGGGTTTTGTGTTGTTTTAATGGGGAATTAAAGACCTGATATTTCAACAATCTAAAGAAAGTGTGTGCAGGTGTGTGTGTTTTAATTCAGTGCTCATCTTATGGCCCTTTAAAAAAATCTTATTTGTGTTAAGAGAAATTTCTTCAAGTGCTACTCTGTTTATAAGGAACTAGTTCAACAGAAAGTAAAGTTTGATATACATAACTGAGGAAAGTCAGATTTACTTTTTCGATATTCTGTTTTAACAAGCTAATGAAAATGTGTATGTATAACGTTATACATAAACAAATGAGAAAATAAATAGTAAGTATTACATAGTATACATTTTTACCTGAGTGGACTTTACTATTCATAAAAGTCATGATTTTGTCTATATTATCTTTTTTCCTTATGTTTAGTTAAATAGAATGATTTCTTTCCATCCTTTTATTAGTTGTTGTTAATTATATAGATAGATTCTCTGTGTAACAGGAAGAACATGTTTTATAAATGTCTCCAGAAGCTCTCTGTAATGGTGAAACTTTGCACTTTTAATATTTGAAGTTTATCTTGTATAAGAACATGATTTTAATATTGCTGATTAAAGCAATATATCCTTTTGCATGAATGTTTTTAAAGTCTTATAATTGAAAAGAAATAATTAAATCAAGTTTCTTTTACATGATAGGTGAAGTTGTTTTAAATGACAGGCCAAAAGGAAGATGAATATGAAAAATTATGAATGAGAAAAATAAGAGATAATTGGAAGTAAGAATTTAAAAACCAACTGAAATTGAAAAAACTTATAATGAAAGATTAAAAATATTAAATCCATCGATAACAGTCAAATAATGACGAATAGGTTGAGACAATGGAGGGGAAAAAGAAAAAAGAGGTAGTGTTTGATAATAATCTAGAAGCAATTAAAAGATAGCAAAGGGAAACACGATTTTTGAGAAATAACCTAAAATGGTAACTAAAAGTAATGAATAAAATTACATAAAGGAAAATGTATCCGATACAAGGAGAAAACGCCCTAATCATGAAGTCTGCATTATTTCCTCAAAAAGAAGTGGTAGCTGCTTCATTCTTCAAAGTTTTTGTTTTTAAAATAGACTGGACAGATCACCTGAGAGCCATCTTGGTTGATGACACTATTTACATACATGTGTGTATGTATATCTTTTCCCCCATGTCCAACCTGGTACTTATGTATTACTACTTTTACAATCTAAGACTGTAGTATTAGTATATGATAAAAATGTACTTTAAGCTAGCTTCAGATATTGCCTAAGCTAATTTTAATCTAATAAACGTAAAGAATGGGCTTTTTAAAACTGATGACACGATTTTAAAACGCTTAATTTAAATACATCTAGAAAATAAAACAAGCCATGACCTGGAAGTTTCAGTTAGCCGCTAGTAGAACAATCAAACAAAATCAACAACAAATGGTGACAAACTCCACCCCAGAGGGGCACCCAAGGTGTTATTATTCCTCAGAAGGGGACCGCCACCTGGAAAAGTCTGCTCTGTTTTCTTCAGCTATGAGAATTTGCCCACAACAAGAGTGAATATGCCTGCACTTTTTTTTTTTTTTTTTTTTTTGAGGCAGAGTCTCACTCTGTTGCCCAGGCTGGAGTGGAATGGTACGATCTCAGCTCACTGCAACTTCCACCTCCCAGGTTCAAGCAGTTCTCCCTACCTCAGCCTCCTGAGTAGCTGTGATTACAGGCACATGCCACCATGCCCAACTAATTTTTGTAATAATTTTTTTTTTTTTTTGAGACGGAGTCTCGTTCTGTCACCCAGGCTGGAGTGCAGTGGCGTGAACTCAGCTCACTGCAAGCTCCGCCTCCTGGATTCACGCCATTCTCCTGTCTCAGCCTCCTGAGTAGCTGGGACTACAGGCACCCGCCATCATGCCCGGCTAATTTTTTGTGTGTTTTTTAGTAGAGACAGGGTTTCACCGTGTTAGCCAGGATGGTCTCGATCTCCTGACCTCATGATCCACCCGCCTGAGCCTCCCAAAGTGCTGGGATTACAGGTGTGAGCCACCTCGCCCAGCCTAATTTTTGTAATTTTTAGTAGAACTTCGCCATGTTGGCCAGGCTAGCCTTGAACTCCTGACCTCAGGTGATCCACCCACCTCGGCCTCCCAAAGTGCTGGGATTACAGGTATGAGCCACCGCGCCCAGGCTGCCTATGCTTTTTTGTATCATGAGTTGCATGACCAGGGTGACACAGGTTTCATGGTATATAATACATAAATCTTCCTTTCAAAATTAAAAATTATCTCTTTAAAATGAGATGGATTTGTAGACTGTATGTGTCAATAACGCGGCCACCCTGTCTTGGCTCCCACATACCTCAAGCTGCTAAAAAAAATAAAAAGGAGCTCATGGTAGAAACTTAACCATGATTGGGGATGCTGATGTTCAGTTCCCTAAGGTCCACTCTGAGGACCTGACATGGTACTTTAAGCTGCAGTGAGGACACTTTGCCACCTAGGCTTTGAGCTGCAGCTCCTAACAAGAGAAAAGGTATGTGGGCTGCTTCTATAGTAATCATAGATTGACACCTATATTTTCATACAGCAAGGCTGAACTGACTTGCCTCTGATGTAAAATGTACTTCATAAATTAAAATGCCAATGAACGACTAGTTTATATTTATGAAGCATAGAGATTTTGTCTTCACAGCATGTTATCCCAAATCTAGAGTTTTTGGTATATATTTAAATGTAACATCTAATTTAGAATACCCATAACAATGTATATATATATATCCAGTTACCAATAATTCGATATTGTTAATAGTTTACATGGAAACATAAGTCAGATAGTATATTTAAAAACCTGCTTTTAGCGAGTCATCTTTCTGTCTACTATATGACTTCTGAAATAATTTTGTACCAAATGACATTATCAATTTCAGGAATATAATTCATTATATAAAGAATTGTAAGTGAATTTTTCACCTTAGGAATTATTTAAAGTGATAGAAGAAAGGAATACTTAAAGCCATGTTAGCTGGGGAAGAAGAAGAGTACAAATAATGCTTTGAATTGTAGTAGCTCCTGGAGTAGGAAGTATACAGGGAGAATGGCATAAACATCAGTCACCTGCCACACATCTGTGAACACCACATTCACGTGTGCTGTGGAGGCACACGCCATCCATCCCCACTCAGCGGTTAACAACAGTACTCTCTTTGGCATATTGGTTTTCATTGGTGATTTGTTTCTTTTCTGTGCTCTCATTTATTCTCAATCCTACACAGAAGCTAAGAGAAGATATCTTACCTTCTCAAGTAATTTTCCTAAGTCAAGCTGTTCATTAGATTAAATTAAATTAAACCAGAGCTAAGATTCAGGCCTTCCAACCCCTAGCTTCAAACACTTTCTCCTGAAATACACACTTCTGCAACTGTCCCCACCATACCTCACTTTCTGTATACACACTCTAAAGAACCTTTAGAGAAACTAATTTTACTTTTTTGCTTCATGTTTGTTTTTCTTAATTCTAAAAATCACTTCAGATTCTATGATCTGCAGTATTCTAGAGTGCTTTTGCAACCTAGAATGTCCTGAGTGATTTTGATGCTTGCCATCTTATATTGCATTTTTATTCATAGTAGTTGATAATACGTGAAGTTATATTGTGTGGTGATTAAGAACTTTGATCCTGGAGCTAAATGGATAGGGTCCAGATCCCAGCCCTGCTACCTACAAGCTGACTAGCCTTACACAGGTTTCTTCACCACTTTATGGCTGTTTCCTCATCCCTAAAGTGAGGATATTAGATTATACTTCATGATAGGATTTAAAAAGTACTGTGAACTTAATTAACATATAGTAAGCTCTTAATAAATTATATTAGTAATAGTGGAAGTAGTAGTAGCTATGGTATATTTTTTAAAAGAGATAAATAATACAAAGTAAGCGGAAACCATTCCACTCAACCACACTCAAATGCGTGTGCCTGTGCACACGCATATGCACACACTGAGGCTACCTGGCCTTACTCTGTAAGCCCAGAAAAAACTAAAAATTTAAATAATAATGTGGTTTGTTTATGGACTAATAATTTATACCATTAAAATTTAAATACCATACAAAAATTATTGTTCCTGAAAATAAATGTTCATTTTTACTCTTTGGCTTAATAACGGTTAAAGAATATAATTTTTTTTAAATCACTGATCATCATAAATAAGTCTTAGCAACTGAGTGTACATACTTACCACCCAATTTTTTGCGTACCAGCTAGGTTTTGCATACTAGCTCTGTGGAACAGAAATCTAAAGAACAAATGGGTGACCTCATTTATAAAGTTTCTTCAGTTTCAGTGTTTGTGATTTTACATATTTGCATAAGTTATTGAAAAGGTTTTCAGAAATTGATGAATATATCAAAGTTGATACATTTTTTAATTACTGGGCTTATTTTTCTCAACTTTTAAAGTTTCTGCAGTTTACTCATGAAAGAAATGCTACTATGTTAGAAAATTATGAAAATATAGAAAAATACAGAATAGAAGAAAACTTAAGTTCTAGAGATAACCACTGTTAATATATCACTACCTTTTCATCCTGCCCTTTTTCTTTGTTTATACATATTAATAATTTAGCAAAATTGAGATTATTCTAATATTGTTACTTATCATTTTATAGTATATTATGTAGTCCTTAAAAACATGGTTTGTAATAGCTTCATGGTACACCTTATACATCTAACTGTACCTTTATTCACTTAACCATTCCATTTTGTTCTTTATTTAGGTTATAAATAGTGATAGTGGATATTCTTGTCTGTAAATATTTATCCATCTATCTAGTTGTTTCCTTATGATAGATTACTAGAAGTGAAATTCCTGAATCAAAGGATTGGACCTTTTACATTTCCTGATAATCTTACCAAAATAATTCTTTGAAAACATGAATGACTTCATAATTGTATAAGTGGTATATGAGAGTATAAACTCAAATCAGCATTGAATATTACTAGTTTTATTTTTGTCATTTTCCAGGCAAAAATAAAGTAGCAATTATAGCAGCTAATATTTATTGAGCACTCATGCATCATGCACTGCACCGTACCAACTCACACAGGCCTCATGACGACCTTAACAAATAGAAACTATTGTTAATTTATGGATGAGAAAACAGACTGTAACTAGCCTTCCCAAGTTAACATACAGCTAGTGAGTGATAGGATATTTTTGTTTTAATTTGTATTTGATAACTAATGATATTGAACATTTTTATATATTTACTAATAATTTGTATTTCTTTGAATTGAATTATGTCTTTGCCATTTTTTGTAGGGCATTAGATTTACTTGTATGAATCTACTAACTTACATGAATAAATTTTTGTAATTAAAATTTTTAAGACATTTATCAATTATGAACAGTAAAACTTTTTGTCAGGTTTGTTGCAGGTATTTTTCCCAGTTCTCCATTTATCTTAACTTTTTTCTAATTTGATATGTTTTCAATATGTAGGATTTTATGTAGTTAGGTCTACTGATATTTTCCTCTATAATTTTCCGTTGTCTTATGATTTAAAAAATTGTATAACCTGAGATTAAATATACATCTGTATTTTTAATTATTTTTTATTCAACTATAATTCTACATTTTTATCTAATATATGGTATGAGAGTTTCTATAATATAAAAACTAAATATCAAAATATGCCAATCAATTAAATGAGTAATCTATCCAGTTCCTGTTTATTAGGATTGCTTTATCATCTGTTAAATTACTACAAGCGTATCTCAGGTCTTTCTGTTTTCTATTCTGTATTATTTTCCAAAATTATTGATAATGCTTTGTATGTACTACCTGAATATATAAAGAATACAGTATTTAGGGAGGGCATCAGGGTCTAAAAATGGGTGTAACAAAGGTTTAAATGAATTGTCCCACCAGAAAATTCATTGGCATTTGTTTGAAGAGTATTTTTTTCACAACCTAAACATTCAAATGCTTTTGAATGGTAATGGTAATGATTTTAACAAACACATTCTTAGAATTTACTTGTTCAAGGTTAGAAGTAAAGAGCATTTTAAAATGTTATGATTAGAGCATTTGGTGTTTTCTCTCAGAGAAAATGCTCTGCGGGGTAGTCTAGTGTTCTCTTATGTCACAGGGAAGGTGGTCAGACATGTTTTATCTAGATCTTCACTATTTACAAGCAGTGGGTGGTGCCCATGGTTACCTACTCAAGCCTAGCTCTCAATGGGAAGTGCTGTAAATTGCTGATATAAACCCAGGTCTGTAATTTTGAAAGCCAGAGAAAGGAAACTGTGTTCGCTGAGTGTGATGACATAATCCCATCTGTAATGCCTAAATCTATTTTAGTTTCTCCTGATATTCACAGTAGAAAAATGTTAACCCTCTGAACTTGCATGTTATCAGGTAACTTTCTATTGAACTAGAATAGCGAGACAATAAAATTGCTCATTTAAGCATGTTCATTAACCTGAATAATACCTTAAGTGCATCTGTAGAAACAAGGCTCTAGTCTTTACTCAGCTGCCTTAAATTGAGACAGAATCATAGCATTTTAAAACTGGAGAGGACTTGAGCTAGCCAGTTAGTCTGGACCTCCGAGAAGCTTTGTGATGTACCCAAAGATACTTTGCAAGTGCATGACAGAACTAACCCTAGAATCCAGCCTCCTGACTCTCAGATTACTGTGCCCATTTACTTTGATGTAAATTTATTAGAGGGCAATAAGAGATGTTTTCATATCATTAGTTTAGGGATGTTCATAATGGACTAATAGGGATTGAAAATACGAAAAATTTTTAAAGAATTCTTCACATTGAACTTTTAAAATCAAAAGTGGCATGACAGATTGTTTTGACCATTTTGATCTAGAATTTCATATTTGCAAATATTTATGTCATGAGCACATTAGATTTGTCTGCATCTTATGTGTTCAACCTGGAAAATTAAATGTCACTAAATATTAGAATAATTTTCAAATGTAAATGCCAAGTAGAAATTGGGTGGAAATAAATTATATGTGTTTTTACTGGAAGTGAAAATTTTCATAATAAATTTTTTGAGAGTACTAAATCTATTATTACAGATTGGAACCCAAACATGTTTAAAAGTATAGGCCACTGATCTTAAGGAAAAAATTTAACATGTAGCATATTTATCATATAAGAAGAACCTGAAAGTGAGTATTTTCCAGAAAAATATGAAACATTTAATTTAATTACTTTTAATTTCAATCATCAGAGCCTTTTCTGTGTACAGCAGCTAAATACTCTGTGGCTTACTGGTACCATAGGCTTCAATAAATTCTTACTAATCCTACTCATTAAACTTTTTCTTTATTGGTTGACCTGTATTCTTAACTCTTTAAGTGGTTTTATTCTAAAACTACAGCATTTCCTAAACTAAATTCTGTAGAAGACAAGTATTCCAAGAGGTATTAAGTCTGTGTTTGTGTAAGGAAGATCCACTCTTAAAACTTCATTCAGTAAGTATAGGTGTATTTTGAAGTCAAAGTTATGGATGACAGTTGGAATATTATATCCATTAATGTCCACTTTATTTTTGTATATTTTTAGTTGCACAGCACTGAAAAGAGTTTGATTCAAAATACAGCCATTTTTAATAATGTGCTACACAGGCCTGCAGTAGTCTTGGTGCAAAAGAAATACTAAAAATTATTTGTTTGAAAGTTGTTTCACTAACAATATCTGGCACGTGCTTATATTTCTAAACTGGAAGGTTTTTAGAGGGAATCAATATATGGATTTCTTATCCAGCATAATTCTTCATGGTTTTCTGGAAAATATTTTTTAATGAATCTTAAAAAACACTATAAGCTACTTAAAGATGTCACAAAGAAAATCTCCGTCATCTGAGGATCGTTCTCTGACAAATATTTATTGAAGTTTGAGAGTTAAATTTATTTTGCTTCATCTGTTGAAAACATATTTGGTGAACTTCATTTTCCGCTATTGTAAGCATAACATCATGATTCTACACTGCCAACTGGAGTTGGTACGATCATGTTATATTATAAAATTGTTTAGTTAATTTTTTTTGTTCTTTTGTTTTTTTTAAATCAGGCAGATGTGGGGAGAAGGGAAGAGAGATCTTATCTCATTTAAACTCTCTGCAGCAATATCTTACCTTGGGGCAGCCAGTACATTTGTTTATAAGAAATTATTCAGTTCTATTTTGAAAAATCCTGGTATTGCCAATAACTAATGTTTGTCTCTGTGGTATACGGTGACTATTCAAACACATTTTGCTCTTTCCTGCTTTCACTTTGTATTATTAGTAAATACCTCAAATTTAGTTCAGCACAGGACATACATCCTGTGGTGATAGACATACTTGCACAATTTTATACAGAGTATATTTGGGCTGCTTTAAATATCAAAAACAAAACCTGAATTCCAAGACATAACTTACTAATCAACAGAACAATTATAAAAAGTTCAAATATAAAACAGTGGATGACATAACCTTTATTTGGAGTAGCACAAAAATTGTGATAGACATTGAAACCAAACATCTATGGAGACCCTAGAATACTCCAAAGAATCCTAGAATTTTCAGGAACGTAGGCTGAAAAAGCAAATCACTTTTCTCTAATGGGAGGCATAAAGCAGCAATGAAAGATGACAGTCTTAATCATCCCTCTGTATTTTCTCCAAGTTTATATATTTCAAAGTCTTTTTAAATTGGTAGTACTTCAAGAAATTAATCTATTTTTGTTATAACAGGTATACTGTATCTTGAGGAATAGAGGAAGAATTTGATCATGAGTGCAAAGAAAGGGGTAATTTATACCAAATAGAAACCTTTTGAATGGAATATTCTAAAAGGACTAAATCTTGAGGTTTAAATGTTGTTATAGTTTCTGGGTCTTTGCAATCTTCTGGAGGAATGGAAATCAAATGAAGAAAATCCTTGGAGTGACTCTGAAAAGGAAAATATGTCTTTAAAAAAAATTACAGGATTCTTTTAACTCATAAATTCATGAAAGCAGCACAAGGATTAGCCAGGAGGAACTAAACTAAGTTGAGCTATTTCTAAATTTTAAAATTGTGCTGTAAAAATGGCAAGAAACTTCTTTTAAGTCTATGAAGAACCAAGAAGATTATAAATACCCAGATAGATAACTCAGTACATTAATTTGCTGCTGTTGACCTAGCAAAAATACTATTTTCATTTTTTAAGTATTTTATATACAAATTAGTTGAATATTAGAAAAATAACATCAGTTCTATTTAAATATTTATTTACTATTGCCAGAAACATCTGACATTCATAAGTGTGTTTTGTTTGAGTGAAACATTTGTATACTCTTTTATTGATAGTATGACAAAAAAATTCCCCTCCAAATACCTGTGATGAGAGCCTGTTGAACTGTAAGTGATTTACTTTTTGGTGATTTCTTAAATAGTGTTACATAACTTTAGTCAACAAATGTAATCATTGAAATGTCATTTAATTTACTGATATAGTTGCAAAGTTAATCCCAGAACATAATAAGTGGATTGTTTTAAATAGGAAATTTGCACCTTTCAAAAATGAAACTGATACCTTACTCTTATTGTGCCCAACATATATTTAAGACTACATGCAAGTTAGTTAAAATGTGCAGGAAAAAAAATAATTATGCCTTGTTTTCCTAACCAATGTTTTAATTATGATTTGATTTAAACCAAATCCCCTAGGCTATGTATGCACAGATCAAATGTCCCACCCCCACATACTGCCTCTGCATGACTAGGATGCGAGAAGAGAAAATTCATAGTCCATATGTCAGTCAGATGTTAATTTTTTCCTGGCACCTGGATAGGTTCTCCCACCTGATT
Source organism: Hylobates moloch (assembly GCF_009828535.3). NCBI lineage: Eukaryota > Metazoa > Chordata > Mammalia > Primates > Hylobatidae > Hylobates > Hylobates moloch. Next base: position 43,245,388 of record NW_026652295.1, on the reverse strand, counting down.
AGAGTGCACTCGCAGCTCTGGGCATATGCCCAATAAGTGGAGTATGCTCTCTAGATCAAGAAATATTTTGACTGATTAGTTGGCAGAGGTCATGAGGACAGAGCCCAGTGTCGGGCTCTGAGTTTGCCCAGGCGCATTCAAGGTGACAGTTGGGCTGCTGTGCCTCTCTGGTGGAAATAGCAGGGAGGGAGTATTTGAGTTGACTTTCTGGCTGCAGAAGTTCACAGCCTGGCCTACAGATTTCTGTCAATCCAATTCAAACACTTGTGTAGATTTTACAGTTTCCAATAGAGACATTAGAGACTACATTTCTGGCTCTGATTTTACTCTATATTCCTGATCTAACCCAAAAACCCACACCTGTATTCACCACTAATTAGGTAAAATCCTAATAAATAAATGAGTTATAGTTGACAAATATTTCTCATCCAAGCAGGGTTTTGGTGTTCAAAAGAGAAAGAGAGAAAAGAGAGCTAGCTTGGTTTCTACACTGTGTTTTTCTCTAAAGCCACTGTCTAAAGAAGAAAGTATTAGGGGTTGATCTTCATGTTGGTGACCTAACTTTGCCTTAATTTTTGATGGCAAGCAATGTCTATTGCTCACACAACCAGCTTGCAAATGGTTAAAATAAATTAATAAGGAGGCAAGGCAAGACTGTGTACTGCTATGAGTCAATCTGTCACCCACCACTGCAAGAAAAACAATCCAAAGTACATGCCTTCCCGATAGAATGAAAGCACACTTCATATACAAAGGACAGCACTTGATTTTTGAGTATGGACAAGAATCTGTATCTGTACAACTGAACTACATGTGACCATTATTAACATCCACATGTGTCCTGAGATCCTTATAGCTTTGATATCTGCATTTATTCAATAAGCATGTGTCAAACATTGTGTTAGAAATATATTGGGAGGGAGGTATGGTGTATGGAGATAAGAAACCAGTTATCCAAATATAGCAAAGGAGGTGAATAAATAAGCAGTGCCATGTGATTGATGTTGTAACTAAAAGAGGGACAGTTCCTTAGATACAGTGAAAGGATGGCACAATCTGCCTGAGGAAGTGAAGGAAAACTTTTAGGGGGTTTAATATTTGACTTTATAAAACAGAGGTGAAGGGAATGAGTAGTGATTTTGAAAAGACAATACAAGCACACAGAGGAGCAGGAATAAAATGAAAAATAAAATAGATGTATGAAAATAGCATGGCTGTTCAGGCAAAGATGAGGAACTGGATCTGGAGTACGTTGAGATGAGATGAAGCATCAAAGATAGAGTGATGCCATTTTGAGAAGGACTTTCAATTGCAAGCCAGTTTACCCAGACTTTATGATTTAGGGCAGCAGTTATCAAACTGTTCTGCCAAAATACATTATGGATTTCCCACAGATAATAGGGTTTTCTCTAGTTATACAAATTTTTGTCTCTTAAATTTCTTTTTCCTTTTCTTTTTTTTTTTTTGAGACGGAGTCTCGCTCTGTCACCCAGGCTGGAGTGCAGTGGCGCGATCTCGGCTCACTGCAAGCTCCGCCTCCTGGGTTCACGCCATTCTCCTGCCTCAGCCTCTCTGAGTAGCTGGGACTACAGGTGCCTGCCACCACGCCCGGCTAATTTTTTGTATTTTTAGTAGAGATGGGGTTTCACCGTGGTCTCGATCTCCTGACCTCGTGATCTACCCGCCTCGGCCTTCCAAAGTGCTGGGATTACAAGCATGAGCCACCGCGCCTGGCCTTTTTTTTTTTTTTTTTTTTAAAGGAAACAAGGTCCCACTCTATCACCCAGGCTGTGACGCAGTAGTGCAGTAGTAGCTCACTGCAGCCTCCATCTCCCAGGCTCAAGTGATCCTCGTACCTCAGGCTCCCAAGTAGTTATGCACCACCATGCCTGGCTAATTTTTTAAAACTTTTTGGAGAGATGGGGTCTCACTCTTGCCCAGACTGGTCTCTAACTCCTGGCCTCAAGCGATCCTCCTGCCTTGGCCTCCGATTACAGATGTGAGCCACCGCACCCAGTGGGAAATTTTCTTTTAAACAACAGACATAGTCATTAAGGAGCTATTTCAGATTTTTTTAAGCAAAGTATTAATATGAACAGCTCTGTATTGTAGAAAAATAAGTGATTGTGGGTTGGGCACAGTGACTCATGCCTGTAATCCCAGCACTTTGGGAGGCCGAGGTGGGCAGATAACGAGGTCAGGAGATGGAGACCATCCTGGCTAACACAGTGAAACCCTGTCTTTACTAAAAATACAAAAAATTAGCTGGGTGTGGTGGCATGTGCCTGTAGTCCCAGCTACTCGGGAGGCTGAGGCAGGAGAATCGCCTGAACCTGGGAGGTGGAGGTTGTGGTGAGCCGAGATCATGCCAATGCACTCCACCCGGGGCAACAGAGCAAGACTGTGTCTCAAAAAAAAAGAAAAGAAAAAAGAAAAAGAAGTGATTGCGTTGAGAAGAGACTGGTGTGAGGGGATATAATAGGCAAAGAAACAAATTAGGTGGCCCTGCAATATTGCAGGCAAGAGGCTAAAAGAGCATCTTCTGAGGCAATGGCATGAGACCAGAGAAGACAAAATGTATTCAAGATATATTTGCCATATAGAATAAGTAGAATAAGACCCTGAGTGAGAGAAGAATAAAAAATAGCAAGTTTACAATTTGGCTGAATGCATAGAACAGACAATTAGAAATGTTCTTGAGACTAAATTCAGTGCTCACATACTTAACAAAGAACTCGCATTAAATTTGAAGATTCACCAGGGAAACTAATTTCAGGGAGATTTCCTGGTTAAGAGTGGAGGTAGCTCAAAGCAGAAATCATCTAAACTTTAAAAAAAAAAAAAAAAAAGACACTATAGCTTTCTGTTTGAACTTCTGCGAGTGTTTGTATATACGACCAGAAAGTCCCACGTATTATGCTGTTTTGATGAACAAATTGACTTTCTAAACTGTTAATGAATTTGGTCATGCATTCTTAGAAGATGCCTCATCTAACCAGATTTTGACTTTTTTTTCCTTCATTAAAGCCATGCCTGCAGTAGCTTTGGGTAAGATACAAAATCCAAAGCATTATTTTCCTAAACTTTGATTAGCAGCTTTTATCTCTGTGAGAAGCCATCATCTCTGTCATTGCTCTTCCAATGTAAGGAAGAAACTCAAAAAGAAACTGTAAGGAACGTAATGAGAGCAGCACTAACTTACACACCAGATTTTATAGGATTTATGAAATGATGAGTTAGCGCTTTCTCTACAATTTAACAGAAATCCAGCCTTACTGATTGTAGTGATGTTTCTAAAGGAGACTTGCTATGTAGTTCATCATAACCCATACAATCATTCCACCTCAACAAGCACTTCCAGTCTGTAAGAAGTTCAGGCTCAATTTCAGGCCTTTTTGCCCTTCCCTGCTAAGTGTCCCTCCTTCAGATTTATGAAAGAAAACATTTCTTTCTGTGAAAGGTTTTTGTACACCCGCATCTGGAAGTGTTTATTTCAGCGGCATGTAAGCTATCTGTGGATTTAGTTAGCACCAGACCCCCTTTTGTGTACTTCTACCTTAAAAATTTTATAAATGATCTTATTGAATTTGTGCCAGTATGCACATGGTTTGGCTGATTGCAGCATATATCCTTTACCTGCCAGTCACCTTTGATTTATGTTCCTTCTGCTAAGCTTTTGCCTTCCAAAAATGGTGCCACTGAACTGTCCTCTAAATCATCTTATTGGTTAAATTACTCCAAGATGAGTTGGTATGTTTTTGGTTGCCTACAGTCAGATGAATTTATATTTTTATGCCCTTACCCACTTCTAGTGAAGTCACTTATAAAGGAGGATTGGACAAGTTATATCATCGATCTCTTTATTCCAAATGAATACCATCTGAAACACTGTGCCAAGTCCAGACTAAAGTGATGAAGAAGTGTTCTTTGGCATCCACTTACAGGTCCTTCTTTTGCAAAGAAGTCTGTACCTTGAACTATAAATCTGATGTGGGGACTTTTTAATTCTCAGAAAAGGGGAAATAAAGTCACTGAAACAAAATATGTAAACTTTGTCAGAAAGATAGGGATTTTGTAGGCTTTCCAAGACTTTACTAACTTGTGAGTTTCATGATGTTTCTTGGAGAAAACCAGGTGGCTTGGCAGTTACTTAAAATGTTGGCTATTTGTGGGAGTGGTTTCAAGGGGATTCATATTTCTAAAGAGAGATCTTAGCTAATTCCTAAGAGCTTTTGACAAAGTGATGCATCATTTTGAACTAATTTTCTAGACATACATTGGTCATTTAACTTAATGTCACATGTTACCAGCTGTATCACTAGATTACCCCCAGTGAATTTACTTAGAGTGAATTTGCTAATGAGGAAGCCAATATTGTGCTGATAGAGCATGGCATTACTGATAGAAATTTTAAAGTAGATTTTAAGTACTCAAATATCTCACTTCAGCAAGCTTTGCAAAGAACTGGGTTTTTTTCCTATATAATACATGATGATAGAGGAGTATTTTTAAATTTCCATGATTGTACTTGAAATGGTGTGGAAGTATTTAAAATACTTGGATTACACAGCTCTCAGTATCATAGTTCACAAACTATTGTAAGCAAGGATAGAACTAGGCTGCTTGGCTGTGGTCCCACCTAGCCTGGAGGTATTTATTCTAAAAGACTCATGAGGCTTCATTTATACTCCTGAAAATTTATGTGGTGCTCCCTGTGCTGAAAGCTGTCTCAAGAGTGTGTCAGTCACATTTGCATGTTTAGACAGTCATGGCACTGACATGCTGTTCAGAGACGCAGCATGTGTAGGGCTGCTGCTAATAGAAAATCACTACCAGAGATGTAAGCACTGTTTCCATTAATATGTCAGTTTGACTTTTAAAAACATATATGTACACACATATGTGATCTTTTAGATAGAATATACATATATTGTACCTATATGTGTGTAAACTTGTATATGTATGTGTATACAGTCTCAAATATAGTCTCATTTAAAATGATTATCCTAAATGAACCAAAAATTTAATGAATACTAGTTTACGTAAATGACCAGTTAACATTCTACTGTCTTTGATGGTTTTTCAAGGGCTTTTGAGTCAGACAACTTGCCTGAGTCAGTTTTGTGATTTGTTAAAATTAGCAATTTTTTTTTTTCTTTTTGAGACAGGGTCTCACTCTGTTACCCAGGCTGGAGTGCAGTGGTGCAACCCTGGCTCACTGCAGCCTCAACCTCCCAGGCTCAAACAATCCTCCCACCTCAGCCTCCCAAGTAGTTGGTACTACAGACATATACTGTCATGCTCAAGTAGTTGTTTTTTTTGTTTGTATTTTGTAGAGACAAGGTCTCACCATGTTACCATGGCCTTGAGCTCCTGAACTCAAGCGATCCACCTGCCTCAGCCTCCCAAAGTACTGGGAAATTACAGACGTGAACCTCTGTGCCTAGCCCCCAAATTAGCAACTTTTAATAAGTGTCAGTAATAATACTTCAAAGCTTCTAGCACTGTGCTTAACATAGAACATGCTTAAAGAAATGCAGCATTTTAAAATCATTATTACCATATTAGAATTTAAATGTAGATTATAATGCTAGTTTGCCAATAGTACCCTTCAGAGAATCACAAAGAGAAGCCCAGCCTGACATTTGAGTGTGAGACAGAGACCCAGACCCGTAATTGGCTTTCTTTATAGCCTTCAAAAAATTCCCTAATGTTTCTATGTCCATTTTCAGTTAGTAATAATATGTTCTGTATACCAAAACCTTTCGGAGTATCTTGAGATCCACGAATGCTGGACTCCTTTCCTGCCCTGCATGTTTGCCCTTGTGTGGGCAAACAGACCCATGCTGAGTACCATTTTACTTCCCAGTGTCCATCGCATTACTGACCACATATGGGGAATCAGACTTAGAGGCAGTAAGGGTATGGTAAAAAGATGAGGATCTACAGGAATTGTGGGTCCCAAAAAGTAACTACCAAAATCATTTCCAGGAATGAGAGCTTACTGAAGTTGGAAGCTTTAGATTGAAAGAAAAAAATGAAAGATGCAGTGTATTGTGAATCGGCTTTAATGATAAGTTTCCAGCTTGAGCATCAGGAAAGGATCCTTACCCGGAAATAGTTCCTACTTCTGCTTTTACTGATTCCTAAACTTCTACTAGTGTAGAGTCATTGTCATCTCTTAAAATATGTTTTTCTACACCTGTGAAATTTTAACATTTCAAACATCTAGATGAGAGAATCTATAATTCAACAAAATTGTTCGGCAATAACACTTTAAGTTGATAATGTCGACGAAAAGAGTCAAACTCTGTAAAATATTTGAAGAGATTTATTCTGAGCCAAATGAGTAACCATGGCCCATGATGCAGCCCTTGGGAGGTCCTGAGAACATATTTCCAAGGTGGTTGGGGTGCAGCTTGGTTTTAGACATTTTAGGGAGACATGAGACATCAATCAAATACATTTCTTGGTCCGGTCCAGAAAGGCGGGACACCTTGAAGTAGGGAGGGGTCAGGAGCTTCCAGGTTATAGGTAGATTTAAAATTTTTCTGATTGGCAATTGTTATTATCAATAGAAATGAATGAGCTACAATAAGAGGTTGTGGAGACCAAAAATTTTATCATGCAGATGAAGCCTCCAGGTAGCAGACTTCAGAGAGAATACAGTGTAAATGTTTCTTATCAGACTTAAGGTCTGTGTTGATGTTAATGCTGGAGGGTATAATGTGGCATGTCCAACCCCCACGTCCCATTATGGCATGAACTAGTCTTTCAGGTTAAATTTTAGAGTGCACTGGCCAAGGAGAAAGTCCATTCAGATGGATGGGGGGCCTTAGAACTTTATTTTTGGTTTATGGTAACTAGTTATGATCTTTGGTTTATTCTCTTAGTCTATTTCAGCAGAACCGTAAATTATTCAAGATAGATGAGAATGTATACAGTTTCCAGAAATTTCCTAAGAATTTAATTGTGAAATCTTGGTTGCCAGGTTATCTTAGCATCTGATAGTTACATACTTTTCTTCAAACCTAAGTTGAAAGTGTTTCTTTCTCCCCAGTGGAAAGAAAAATGTGTAATGTTATATGAACAAACTCTCTGAGGCCCTTCCAAATTTTGGTAGCAGTATTTCTCATGCACTCAGTTGGGAGAATTTTGCCACTCTCTTTACTTTTATCCCGAGACGGCTTCTTAGCACTCATACTTTCTTTAGAGGTAAGGAGAAAGAATTGGATGTTCAGATTTAGATAGATAGGGGCCCAGGGAATTCCTGGTGATACAGGGCATGGTAGTAAAAGTCCAGATCTCATCTCTTTTGTACTTCCTTGACTTTGTTTGAACTGTTTTCTCCTTTTGGGTCTAGTCCTAAGCTTTGACCCACTTGCTCCAAGATACACCATATTTCCTGATCTGATCCACACCTGGTGAGGACCTGTATCCTCAGGTAGACCAAAGGACTGCATCTTAATCATCCTGGGTTCCTCTCTCAGCAAAGGACAATACTTTTTATTTGTAGCTCAACATAAAAGATGGATGAATGGATGGACAAGTGTACAGAATGATGGTCTGAAGAGACAACAGCCACCTGATAGAGTCCAATTTTAATCTCCCTAATCAGTTTTAGGCCCCTCAAACTTGATGTGCCTTATATAAATGTACACTTCATTATCTATGATTAATTTGTATATGGATAACTGCAGGGCAGCCAAAAGAAATCATAAGATTGTTTGATTATTACTATCCAGGATTGATCATTGATTCCTCATGAATCCAAGGCAAAATAATGCCCACGCTACCTCATGGGTAGTATCTCTTTTAAAATAATATGTTCAGTGGGTAGTTATGTACTAAACATATTGAAGAATCCTAACCATACTGGGAAAACTATGAAGCTGAGATCCTAGCACCATGCTGGAACTATAATTGGAGCTAATAAATGCCTGTTTAATTGATTGACCTTTGCACTCTGCACCTCATTCAGCACTGAGGAGCAAAGCTCCACATAACCAACAAGAAAGAACTTTGCTGTCAATTTTAAGCCTCTGAGGATTATCTTTTAACTTCACTGATAAAACTCTTTAATCATTTTGCAAAAGTGGCTTTTAGGTGACTAGGTAATATGTATAAAACATTTAATCTTCATGGTTACTTTTATCACCGAAGTCCATTCTGTCTACCTAATTGTTCTTGACAGCAATTTTTTAAAAAATGTATTCAAAGGAGCAATGCCCAACTATTAGGCTCTGGATAGAACATTATTATAATAGAATATTATTCTTTGTAATGGTACTTGATGAAGGCAGATTTTACCCATGTGGCTATTTTATGAGCTATTAAATGGAAAATATTTAATGAGGACTCAAGTTGATAGTTGATAAACATTTGTTATGAAAATCACAAGTTATACATGAAACTATATGGTAGGGGTGGCACTGAATCATCACTATCCATTTAGGAAGGTTTTGTCAGAAAAATTTTAGATACCAAAAATAACCACTTGGAAAACAAAATTTGAAGAACCCCAAGTAGCAGAATAATATGGACATTAAGACGCATCTGTTTGTTAGATGAATGTGTGTTCTCATAGACACAACCTAATTTTTCTGATAAAAGTGCTTTTGTTAGTGGTATGCTTTTGTAGAGTTTCAGACACATTTTTATGATACATTTTTATGTGTAGTCATCAATTAAGAAAAGAGTCTAGACATCTTGTTTTCAAATTTGGAAGTTATGTTCTCTTCTTGGATAACAAATTCACATGCAGCCATGAAATGCATCAGGTTCCCATGCAGACTGTAGTTGTCTACATTCTTAATGAGGACCCCCTTCTCTCATCCTGTTAAGAAATTCCCAACATAAAATATTTTGTGCTATGTGGCTAAATAAAAAAGCTAGACAGCTGCAAGTTGAAGATGGGGCTTCACATGTTTCCTGACTGGAGGAGAATTCATCTTTTTTTGTTTTAATTATGCCAAATAAAAGCCGATGATAAACACAGGCATGCTGTGATTCTACTTTCCTTGGGAAAAAGAGAAGAATTCTCAGCATTGTAGCAAAGAAAAAATAGTGCAAAGAAATGTGTCCTAATGTAGACTGTCAACTGGAAGGATGATGATTCTACTCCATTATGCAGATAGAGATGAGCCTTGGGAAGAAAGGGAGAAGAAATCCCCTCTCTCATCTACAACCGGGAAATGCAATTCTCTGAAGCCTCTTTTTCCTGAGGGGTAAGCTTTGGTTTGCCTCTTCTTACTGGCCAGGGAAATCAGTTTTTCTGATGAACAAGGAAGAATGAGAGTCGAGTATTTCACAATGCATCCAATCAATGAATCAGCAATAATTTTTAATTCCTAGCGTATTGTCAGTGCAATATTAGACATTGGAGAAGAGAGAAGGGGAAGAACATCTATGGTGCCTCCTCACCTAGCACAGTAACTGCCACATTCAGAGCCAGTGTTCATTTCCTTCTGTATCAACTACCTACAGCTGAGAACAAAAAGAGAATTTACATTTAATTGTAAGGAGGGCAACAGTAATTCATTCTGTAGATAAGTGTTAAACTTCACATCATTGGTTCTAGGTGCTTTAGGAATCCAGAGGTAAAGGGAACAACAACTGGAATAATCAAGAATCTCTGCCAGTGATTCTTGTGGGGCAGCACTACTGCTCTCAGACCAGGCAGAAGGACTCCTGCCCCAGGTCCCACAGTGTAGAGAGTACCTCCTATCACAAACACTGTTCAGGTTCCACTTCTCCACATCTCTTACACTGTGTCCTGAATAAGAGGCAACCGATGATGAATGAGGATGCAAAACATAGTATATACATACAATGAAATATTATTCAGCCATAAAAAGGAGTGAGGTTCTGATACATGCTACAACATGGATAAACCTTGAAAATATTATGTCAAGTGAAATAAGCCAGACACAAAAGGACAAATACTGTATGATCCCACTTACTGCAAATATCTAGAATAAGCAAATTCACACAAACAGAAAGTAGATTAGAAGCTACAACAGTGGGAGAAGAAGAGGAATTATGCTTAATGGGCACAGAGCTTCTCTTTGGGATGATGAAAAAGTAGATGATGATGCTTGTACAATATTATTAATGTAATTAATGCCACTGACTTGTACACTTAAAAATTGTTAAAATGACAAATTTTGTTATATATATTTTATCACCCCCTGCCTCCCAAGGAAACTGCTGCTGAATTCCATGAAGTTCTGTGGATTGTGCTGCCATGACTTCGTAGACAGACACTGCTTAAGTAAGAGCAAGGGGAAGAGTTGAGCTGCAGAGCTTTCATTTAAGAGGGAAAGGAAATTAACTCATCAAAGCCTTTCTCTAGGTATGAATGCAATAGATTCTGGCATAAGGAAGCATTGTTTCCTAGTGGTGCCAAGCATCAATTTTCTTGCCTCTTTCCATGTTCTAATTCAAGGTTCCAAATATGCTCACAAATTAACACAGTATCCACAGCAGTTGCAAATGTTAGCTGAAAAACAGTAACAATTCGTATTACCCTTACACTGGTACATATTTAGGCCTAGATGTAAAGTGCATGAAATGTAATAGTCATTCCTTATATTGGCAACTGTATGGATAGTAGACATTAGAATTGTGAATATCTTCTTTAAAATAGAAATATTTAATGATTCCATTAAATTTTCAAAAAATTAAAATAAAAATTGCAGCTTTATTTTAAAAATTTAAAATCATCTGAAGGGCAAGACCATCATGATGGTACTAATACAGCTGACAAAAGAAAAGGTATACATGCCAGAATTTTGGCATAAATTCCAGAAGTATTTTTTATGCCGTAAGCAATGCATAGTCTTTTGAATGTATTGCTAGGAGTTGTGCCAATAACAGTGACATTCTTTGGAACAATTTAGAAGATATTTATGATATTTTCTGAATCTGCTCAAAGGAAAAAACATCTTAATGAAATATATACCAAATTTGACCTTGTAACCACTGTCAAACGTGGTGGGAATGCTGACTAAAAAATTAAAGTGATTAATTCTAAGAAAAAAGAAGATGCACTAAAAGGGA
>NW_026652295.1:42870461-43233927 GCF_009828535.3 Hylobates moloch | reverse complement strand
TTTTTTTTTTAATTTGAAAGAACGTTTTCTAAATCAAAGAGAAATTAGAAAAAGGAAATGAAAAGATTTGCCTAATTATGAAGATTCACAATCTTAATTTCTTTAGATAATATTTTCTGGTCATTATAGATAAAGGCATATTATTCAGAGAAAAGTATTTCAGTGACTGTCTTATCATTTGGGGGTTTATTTTGTTGTTATTTCTGGAAAAGTTAACTTAAATCCCGTGAAGTAAGTAAGGGGATGTGCATTGTTTGAAAAAGTTTTAATTTTGTCATTTAATTGGAAAATGAGAACAATGGTTATTAATTCTGAAATAGAAATGAAAGGAATATAGTAAACAATTTTCTCCACCAGCAAGATACACAGTAGAGAAACCTTGGGAGAAGATAAGAGACTGGGAATGAAGGCATGACATGTAAGGATCTGGAGCTAATGGGAAATATTGGGAAACATGGACGGTCAGGTTTCAGTGACACCTTGCCAGCCTGAAGGTCCAAGGTGTAGGGGAAAAGAGAGAAGGAGAAGATAGGGGAAGGGAGGTTCTGCAGACAGGTAGAGAGTTCAGCATGATTACAGGACTCAGAAGACAGTGGGGAAATAGGCCCAACTGGAGCAAGGGAAGTGGGTTCATGAGCAGAGGGAACTGCAGCCCAGAAATCCCAGTAGCAATTTTCTTCTTCCTCTGAAACGCTTTAAGACTTTTGGTATGTATTGTCCAAGTACTTTCCAAAAGCACTATGCTAGTTTACCCTCCCACCAGCAATTCGTGAGAGTTCTCATTTCACTGTATTCATGCCAGTATTACTGTGTTTTAAACTTCATTTAAAGTTTGAAAATTTGATAGCCTGCCAACATTTCTAAAATGGTAGCATTCCCTATTTTGAAAATGTTTCCTGAAGACTTGTAATGCCCTCAGCCTTTGGTATAATGGGAAGAGCCCTGGGCCTGGGCTCGGTGTCAGAGCCCTTACCTACAGGCCTTGAGGACAAGTCCATGCGCCTCTCTCCATCTGTAATGTGAGAGTCAAAAGATAGGCCCCTGCATGGTGCCATAGTGGTTGAAAAGGTTAAAGGAGATAATAAAAGTGAACAGTCTTCGTACATAGGAAAATTCTAGATAACTATAAAATTCAAGATAATTGTTACATATTAGTATGCCATATGGTTAAGACTTAATCTGAGTATTTTATAGGATAAGTGTGAGCTTAAAGATGCAGCACTTCTGATCCCAATTTTTAAAAATCAAAATCAGAGGATGGGGAAGGGACTAAATAGGTGATCCAGAATTTCATATAGAAAATGAAATATACAAGAAGAGCTAGGAAATTTCTCAAAGTATAATCAGGGAGGGAGTTATTAACTAGGCCCAATATCAAAACATTACAAAGCTACAGTAATTCAATTTGATGTTAATACATAAATGGATTAATTGAGCAGCCTAGAAAGATCAGAAATACACCCAAATATGGATAGCAAGTTTAGCATATGATATAGAAAAAAATTCCCAAAATATGTTAGTAACCACACACACACATGCACGCACACACACGCACACACACACCTCTTAGGTATAGAGCAGCAGAAAGATACCTAGTGTTATTTATATTAAGGGGTAATTAAAGATATATTTTTATAGCTATATGTGTATACATATATATGCTAGTATATACATAGAATTCTCTGGAAGAACACATGAAAATGATAAAAGTAGTTGGTGCTGAGGAGATAGATGAAAGCTTATTATTTAATATTTCCCTATGCTATAATTTGGAGTTTCTAAACCAATTTTCCAGTATTACCTATTTATTAAAATTTTAGAGAAAATATTAGCTCAGAGTAAGGCTGAACCAGTAAGTACTTCTATAAACCAAATATTTCAGTTTTTTTTTTTTAGTTTGTACTCAGATATTTTAGTGGCCTGGATGTCTGATATGTCAGGAATTATATATACCTACCTTTCTACAGTTCTTTTTTGCATAGTGCTGGGCACAAAGTTGGCTTGCAGTGAAGACTTTCTGGAGCGTAAAGGTGACTTTCCTTTACACATGGAATTGGTCTAATTTAGGAAGCTTGATTGCGTAGTTGGCAGTTCTCTTAAATACTTTCCCCATAGTACTAGTGTGAAATAGCAAATTTTTGGCAGCCAGGCAAGTTCCATGAATTCATGTGTAGTATGTCTTTTCTGTTTAGAATTGAGATTCAGTGCCCAGTGTCTAGCTTTTAAAAATGGTATTTCTGGCCAGGCGCGGTGGTTTATGCCTGTAATCCCAACACTTTGGGAGTCTGAGGTGGGCGGATCACAAGGTCAGGAGATAGAGACCATCCTGGCTAACACGGTGAAACCCCGTCTCTACTAAAAATACAAAAATTTAGCCGGGCATGGTGGTGGGCGCCTGTAGTCCCAGCTACTAGGGAGGCAGAGGCAGGAGAATGGTGTGAACCCAGGAGGCAGAGGTTGTAGTGAGCCGAGATCACACCACTGCACTCCAGCCTGAGTGACAGAACGAGACTCCATCTCAAAAAAAAAAAAAAAGAAAAAAAAGGTATTTCTAAAAATCTTGCTACATTTTTGCACTGGTTGAAATTAAATTCTTTGGACACATGGGGAGTTGTTAAAATTTCTTCCTTGAGAAGGCCAATGAAATGGATTTCAGCAGATTTAGAACTTGCTGCCCTTTCAAGTTCTCCTGGCTCTTTGGTCCTCCACAGTTCCCTACTTCACCATAGTCAGAGCCACATCATCGAAACTTATCTTCAGAAAGTAACTAAGCAAGTTTTGTTTTTCTTTTTCTTTAACTTAACATTGCGGAAGATTTAGATAAACATTCAATTCTAATATTTTTAGCAAATCAGAAATTTTGACAGCCTGTGAAGTCAGTGTCTCACAAAATGGAGACAGCCATGTTGTGTACAAGACGAAAAATATCACCTTCCAAAACAATAATGCCTGTAACAACCATATACAAATTAGAGTATAATAATTTTACTGTTGGCCTTTTGGCCAACTGTGACCATTAGTACTAGTAGTCTGTAATAACTGATAGAATTACAATGTGGTAAGCTGTTGCATGCTCTCAAGGTTAGTATCTGTGTTCACTTCTTTTTTTTTTTTTTTCTGATTCATAACTGCTTTTTTTTTCCTTTTTTGAGACGGAGTCTCACTGTGTTGACCAGGCTGGAGTGCAGTGGCATGATCTGGGCTCACTGCAACCTCTGCCTCCCAGGTTCAAGCAACTCTCCTGCCTCAGCCTCCCAAGTAGCTGGGATTACAGGTGTGTACCACCATGCCTGGTTAACTTTTTTGTATTTTTAGTAGAGATAGGGTCTCACCATGTTGGCCAGCCTAGTCTTGAACTCCCCACCTCAGGTGATCCGCCTGTCTCAGCCTCCCAAAGTGTTGGGATTACAGGCATGAGCCACCGTGCCCGGCCACTGCTTTTATTTTATAAGTAAGAAAACTGAGACATTACATAACAAATGAAATCCATTGTACAATGCTAATACAGTCAAATATCGTGAAATAGATTTGGTGGCTTAACCATCATTTCCCACCTTTAAACAATAAACATTATTCCCCTGTAAAGGAGGTGAAAAATTACTCAGATTAAATATAGTGAAAATAAACATCATTAATTAAATACTACTGTCTAATCTCTTTGCATTCATTAACACTCTGGAGTAAAAAACATAATGGTTTTTGTTATGGCTTTACATTTCTTTAAAATAACTAAAATAGTTTTCTAATTTGAGAAACATAACTAGTGCCATATGGTTTTTAAAAGAATTGTATCTTAATCATCAAGGTAATGACACAGCAAGAAAACAATGACATTAATCACTTGAAGGTTGTGTCTGTCTACATTCCACATCTAATCAGACACACTTAAATTCCAGCAGAAAGGCTATGAAATTCATGGATCAACTTCCAAAGTACATCAGGAAAAGTACTAATACATTTGAGAGCAGGAACAATAATGGCCAACGGCAGGAGAACATCTTATTTAAACTTCCGAGATAATAAAACAATACAGAGTGGGAACCCTTTCCACATCTATTCATCTCTAAACCATTTGCCCTCCTGACTCCAAGACCTGTTCCATCACTTAAGGAATTTCTCCACATGGATGGCCACAGGTATGTCAAAGTTGGCCAACCTCAACTTATCTGTTCTTCCTTCCAAACCTGTTTCTCTTGTCTTTCCTGTTGAAAGGAATGAGGACATCCCCATCCACCCAGTTAGATACCTATGTCAGAAACTGAGAGGTAATCCACAAACAGTTTTACTTCCTCCGGCCCCCCAGTCAGTGTTGCCAGTCCATGAACTTCTACAAAATTAGTATCTCTAAAATCTTCTGCCACGTTCCATTAGTAATTTGACCCCTTTTGTGCAGGCTTTATTATTTTCTCACCTAGATTTTTGTGATAAATAAATCTGACCTGGTAAACTGCCTCCAATCTTTTCTATTTGCCCTTTAAATTATTTTTAGGATAATCTTTCTAAAATGCAAGTTTCATCAGTTCAATCCGTTGTTAACTTTTTCTTTTCTTTTCTTTTCTTTTTTTTGAGACAGAGTCTTACTCTGTTGCCCAGGTTGGAGTGCAGTGGCGCAGTCTCGGCTCACTGCAACCTCTGCCTCCCGGGTTTAAGCAATTCTCCTGCCTCAGCCTCCCAAGTAACTGGGATTACAGGTGCCCGCCACCACGCCTGGCTAATTTTTTGTATTGTTATTGGAGATAGGGTTTCACCTTGTTGGCCAGGCTGGTCTCAAACTCCTGACCTCGTAATCCACCCACCTCGGCCTCCCAAAGTGCTGGGATTACAGGCAGGAGCCACCGCGCCCGGTCACTGCTTTTATTTTATAGGTAAGAAAACTGAGATATTACATGAAAAATGAAATCCATTGTACAATGCATAATACAGTCAAATATCATGAAATAGATTTGGTGGCTTAACCATCATTTCCCACCTTTAAACAATAAATATTATTCCTCTGTAAAGGAGGTGAAAAATTACTCATTAAATATACTGAAGATAAACATCATTAATACTACTAATCTCTTTGCATTCATTAACACTCTGGAGTAAGAAGCATAATGGTTTTTGTTATGGCTTTATATTTCTTTAAAATAACTAAAATAGTTTTTTTTATTATACTTTAAGTTTTAGGGTACATGTGCACAACATGCAGGTTAGTTACATATGTATACATGTGCCATGTTGGTGTGCTGCACCCATTAACTCGTCATTTAACATTAGGTATATCTCCTAATGCTATCCCTTCCCCGTCCCCCCACCCCACAACAGGCCCCAGTGTGTGATGTTCCCCTTCCTGTGTCCATGTGTTCTTATTGTTCAATTCCCACCTATGAGTGAGAACATGTGGTGTTTGTTTTTTTGTCCTTGTGATAGTTTGCTGAGAATGATGGTTTCCAGCTTCATCCATGGTTGAAAGGACATGAATTCATCATTTTTTATGGCTGCATAGTATTCCATGGCATATATGTGCCACAGTTTCTTAATCCAGTCTATCATTGGTGGACATTTGGGTTGGTTCCAAGTCTTTGCTATTGTGAATAGTGCCGCAATAAACATACGTGTGCATGTCTCTTTATAGCAGCATGATTTATAATCCTTTGGGTATATACCCAGTAATGGGATGGCTGGGTCAAATGGTATTTCTAGTTCAAGATCCCTGAGGAATCTGCACACTGACTTCCACAATGGTTGAACTAGTTTACAGTCCCACCAACAGGTGAAAGTGTTCCTATTTTTCCACATCCTCTCCAGCACCTGTTGTTTCCTGACTTTTTAATGATGGCCATTCTAACTGGTGTGAGATGGTATCTCATTGTGGTTTTGATTTGCATTTCTCTGCTGGCCAGTGATGATGAGCATTTTTTCGTGTCTTTTGGCTGCATAAATGTCTTCTTTTGAGAAGTGTCTGTTCATATCCTTTGCCCACTTTTTGATGGGGTTGTTTTTTTCTCATAAATTTCTTGGAGTTCATTGTAGATTCTGGATATTAGCCCTTTGTCAAATGAGTAGATTGCAAAAATTTTCTCCCATTCTGTAGGTTGCCTGTTCACTCTGATGGTAGTTTCTTTTGCTGTGCAGAAGCTCTTTAGTTTAATTAGATCCCATTAGTCAATTTTGGCTTTTGTTTCCATTGCTTTTGGAGTTTTAGACATGAAGTCCTTGCCCATGCCTATGTCCTGAATGGTATTGCCTAGGTTTTCTTCTAGGGTTTTTATGGTTTTAGGTCTAACATTTAAGTCTTTAATCCATCTTGAATTAATTTTTGTATAAGGTGTAAGGAAGGGATCCAGTTTCAGCTTTCTACATATGGCTAGCCTGTTTTCCCAGAACCATTTATTAAACAGGGAATCATTTCCCCATTTCTTGTTTTTGTCAGGTTTGTCAAAGATCAGATGGTTGTAGATATGCGGCATTATTTCTGAGGGCTCTGTTCTGTTCCATTGGTCTATATCTCTGTTTTGGTACCAGTACCATGCTGTATTGGTTACTATAGCCTTGTAATATAGTTGGAAGTCAGGTAGCATGATGCCTCCAGCTTTGTTGTTTTGGCTTAGGATTGACTTGGCAATGTGAGCTCTTTTTTGGTTCCATATGAACTTTAAAGTAGTTTTTTCCAATTCTGTGAAAAAAGTCATTGGTAGCTTGATGGGGATGGCATTGAATCTATAAATTACCTTGGGCAGTATGGCCATTTTCACAATATTGATTCTTATCCGTGAGCATGGAATGTTCTTCCATTTGTTTGTGTCCTCTTTTATTTTGTTGAGCAGTGGTTTGTAGTTCTCCTTGAAGAGGTCCTTCACATCCCTTGTAAGTTGGATTCCTAGGTATTTTATTCTCTTTGAAGCAATCGTGAATGGGAGTTCACTCATGATTTAGCTCTCTGTTTGTCTGTTATTGTTGTATAAGAATGCTTGTGATTTTTGCACATCGATTTTGTATCCTGAGACTTTGCTGAAGTTGCCTATCAGCTTAAGGAGATTTTGGGCTGAGATGGTGGGGTTTTCTAGATATACAATCATGTCATCTGCAAACAGGGACAATTTGACTTCCTCTTTTCCTAATTGAATACCCTTTATTTCCTTCTCCTGCCTGATTGCCCTGGCCAGAACTTCCAGCACTATGTTGAATAGGAGTGGTGGGAGAGGGCATCCCTGTCTTGTGCCAGTTTTCAAAGGGAATGCTTCCCGTTTTTGCCCATTCAGTATGATATTGGCTGTGGGTTTGTCATAGATAGCTCTTATTGAGATACATCCCATCAATACCTAATCTATTGAGAGTTTTTAGCATGCAGGGTTGTTGAATTTTGTCAAAGGCCTTTTCTGCATCTATTGAGATAATCATGTGGTTTTTGTCTTTTGTTCTGTTTATATGCTGGATTACATTTATTGATTTGCGTATGTTGAACCAGCCTTGCATCCCAGGGATGAAGCCCACTTGATCATCTTGGATAAGCTTTTTAATGTGCTGCTGGATTCGGTTTGCCAGTATTTTATTGAGGATTTTTCAGTCGATGTTCATCAGGGATATTGGTCTAAAATTCTCCTTTTTTGTTGTGTCTCTGCCAGGCTTTGGTATCAGGATGATGCTGGCCTCATAAAATGAGTTAGGGAGGAGTCCCTCTTTTTCTTTTGATTGGAATAGTTTCAGAAGGAATGGTACCAGTTCCTTCTTGTACCTCTGGTAGAATTTGGTATGAATCCCTCTGGTCCTGGACTTTTTTGGTTGGTAAGCTATTAATTATTGCCTCAATTTCAGAGCCTGTTACAGGTCTATTCAGGGATTCAACTTCTTCCTGGTTTAGTCTTGGGAGGGTGTATGTGTCAATTTATCCATTTCTTCTAGATTTTCTAGTTTATTTGCATAGAGGTGTTTATAGTATTCTCTGACGGTAGTTTGTATTTCTGTGGGATTGGTGGTGATACCCCTTTATCATTTTTTATTGCATCTATTTGATTCTTCTGTCTTCTTTATTAGTCTTGCTAGCAGTCTATCAATTCTATTGATCTTTTCAGAAAACCAGCTCCTGGATTCATTGATTTTTTTGAAGGGTTTTTTGTGTCTGTATCTCCTTCAGTTCTGCTCTGATCTTAGTTATTTCTTGCCTTCTGCTAGCTTTTGAATTTGTTTGCTCTTGCTTCTCTAGTTCTTTTAATTGTGATGTTAGGGTGTCAGTTTTGGGTCTTTCCTGCTTTCTCTTGTGGGCATTTAGTGCTATAAATTTCCCTCTACACATTGCTTTGAATGTGTCCCAGAGATTCTGGTATATTGTGTCTTCGTTCTCGTTGGTTTCAAAGAACATCTTTGTTTCTGCCTTCATTTCATTATGTACCCAGTAGTCATTCAGGAGCAGGTTGTTCAGTTTCCATGTAGTTGAGCAGTTCTGAGTGAGTTTCTTAATCCTGAGTTCTAGTTTCAGTGCACTGTGGTCTGAGAGACAGTTTGTTATCATTTCTGTTCTTTTGCATTTGCTGAGGAGTGTTTTACTTCCAACTATGTGGTCAATTTTGGAATAAGTGCGGTGTGGTGTTGAGAAGAATGTATATTCTGTTGATTTGGGGTGGGGAGTTCTATAGATGTCTATTAGGTCCACTTGGTGCAGAGCTGAGTTCAATTCCTGGATATCCTTGTAAACTTTCTGTCTCGTTGATCTGTCTAATGCTGACAGTGGGGTGTTAAAGTCTCCCATTATTATTGTGTGGGAGTCTAAGTCTCTTTGTAAGTCTCTAAGGACTTGCTTTATGAATCTGGGTGCTCCTATATTGGGTGCATATATATTTAGGATAGTTAGCTCTTCTTGTTGAATTGATCCCTTTACCATTATGTAATGGCCTTCTTTGTCTCTTTTGATCTTTGTTAGTTTAAAGTCTGTTTTATCAGAGACTAGGATTGCAACTCCTGCCTTTTTTTGTTTTCCATTTACTTGGTAGATCTTCCTCCATCCCTTTATTTTGAGCCTACGTGTGTCTCTGCATTTGAGATTGGTTTCGTAAATACAGCACACTGATGGGTCTTGACTCTTTATCCAGTTTGCCAGTCTGTGTCTTTTAATTGGAGGCTTTAGCCCATTTACATTTAAGGTTACTATTGTTATGTGTGAATTTGTTCCTGTCATTATGATGTTAGCTGGTTATTTTGCACGTTAGTTGATGCAGTTTCTTCCTAGCCTCAAAGGTCTTTACAATTTGGCATGTTTTTGCAGTGGCTGGTACCGGTTGTTCCTTTCCATGTTTAGTGCTTCCTTCAGGAGCTCTTTTAGGGCAGGCCTGGTGGTGACAAAATCTCTGAGCGTTTGCTTGTCTGTAAAGGATTTTATTTCTCCTTCACTTATGAAGCTTAGTTTAGCTGGATATGAAATTCTGGTTTGAAAATTCTTCTTTAAGAATGTTGAATATTGGCCCCCACTCTCTCCTGGCTTGTAGAGTTTCTGCTGAGAGATCAGCTGTTAGTCTGATGGGCTTCCCTTTTTGGGTAACCTGACCTTTCTCTCTGGCTGCCCTTAACATTTTTTCCTTCATTTCAACTTTGTTGAATCTGACAATTATGTGTCTTGGAGTTGCTCTTCTCGAGGAGTATTTTTGTGGCGTTCTCTGTATTTCCTGAATTTGAATGTTGGCCTGCCTTGCTATATTGGGGACGTTCTCCTGGATAATATCCTGCAGAGTGTTTTCCAACTTGGTTCCATTCTCCTTATCACTTTCAAGTACACCAATCAGATGTAGATTTGGTCTTTTCACATAGTCCCATATTTCTTGGAGGCTTTGTTCTTTTCTTTTTATTCTTTTTTCTCTAAACTTCTCTTCTCGCTTCATTTCATTCATTTGATCTTCCATCACTGATACCCTTTCTTCCAGTTGATCGAATTGGCTACTGAGGCTTGTGCATTCATCAGGTAGTTCTCTTCCATCAGGTCCTTTAAGGACTTCTCTGCATTGGTTATTCTAGTTAGCCATTTGTCTAATTTTTTTTCAAGGCTTTTAACTTCTTTGCCATGGGTTCGAACTTTCTCCTTTAGCTCGGAGTAGTTTGATCGTCTGAAGCCTTCTTCTCTCAACTCATTCTCCGTCCACCTTTGTTCCGTTGCTGGTGAGGAGCTGCGTTCCTTTGGAGGAGGAGAGCTGCTCTGATTTTTAGAGTTTCCAGTTTTTCTGTTCTGTTTCTTCCCCATCTTTGTGGTTTTATCTACCTTTGGTCTTTGATGATGGTGACGTATAGATGGGGTTTTGGTGTGGATGTCCTTTCTGTTTGTTAGTTTTCCTTCTAACAGTTAGGACCCTCAGCTGCAGGTCTGTTGGAGTTTGCTGGAGGTCCACTCCAGACCCTGTTTGCCTGGGTATCAGCAGCGGTGGCTGCAGAGCAGCAGATATTGGTGAGCAGCAACTGTTGCTGCCTGATCATTCCTCTGGAAGTTTTGTCTCAGAGGAGTACCCAGCCGTGTGAGGTGTCAGTCTGCCCCTGCTAGGGGGTACCTCCCAGTTAGGCTACTCAGGGGTCAGGGACCTACTTGAGGAGGCAGTCTGTCCATTCTCAGATCTCCTGCTGCGTGCTGGGAGAACCACTACTCTCTTCAAAGCTGTCAGACAGGGGCATTTAAGTCTGCAGAGGATTCTGCTGCCTTTTGTTTGGCTAAGCCCTGCCCCCAGAGGTGGAGTCTACAGAGGCAGGCAGGCATCCTTGAGCTGCTGTGGGCTCCACCCAGTTCGAGCTTCCTGGCAGCTTTGTTTACCTACTCAATCCTCTGCAATGGCAGACACCCATCCCACAGCCTCGCTGCCACCTTGCAGTTTGATCTCAGACTGCTGTGCTAGCAATGAGTGAGGCTCTGTGGGCATAGGACCCTCCGAGCCAGGCGCGGGATATAATTTCCCAGTTTGCCGTTTGCTAAGACCTTTGTAAAAGTGCAGTGGGAGTGACCCGATTTTCCAGGTGCCGTCTGTCACCCCTTTCTTTGACTAGGAAAGGGAATTCCCTGACCCCTTGCGCTTCCTGGGTGAGGCGATGCCTTGCCCAGCTTCGGCTCACGCCTGGTGTACTGCACCCACTGTCCTGCACCCACTTTACGACACACCCCAGTGAGATGAACCTGGTACCTCAGTTGGAAATGCAGAAATCACCCATCTTCTGCGTCGCTCACGCTGGGAGCTGTAGACTGGAGCTGTTCCTATTTGGCCATCTTGGCTCCATCATCCTAAAATAGTTTTCTAATTTGAGAAACGTAACTAGTGCCATTTGGTTTTAAAAAGAATTGTATCTTAATCATCAAGGTAATGACACAGCAAGAAAACAATGACATTAATCACTTGAAGGTTGTCGCCATCTACATTCCACCATCTAATCAGACACCCTTAATTTCCAGCAGAAAGTCTATGAAATTCATGGATCAACCTCCAAAGTACATTAGGAAAAGTACTAATATATTTGAGAGCAAGAATAACAATGGCCAATGGCGGTAGAACATCTCATTTAAACTTTTGAGATAATAAAACAATACAGAGTGGGAACCCTTGTGAAGTTTTTTGTTTGTTTTGTTTTGTTTTGAGACTGAGTCTGACTCTGTTGCCCAGGTTGGAGTGCAGTGGCACAGTCTCAGCTCACTGCAACCTCCGCCTCCCGGGTTCAAACGATTCTCCTGCCTCAGCCTCCCAAGTAACTGGGATTACAGGTGCCTGCCACCACACCTGGCTAATTTTTTGTATTTTTATTAGAGATGGGGTTTCACCATGTTGGCCAGGCTGGTCTCGAACTCCTGACCTCGTGATCTGCCCACCTCCACCTCCCAAAGTGCTGGGATTACAGGCGTGAGCCACCACACCTGGCCACATTATAACTTTTATAGGCACAAATTTCCTTAAGTTTCAAGCAGGTGTAGTCAACCCTCATTATTCATCAGGACTACAAATAGACCGGCTTACAACCAGGCAACACCTTACAAGTGGCTCTTACTTACTATAGTTCTTAAGATAAATGTATTTCTACTTTGAATAGTCACATGGATATTGTTAAGATGGCAGTTGTACGTCACTACTCAGTGACATTTCTTGCCTTCATGATTTTGTCAGTCTTTTTTTCAGTAGACAAAATATTTTCTAAAAAGTGTGAATCTTCTAGGTAAGAAAAGCCAGCTCATAACCTGGTAAAAGCTGGGCATCCCATCAACAGTTACTGAGGTGATCCCAGCCATCTTTCCACCCTTTCTAATGCATGATCCAAACAAAATTTTTGCAAATCAGGGAGGGGGGCAGAGTTTTCAAGTCTTCTTATTTCATAGAACTTTGGGGGCAACAACCAAATTTCTGTTGATAAAAAAAAACTGTCAGTTGCCTCTGATGTAAATAACCACTGGCAGCTCACTACCTTGGCCATGTCAGGGTAGTCACGCAGCAGCTCACACAGGCAGCATAGGAAGAATACCCTGTTGAAGCAGCGACTGCCACTGCACGTGAAAGGCGTGAGCCAGCTGCTCCTGTCATGCAGTGCCCAGGTGTCACGCTGTGCAGTCCGGGTGTGCACAGGCACACCACGTGGCCAGGCCCTGTAGCAGTGCAAGAGTTCAGGCACCTCAGGTGTAAGGGGCTGGCTGGGAGGCCTGGTTTCTATTGTATCTATTATAGCAATAACCCTAGAACTTACTGTTACAGCAGTAACCACTTATATGGTGATTTCTGTGGGCAGGAATTTGGGAGTAGCTTGGCTGGGCAATTCTGGCTTGGAATTTCCTGTGAGGTTGCAGTCAGATGTCAGCCAGCTGTTCACTGATTTGTTACGTAGCTGATAGAGTAATGCTGGCAGCTGGCTGGAGGCCTCAGTTTTCCATGGGAGGGCTGAAGCATTCTCATTGGATGGCAGCTGGCTTACTCCAGAGCAAGCAATCCCGGAGACCAAGGTGTGAACCACAGTGCCTTCTACGACTTAACCCTAAATGTCACATACTGTTCCTTTCACCGTTGTTACATTCAGTATGGGAAGGAACTACATAAGGGCATGAATACCCGGAGGCAAGAATTATCAGGTACCATCTGGAAGCTGGCTACCACCATACCTCAAGAAAGATATAATTTTTAGGATAAGAGATCATTTCTACTTCAAGTTAACAAAAGGCCTCAAAGGATCATAAGATGCAAATTCTTAGTCCCTTATTTCTTAAAATTGGATAAGCAAGTATGTTATGTAATGATAGTTTGTGTATGTGACAAATGGTTATAAGTTTTTTTGGATGGAATGGTTCTGAGATCTTGGCATTTTCTCGAATGCCTTATATAATTGTATAACAAGAAAATACAGTATGATTTGGTGACTGAAAAAATTAAATGTCAACTCTTTGTTGACAGGACGATAGTAGATGAGGCCTAGGGCTCAGTGAAGAAGGAGTTTGGGGGAGTCAGAGAAAGAAGAGCATAGCAAAGATGACCTTAACTGGGGAATATGAGAAATAAGCTGAACTTGAGCTCCCTCCAGGAGCAGGGCCTGGGTCACCTTTGCTCGCTGTTGTATCCCCAGGAACCAGCACACTGCATAATACAAGCAGATGTCCAGTGATTAATTTCTGGAGTTCCTAGGATGTGGAGAATATTGTACAGAGAGCTAAAAATTGAAGCATGGCCTTTGTATAGGGCTTTATGATTTTGCTTGAAATGATGTTCCAGTACATCACGTTATCAGTAAAAACATGATGCGAAGTCAGGAGCTTTAATCTCTTCTCCGTAAGTACAAATGCTGACGATTAGGCTATATTACACAAAGTAACTGGTCATTTCAAAAGAGGAAATTTCTGTTGGATAAAAGACCACAGCCAAGAACTGCTGAACATAGTTCAGAGAGTTTTTCCCACTATATTTTAAGTGAATATTTTTCTAACATTAGATTTCTATAGGATGACTAATGGACTGTAGGGCAATTCAGCCATTGTTTTTAAAAATCCATTTTGGCAAATAAACCTGATATTCTGTCGAAAGAGTTGAGGTTAACCCCAGCTTTTTTCAAAAAGCACCAAGTGTGTATCCTCACTGTAGAGAAAAGATCTTCATTCTCAATGTCTAGCCCAAAGCCCACACTAACTAATCTGCTTGGCCTTCAGTTTATTCTCTGTAGTAGGACCTTGGGCTGAATCGACACAACTGGGATTTGCAATCCTGACTTCAGAAAGTCTGCATTTTGTATACCTCAGGCTTAGCCATTCTGTGATTTTAAAACTAACAGCATTTTAAGTCATATACTCAGAAATAGATTTAGCATTAAATGAGATAATTTGCATAAGGCGCTTTGGCACAGTGCCCTAAAGAGAATCTGGATCTGATAAATGAGATAGTATTACAGCCATCTTCATTGTGTCATCATTGTCACTATCATTCAGTTGACCTTGACCGTCTGTCTAGCTGTGCTGTATACGTGCTGACTTCAGGGTATCCTGCATTTTCTCATCTGTTTTTTTAAAAAATAGAAATTACAACTCTCCTACTTTTCTACCCTAGAGGAATTTTATACATATAAGTGAAATATATGAAAATTACTTACAGGAAAGCAAAATAGGAAGGAGATGTGTTTAAAAAGCACAGGAATAAGAACCGGAAGACCTAGTTTGATGTCTGCAGTTAACCAGTTTTTTTGTGATGCCTCTTAGTTACTGTTAGAGCCTAGACTGGATGATCTCAGAATCTGTTCCATCACTAACTAGATTATTGATTTTGTTTCATCTCACAACAACCCTGTGGAATAAGTGTTACTGTCTTTGAGCAAGTTACTTAACCTCTCGGTAACTCAGTTTCTTCAAGTAGAAAATGTGACCAATAATAGTGCCTTCTCTTGGGGATGTTAAGAATTAAATGAATTAAAATATGTGAGGTCCTTAGAACATTACTTGCGATGTATTTAGTACCCTAAGTGTTAATAATGATGATGATGATTTTACAGATGAGGAAGCTGAAATTCATGACAGTTACTTAAGTTTTCTGAGGTTACTTAGAGCTTATACAGCTGGAACTTGAATTCAAGGCTTATGAATTCCATCAAACCACATTATTTGCACATATTTCTTTCAAACCTCGTTACCTGGTTTTGAAATACTAATTGACTAGCACAGCATCTACACAGCTGGACCCCTAATCACACTCTCCCAGCGTTTTTTATAGGTTGTGTTACAGAAAAAAGCATGGAATGAGAAGTTGGAATGTTGTTTGTCCCCAGGCCTCTGAATGCCCATGGGTCATATACAGTCCCTCCTTCAAAAGTAAGAAGTCTTACAGGGCATCACTACCTAGGAAGGTAGAAGAGAATTCTGCGTTTTTCCCCAAGCACTATTTGTGACCGCCTCACTTTTTTTACCCTACTTTAGTTATGTCTACACATTTCTTACTTATTTGGATAAAGAGAATGAATTTCATTTTACATTATACAGCCTATTAAAGCAGTAAAATAATTGTTTGCTTTTGAAATCGGCTCTTTGTTCTCCAATTCTCCAATCTTTTCCACTAATTGTGGTTCTGCCCTGGGTGAGTGCATAAAAAGTAAAATCCCATTCCCTTCACTGCACTTATTCCATCAGGCTGAACCACAGCCCCAGACAATGCAAACATTGTTTTAGCCACGTTAAAAAGACAGGTGATACTAGAAAGTAATTTCACTAGTTTTGTTATTGTTTGTTTTGTTTTCAAATATAACTAGGGCATTATTTCTCAGAGACTGTCTCTCAAAACAAAATGTCCTTGAATATATCTACAGTTCCAAACAGTGCTGCCTTTGGTCAAAATATTTTTAAAATCAGTTTTAATAATTATCTTCAAAGCTTTCAGCACATCCTTTTGAAAAGACTAAATGGTTGAGCCAGGTATGGTAATGTGTGCCTGTAATCCCAGCAAGAAGCTGAAACAGGAAGATCCCTTGAGCCTAGAAGTTCGAGACCATCCTGGGCAACACAGTGCAACTGTGTCTCTTAAAAAAAAAAAAAAGAGTAAGTGATGACAAATAAATCACGTTATTATTATACCATATAGTTATAGATTAAGACCACTTCTGATACTTCTGACTTTAATATGAAAAAGAAGCAAATAGGCATGGAAAGCCAAGATAGTTAATTTATAATACAACTTACAGTTGCTATAATAAATTTGAGTGTACCGAAAAATAATTGCATATTTCTAACCGTATAGTTTTTTACTACCAGACCTTGCTTATTTTCTTCATGGAACTTTTCAAAACATTGTATTAAATAAAAAAAAAAAAAAAGAAAAATTATGGAATGGACTTTCTTATGGTTCAATTCATTGTCTGTGTATAATGAATCTAAATTGAGGAAAAAATAAATGTTAAATAAAATGTTTAAGTATTGAATGGTAATAATGGGTTATTACCATTTCTGGATATCATTGGCACATTCCCATTGTATCAACATCATTAAAAGTATTTCTCTTCATACACTCTTAAGTTTACCTAGTGGAAAAGTGAAATTAAAAGTTCTATAAGAACTCTTTTAAACAAAATAATGCTCAATTATTAGATTGTTCAATTTTTCTATTTTATATTATTTTAAAATGTTATAAAATATATTATTGCCCTATGAAACACTCATGCTTATTAACATGGTTTTCCTGGCCTATAAGGGTGTTTTATCAAAATACATATTTTAAATATAATAAATATGTAATACTTTGCTAAATTAGACTATAAATAATTTGAAAAACAAATACTTTTTATTATTTTTCCAGAATGCCTTTATATATTATAAATAGGCAACTAGAAGGAAGTGAGATGAGATGCCTTCTCTGTGTACATATGCAATCTTTAGGCACACAGGCCTCTGCTGTAAATGAATAATTGAGTCAACATTTGTCCAAATTTAAATTATGTATGTGTGTGTTTGTATATATTGTTTTGTATTTTTGTATTCCTACATACATTTTGTATTTATTCAAAAGACTTCTTTAGTTTTTATCCTGTTTGGATAGTTGGTTTGTGGGTTTAAAAAAAAAGAGTAAAGCACAAAATCTGAAAAATTCAGCTGAATTTCTGAAAGAGATTTTAGTGGAAGGAAAGTAATTATAATTTTGGCTGCTAACACTTGGCTCAGGGTGTTTGATTTGATGAAGCCATGTGCTGTGGTGAAAAGAGCAGAAATCAAGTGGCCTGGGCCTCAGTCCTGGGCTCTACCACTAATCTGTCTGAAGGATCTCAGATAAATCTCTCGACCTATGTGGGCTTCTGTTTCCCTATCTGTAAAATGAGAGATTTGACAGTAGTATGGTTGCTGGAATGTCTTTGAGCTTTAATATTCCATCATTCAAATTCTGCATGTACTGTTTCAGATCCTTTTTTCCCTGTGTATTAATTGCATGCAGATTATCTAAATATCCATAGATGTTTAACTCCAGACTTTGTCTTAGTTAGCTAGGGCTGCCATAACAAAATACCACAGACTTTATGGCTTAAACAACAGAAATTTATTTTCCCACAGTTCTAGCGGCTGAAAAGTCCAAGATCAAGCTGCTGGGTGACTCAGTTCCTGGTACGGGCCCTCTTCCTAGCTGTAGATGACCACCTACCTTCTCACTGTGTTTTCACATGGCCTTTCCTTGGTACTTGTCTGTGGAGAGATCCCTCTCTCCCTCTCTTCCTCATCTTATAAAGCCACCAATCCTGTAAAGTCAGGGCCCTAACCATATGAGCTCATTTAACTTTAACTATCTCCTTAGAGCTCTATATCCAAATATAGTCACATTGGGGGTTAGAGCTTCAACATATGAATTTTGGAAGGATACAGTTCAGTCCATAGCAGTTCTCCCAGAAGTTCATTTCACTCTAGACACTCTCTTCATTCCAGATGGTTTGTACTCACTATCCTCCTTTTTAGATTAAAAAGGAAGAAAATACTAACATTTCATGAGCTTTCTAAATTAATAAGAGAAATAATAAATATATAAAAGAAATAGAACATTTTGATGGAATTTTCCCCAATATTTTATTATGGACACTTAGGAACATACAGAGAAGTTGATAAAAGTTTACAGTGAACACCTGTATACCTACCACCTGTATCGACAGTTAATATTTTACTTGTCTTTTTTTTTTTTTGTCACTAATCTGTCCATTCTCCATCAACCATCTTTTTTTTCCTGGAATGAATCTTTTTTTTTTTATTGTAAAATATACATAATAAAAGATTTACCAGTGTAACCATTTTTAAGTGTACATTCAGTGGCATTCAGTACATTCACAGTGTTGTACAACCACCACCACTATCCATTTTCAGAAACATTTTATCATCCCAAACAGAAACTCTGTAATAACCATTAAGCAATAACAACCCATTCTTTCCTCCCCAACCCCAATCCCTAATAGCCTCTATCGACTTTCTATCTATAAGAATTTGCCTATTCTAGATACATCATATAAATGGAATTATATGATATGTGGTCTTTTGTGTCTGGCTTATTTCACTCATAATGTTTTCAAGGTTTATGCTTATTGTAATGTGTATCAGAATTTTGTTCCCTTTTATGGTTGAATAATCTTCCATCATATGTATATACCACATTTGTTTTAGTCAGTTGATGCTTGGGTTATTTTCATCTATTGGTTATTGTGAATAATGTGGCCATGAATATTGGTGTACCAGTTTCTGAGTTCCTGCTTTCAGTTATTTTGATTAGACACCTAGAAGTAGAATTGCTGGATCAGATGGTCATTTTATGTTTAACTTTCTGAAGATCCACCGAACTGTTTTCCACAGCAGCTGTACCATTTTATTTTTTATGTCTTTTTTTGACTTCTTGAGAGGTCTTTTTTTTATTATTATACTTTAAGTTCTGGGATACATGTGCAGACTGTGCAGGTTTGTTACATAGGTATACATGTGCCATGGTGGTTTGCTGCACCCATCAACCCATCATCTACATTAGGTATTTCTCCTAATGTTATCCCTCCCCTAGTCCCCCAACCCCTGACAGGCCCCAGTGTGTGATGTTCCCCTTCCTGTGTCCTTGTGTTCTTACTGTTCAACTCCAACTTACGAATGAGAACATGCAGTGTTTGGTGTTCTCTTCCTGTGTTGGTTTGCTGAGAATGATAGTTTCTAGCTTCATCCATGTCCCTGCAAAGGACATGAACTCATCCTTTTTTATGGCTACATAGTATTCCATGTGTGCCACATTTTCTTTATCCAGTCTATTATTGATGGGCATTTGCGTTGGTTCCAAGTCTTTGCTATTGTGAGTAGTGCTGCAATAAACATATGTGTGCATGTGTCTTTATAGTGGAATGATTTATAATCCTTTGGATATTTGCTGGATCAAATGATATTTCTGCTTCTAGATCCCTGAGGAATCACCACACTGTCTTCCACAATGGTTGAACTAATTTACACTCCCACCAACAGTGTAAAAGTGTTCCTATTTCTTCACATCCTCTCCAGCATCTGTTGTTTCCTGACTTTTTAATGATCACCATTCTAACTGGCGTGAGATGGTATCTCGTTGTGGTTTGATTTGCATTTCTCTAATGACCAGTGATGAGCTTTTTTTCACGTTTGTTGGCCACATGAATGTCTTCTTTTCAGAAGTATCTGTTCATATCCTTCGCCCACTTTTTGATGGGGTTGTTTTTTTCTTGTAAATTTGTTTAACTTCCTTGTAGATTCTGGATATTAGCCCTTTGTCAGATGGATAGATTGCAAAAATTTTCACCCATTCCGTAGGTTGCCTGTTCACTCTGATGAGTTTCTTTTGCTGTGCAGAAGCTCTTTAGTTTAATTAGATCCCATTTGTCAATTTTGGCTTTTGCTGCCATTGCTTTTGGTGTTTTAGTCATGAAGTCTTTGCCCATGCTTATGGGTACTGCCTAGGTTTTCGTCTAGGGTTTTTATGGTTTAAAGACTTTTATGTTTAAGTCTTTAATCCATCTTGAGTTAATTTTTGTATAAGGTGTAAGGAAGGGGTCCAGTTTCATTATTCTGCATATGGCTAGCCAGTTTTCCCAACACAATTTATTCAATAGGGAATCCTTTCCCCATTGCTTGTTTTTGTCAGGTTTGCCAAAGATCAGATAGTTGTAGATGTGTGGTGTGTTATTTCCGAGGCCTCTGTTCTGTTCCATTGGTCTGTATATCTGTTTTGGTACTAGTACCATGCTGTTTGGTTACTGTAGCCTTGTAGTATAGTTATAAGTCAGGTAATATGATGCCTCCAGCTTTGTTATTTTTGCTTAGGACTGTCTTAGCTATATGAGCTCGTTTTTGGTTCCATATGAAATTTAAAGTAGTGTTATCTAATTGTATGAAGAAAGTCAATGGTAGCTTTATTGGGGATAGCATCAAATCTATAAATTACTTTGGGCAGTATGGCCATTTTCATGATATTGATTATTCCCATCCATAAGCATGGAATGTTTTTCCATTTGTTTGTGTCCTCTCTTATTTCCTTGAGCAGTGGTTTGTAGTTCTCCTTTAGGAGGTCCTTCACATCCCTTGTAAGTTGTATTCCTAGGTATTTTATTCTCTTTGTAGCAGTTGTGAATGGGAGTTCACTCATTATTTGGCTCTGTGTTTATGTATAGGAACGCTTGTGATTTTTGCACATTGATTTTGCATCCTGAGACTTTGCTGAAGTTGCTTATCAGCTTAAGGAGATTTTGGGCTGAGACGATTGAGTTTTCTAAATATACAATCATGTCACCTGCAAACAGAGACAATTTGACTTCCTCTTTTCCTATTTGAATGCCATTTATTTCTTTCTCTTGCCTGATTGCCCTCGCCAGAACTTCCAATACTGTGTTGAATAGGAGTGGTGAGAGAGGCCATCCTTGTCTTGCGCTGGTTTTCAGAAGGAATGCTTCCAGCTTTTGCCCATTCAGTATGATATTGGCTGTGGATTTGTCATAAATAGCTCTTATTATTTTGAGATACATTCCATCAATACCTAGTTTATTGAGAGTTTTTAGCATGAAGGAGTGTTGAATTTTATCGAAGGCCTTTTCTGCATCTGTTGAGATAATCATTTGGTTTTTGTCATTGGTTCTGTTTATGTGATGGATTATGTTTATTGATTTGCATAAGTTGAATCAGCCTTGCATCCCAGGGATGAAGCCAACGTGATCGTGGTGGATAAGCTTTTTAACGTGCTGCTGGATCCAGTTTGCCAGTATTTTATTGAGGATTTTTGCATCGATGTTCATCAGGGATATTGGCCTGAAATTTTCTTTATTTGTTGTGTCTCTGCCAGGTTTTGGTATCAGGATGATGCTGGCCTCATAAAATGAGTTAGGGAGGAGTCCCTCTTTTTGTATTGTTTGGAATAGTTTCAGAAGGAATGGTACCAGCTCCTCTTTGTACTTCTGGTAGAATTCGCCTGTGAACTCATCTGAGCCTGGGCTTTTTTTGGTTAGTAGGCTATTAATTACTGCCTTAATTTCAGAACTTGCTATTGATCTATTCAGGGATTCTACTTCTTCTTAGTCTTGGGAGGGTGTATGTGTCCAGGAATTTAACCATTTCTTCTAGATTTTCTAGTTTATTTGCGTAGAGGTGTTTATATCGTTTTCTCTGATGGTAGTTTGCATTTATGTGGGATCCATAGTAATACCACCTTTATCATTTTTTATTGTGCCTATTTGATTCTTCTCTGTTTGCTTCTTTATTAATCTTGCTAGCAGTCTATTTTGTTAATCTTTTCAAAAAAACCAGCTCCTGGATTCATTGATTTTTTGAAGGGTTTTTCGTGTCTCTATCTCCTTCACTTCTGCTCTGATCTTAGTTATGTCTTGGCTTCTGCTAGCTTTTGAATGTGTTTGCTCTTGCTTCTCTAGTTCTTTTAATTGTCATGTTAGGGTGTCGATTTTTGGATCTTTCCCACTTTTTCCTGTGGGCATTTAGTGCTATAAATTTCCCTCTAATCACTGCTTTAGCTGTGTCCCAGAGATTCTTGTACGTCGTGTCATAGTTCTCATTGGTTTCAAAGAACTTATTTACTTCTGCCTTAATTTCATTATTTACCCAGTAGTCATTCAGGAGCAGGTTGTTCAGTTTCTATGTAGCTGTGCAGTTTTGAGTGAGTTTCTTAATCCTGAGTTCTAATTTGATTGCACTGTGGTCTGAGAGGCTGTTTATGATTTCCGTTCTTTTGCATTTGTGAGTGTTTGACTTCCAATAATGTGATCAATTTTAGAATAAGTGCAATGTGGTGCTGAGAAGAATGTATATTCTGCTGATTTGGGGTGGAGAGTTCTGTAGATATCTATTAGGTCCGCTTGGTCCAGAGCTGAGTTCAAGTCCTGAATATCGTTGTTAATTTTCTGTCTTGTTGATCTGTCCAATATTGACAGTGGAGTGTTAAAGTCTCCCATTATTACTGTGTGGGAGTCTAAGTCTCTTTGTAGATCTCTAAGAACTTGCTTTATGAATCTGGGTGTTCCAGTATTGGGTGCATATATATTTAGGACAGTTAGCTCTTCTTGTTGCATTGATCCTTTTACCATTATATAATGGCCTTCTTTGTCTCTTTTGATCTTTCTTAGTTTAAAGTCTGTTTTATCAGACTAGGATTGCAACCCCTGCTTTTTTTTTTGCTTTCCATTTGCATGGTAAATATTCCTCCATCCCTTTATTTTGAGCCTCTGTGTGTCTTTGCACATGAGATGGGTCTCCTGAATACAGCACACCAATGGGTCTTATCCAATTTGCCAGTCTGTATCTTTTAATTGGGGCATTTAGCCCGTTTACATTTGAGGTTAATATTTTTATGTGTGAACTTGATCCTGTCATTATGATGCCAGCTGGTTATTTTGCCCGTTAGTTGATGATGGTCTTTACAATTTGGTATGTTTTTGCAGTGGCTGGTACCGGTTGTTCCTTTCCATATTTAGTGCTTCCTTCAGGAGCTCTTGTAACATAGGCCTGGTGGTGACAAAATCAGCATTTGCTTGTCTGTAAAGGATTTTATTTCTCCTTCACTTATGAAGCTTAGTTTGGCTGGATGTGAAATTCTGGGTTAAAATTCTTTTCTTTAAGAATGTTGAATATTGACCCCCACTCTCTTCTGGCTTATAGGGTTTCTGCAGAGAGATCTGCTGTTAGTCTGATGGGCTTCCCTTTGTTGGTAACCCTTTCTTACTCTCTGGCTGCCCTTAATATTTTTTCCTTCATTTCAACCTTGGTGAATCTGATGATTATGTGTCTTGGAGTTGCTCTTCTAAAGGAATATCTTTGTGGTGTTCTCTGTATTTCCTGAATTTGAATGTTGGCCTGCCTTGCTAGGCTGGGGAAGTTCTCCTGGATAATATCCTGAAGAGTGTTTTCCAACTTGGTTCCATTCTCCCCGTCACTTTCAGGTACACCAATCAAATGTAGGTTTGGTCTTTTCACATAGTCCCATATTTCTTGGAGGGTTTGTTCACTCCTTTTCATTCTTTTTTCTCTAATCTTGTCTTCACACTTTATTTCTTCAAGTTGATCTTCAATCTCTGATATCCTTTCTTCCGCTTGATTGATTCGGCTACTGATACTTGTGAATGCTTCATGAAGTTCTCGTGCTGTGTTTTTCAGCTCTGTCAGGTCATTTATATTCTTCTCTAAACTGGTTATTCCAGATAGCAATTCCTCTAACCTTTTTTCAAGGTTCTCAGCTTTCTTGCATTGGTTTGGAACATGCTCCTTTAGCTCGGAGGAGTTTGTTATTACCCACCTTCTGAAGCCTACTTCTGTCAGTTCGTCAAACTCATTCTCTGTCCAGTTGTGTTCCCTTGCTGGCGAGGAGTTGTGATCTTTTGGAGAAGAGGTGTTCTAGTTTTTGGAATTTTCAGCCTTTTTGCTCTGTTTTTTTCTCATCTTCATGGATTTATTTACCTTTGATCTTCGATGTTGGTGACCTTCAGATGGGGCTTTTGAGTGAATGTCCTTTTTGTTGATGTTGATGCTATTCCTTTGTGTTTGTTCATTTTCCTTCTAACAGTCAGGCCCCTCTGCTGCAGGTCTGCTGGAGTATGCCGGAGGTCCACTCCAGACCCTGTTTGCCTAGGTATCACCAGCAGAGGCTACAGAACAGCAAAGATTGCTGCCTGTTCCTTCCTCTGGAAGCTTCATCCCAGAGGGGCACCCGCCAGATGCCAGCCAGAGCTCTCCTGTATGAGGTGTCTGTCAGCCCCTACTGGGAATTGTCTCCCAGTCAGGAGGCATGGAGGTCAGGGCCCCAGTTGAGGAGGCAGCCTGTCCCTTAGCAGAGCTCGAGCGCTGTGCTGGGAGATCCACTGCTCTCTTCAGAACCAGCAGGCAGGAATATTTATGTCTGCTGAAGCTGTGTCCATATCCACCCCTTCCCCCAGGTGCTCTGTCCCAGGAAGATGGGAGTTTTATCTATAAGCCCCTGACTGGGGCTGCTGCCTTTCTTTCAGAGATGCCCTGCCCAGAAAGGAGGAATCTAGAGAGGCAGACTGGCCACAGCAGCTTGGCCAAGCTGCAGTGGGGTCTGCCCAGTTCAAAGTTCCAGGCAGCTTTGCTTACACTGTGAGGGGAACATTACCTACTCAAGCCTCAGTAATGGTGGGCACCCCTCCCCCCACCAAGCTCGAATGTCCCAGGTCGACTTCAGACTGCTGTGCTGGCAGCAGAAATTTCAAGCCAGTGGATCTTAGCTTGCTGGGCTCTGTGGGGGTGAGATTTGCTGAGCTAGACCACTTGGCTCCCTGGCTTCAGCCCCCTTTCCAGGGCAGTGAACGGTTCTGTCTCACTAGCATTCCAGGCATCACTGGGGTATTAAAACAAACTCCTGGAGCTAGCTCGGTGTCTGCCCAAACAGCTGCCCAGTTTTGTGCTTGAAACCCAGGGCCCTGGTGATGTAGGTACCCAAGGGAATCTCTTGGTCTGAGGGTTGTGAAGACCCTAGGAAAAGCATAGTATCTGGGCTGGAATACACCATTCCTCACAGCATGGTCCCTCACGGCTTCCCTTGTCTAAGGGAGGGAGTTCCCCGACCCCTTGCTATTCCTGGTGAGGGAACGCCCTACCCTGCTTTGGCTTGCCTTCTGTGGGCTGCGCCCACTGTCTAACCAGTCCCAGTGAGATAAGCTGGGTACCTCAGCTGGAAATGCAGAAATCACCCGCCTTCTCCGTTAATCTCACTGGGAGCTATAGACCAGAGCTGTTCCTATTCAGCCATCTTGCCATCCACACCCGAGAGCAGCTATACCATTTTATATTACTACGAGCAATGCGTAAGTGTTGCAGTTTCTCCACAACCTAATCAATGGACTGAAATATTTTTAAGCAAGGGATTCACACACATACACAGTAACTTCAACGCGATCTTCTATTTCTCAAAACTCTCATTAGTTAAAAAAAAAAAAGGCTTTAGTATAAGCCCAAATATCTCCAAAAAAAGGCCTATCTCACAATTTATGATAGATTAGAAACATAGCCACAAATGGCACATTGTTTTTAAAAGAGTTTAGATGCCATTAAACGTTACAAATACATGTTATCTTCTCATCGTAAGCATCACATTCAATGATCGACTTTGCTTCAAACAGTGTCAAAATCAGTAATGCATCACGTTTTAGAAAACAATTTCAAATAAAACCTTGTTACAACACTGCTACTATATTACTTTATCACTATTTAGGATCATATCTAATTCTTTACAACAGCATATGAATTATTTAGGATTTGTTAGACTTAAAAGCCAAATGCTGGCAGCTAGGGTTCAGTGTTTGGCCCATGTTAGCATTCTGTCCTGGAAGGACTCCTTTAGTTGGGTGTCAAAATAGCTTTAATGCTTCACCAAATGAAGAAACAGCATATCATACATTTTATATTCAATTCCTTTTAGACATACTAAGGAATTTACAAACAGGATCAGGTTCCAAGATGAAAAGCACATCAGGCTTATTCAAAGAACCTTTGGAAGTCAATAAGGAAAAAACCAACATCACAGTGCAGAACTAGAGAACAAACACAGATAATTCATCTAAAAATATGAATGGCAGACTCCACTGATAATGGAATTCTATGAAAACAATGATAAACCAATGTTTACATCACTGACAAAAAAAATTGAACATAATGTTTGATGCAGGAGAGGTTTGCATGAGAAATGCGATCCTAGGTCAATTAAAAAATGTATAGATACATAGATACACACACACATAAACTGTTCCTACCCTTTAGCAATCCTGAAAAAATAAATGGGATTGAATAATTTTCATTTAATGGTTTTCCTGGTAGTACACTTATGTTAGTGAAAATGTGGAAATAATCTGCTTACCCATAAGGAGACACCTGAATAATTTGTGTTACAAACTGGGATTTTTTTTTTTTTTTGAGACTGAGTCTGTCACCAAGGCTGGAGTGCAGTGGCACTATCGCAGCTCAGTGCAACCTCTGCCTCTGGGGTTCAAGTGATTCTGCTGCCTCAGTCTCCCAAGTAGCTGGGACTACAGTCATGTGCCACCACACCCGGCTAATTTTTTTTGTGCTTTTAGTAGAGACAGGGTTTCACCGTGTTGACCAGACTGGTCTCGAACTCCTGACCTCAGGTGATCTGCCTGCCTTGGCCTCCCAAAGTGCTGGGATTACAGGTGTGATCCACCGTGCCCAGCCCATGCACTGGGATATTAAGTAGCCATTAAAATAACATTTTTTAAAATGTTGAATGGCTTGGGAAAATGCTCAGCATATTGTAAGGAGTAAAGAAGGCTACATTATTTGACATCGGATAAGATATTTAAAAGCAAATTTATAGAAATACACTAGACATAACTGTCAAATCCTTTTTCCAGTTTCCTTGAGGTATAACCTACCCCATCTTTTTAATGCATTTCTAAGTAGGTTACAAACATCAGCATTTAAGTATGCATGTTATTAACTAATGTTCAATTTTTTTTCTTTTAAGATAAAATTTTCATACAATGTCATACACTTTTTTTTTTTTTTTTTTGAGACAGAGTCTCACTCTGTCACCCAGGCTGGCATATAGTAGCACAGTCCCGGCTCGCTGCAGCCTCGACCTCCTGGGCTCAAGTGATCATCTCACCTCAGCCTCCCAAGTAGCTGGGACTACAGGTGTGCGTCACCACACACCTGGCTAATTTTTGTATTTTTCGTAGAGATGGAGTTTCACCGTGTTGCCCAGGCTGGTCTTGAACTCCTGGCCTCAAGAGATCCTCCTGCCTCAGACTCACGAAGTGCTGGGATTACAGGCATGAACCACCGCGCCTGGCCGACATACACAAATCTTAAGCATACTATGCTGATGAAACTCTTTTTGATCATCATTTTAAATCTTGCTGTGCTCTGTATACATGTTAATTGAAAGAGCTGTTTTGTGAGGAAAGAGGCACTGTTCCATTGGTAGAAGCTGTTTATAACTTAAGTTAGTTGTTGAAAGCACCATTATTTGCCAGATCAAAGTTAAATCACTAAAAAGGACAAGGTTGGGAAGTGGATGAATGAAGAGAAATGTTGAAATTCTTTGGGGAGAAAAAAAGCAAAATTGGCTGATAATTGGCAAAAGACTGGTTATAGGTGTTTGGGTACCTCATACACAACTTGCTTGTATAATTTCCTTTCTACTTTTGCTTTGTAAATTTAGAGACAGGGAAATGAAAAGAGATATTGTTTCTCATCTCCACTATTCTCCCTAGAAATTCTTTCTTATCTAATACAGAGAGCCTCTCATTGTCCTGACACGTTTGACACCTTGTTAAAGATTGATAGGTGAGTGAATGAGTTAAAATAAATGAATAACTATTC
The DNA here is from genome assembly GCF_009828535.3 of Hylobates moloch. Lineage (NCBI taxonomy): Eukaryota > Metazoa > Chordata > Mammalia > Primates > Hylobatidae > Hylobates > Hylobates moloch. Next base: position 43,206,167 of record NW_026652295.1, on the reverse strand, counting down.
TTAGCAGTCAGAAGGTACTTCCTAGGGACTTCCTAACTAGTGGTTATGAGATAATTATGCTATATCTTCCAGTGGACTGTGGCACAATGCTTTCAAGAAGTCTTAGAGCAAGGGATTCGGGGCAGGTTAGAAAAGAGCTTTCTGATTCATGGGTATACTTGGTTTATATTTCTTTGCATTTAGGTAGGTAGGTAGAATTGGTTTAGGTTTTTTTGCATTTAGATAGATAGACACACAGATACACACATTGAAGTTGTCTGGGCATATTAGGAGTAATTACCTACATACATGCCTCTTCTTCTAAATTAGTGGTAGGTTTTCAGAACAGTTGCAATATCGTCTGTTTCAACCTACTGGGTTTTCTTAGTGGTTTATATCTCAGCCCTTGGTTCACTGCTCAGAGGTTCACCTCTGCCTCAGTGAGTCACCCAGCATTTAGCAGCATGCATGGCTATTTTTCTCGAGTCCCTTGAAATGAACTCCTGGGCACTAGAAGGAGTTGTTTTTGTAGAAGACAGTTGGTAAAGAAGGGCTTTTTCAGTATTGTCACAGCCTTTGGGGTGTGATATGCTATTTGTCTTTCCAAGGAGGCAGTCTTCAAAGAAAAAAAAAAAGACAAAGCAGCCTATTCTCAGTGTTAAGAATTGCTGCTTACTTTTGATGTTTGGACAAGAGCTGGCACTGCTAGAGATGTTCTGCCTTTTGAGGCACAGCTCATGCCATCCATATGAGCACAGAGTCTCATTAGCAATCACATCTTACCCGCTACCGTTCTCACACTGTGGAAATGGGTAATAGAAACAGAAACATCAGTGACATTTGGCTCTTTTATTCAGAGGAATCAAAAGTGACAAAGAGAAGCCAGGGTCAGCAGTAGGCAGTAGGTCCACCCATTGGGATTGCATAGCTATTGGGGAAATTGTCAGCACAGAGGCAAAACCATGGTGTTCCATGGCTGCAGCAGGAGGTCTGCAGTTGTGACTTTAGCCAAGAAGCATTGGGAATCCAAGATGAGTTGACAAGGAATCTATCCTGATGTTTGTCTTTGGGATAAACATCAGGAAACACAGGAAGTAGTTGCTCTGATGAAGTCCAAGAAAACAGGCAGAGCTAAGGAGCTCCAAAGAGGGGAAGACAGGCAGGAATTGATAGGTGTGGGGACCCCCACAGGCAGAAATGGCACCTTCAAGACTCCCAGCAGCAGAGTCTTAGAGGGAATGGTGGAGCAGCAATGGGTTGCCTAGCAGCTGAACAGCGTCCATAGCATGACAAAATGAACAAGACAGGACCTAAACAGAGAAAGCCATATACTCGCAGATGACTACCTTGTCACAGAAGCATTATGAGACATGGCCTCATCCAGGCAGGTAGATGGTGACATCATCCTTAAAAGGCTGAAATGGATGGTTCCATCCTTGGAGACTTTTCTTTAAAAAGTATAATTACTGGGGCAAGAAAAACACGAACTTGGTTTTTAAATTTTACTTTACGTTTTCCTGGGGTTTTATTCTGTTTGCTTCCAGCATGGTCCAAATACCTACTTCAAAGCAAACATTCTAACAAGAACTTGTTAAGAGGAAGGGAAACCAGCTCCTGTGGCTTCTTGTACACCAGCTATGGGGGCACTCACAGAACCACGTTTGTGAGTTGAGTGTAAATGAATCCGAAACCTACAAATTAGATTTCCTTTGAAATACACATGGGTTTAAAACTTTAACGGGAAAAGAACTTGGCAAATCAAATCTGAGCATATTCAGTAAAACCTCACTAATTTGCACTAATGACCAAGAGATCCATTGAGAATTACTGGATTTTTGTGAGTGTGTTAGCATGGGAAAAAAAAAATACCAAAATGGTTGAGAAGGTAGGGATGGGGGGTAGAAAAAAAGAAGGAGGAGGAAAATCAAAGTTCTAGCATCAAACAAACATACTTTATGGTACAATGAAGAATGTATTTGAACGGTTACTGGAATGAAACTCAATAGCTTAATGAGTGCCTTGCTGTGGTACGCCTGCCCACTGGGGAGGCAGCCATGTCATAAGGCCTGCCTAAGCCAGCAGCTAATGTGCACTTAGGTAAAGAGGCCTTTGCTTTTTTGAAAGTTGAGGGGTTGTGGTTTTTGCAAGGGTGTGAACCAATGAGATTCTACTGTGTGTCATGCAGGTTTGTTATAGACTTGCACATGTAGGCTGTGATTCTAAGTCCGCATTGGGGATGGAATTGCTTATTACTGCTTAAAAAAAAGTGAAAACTTGCTAGAAAGAGACAGCAATTCTGACTAGCTGAATCTTTTTTAGATGTTAGTGAATCAATCATATCTATAGTAGAAGATGAAATTTAAAGCATTCTGAATTGAAGATTGAATACTTGGTAGCCCTTTATTGTGACATGAATTTTATTAAAAATGAAAGATGGGAGGCCAAGGCAGGAGGATCACTTGAGATCAGGAGTTCGAAACCAGCCCGGCCAACATGTTGAAACCCCGTATCTACTAAAAATACAAAAATTAACTGAGTGTGGTGATGTCCGCCTGTAATCCCAGCTCCTCAGGAGACTGAGACAGGAGAATCACTTGAGCCCGGGAGGCAGAGGTTGCAGTGAGCTGAGATCACACCACTGCACTCCAACCTGGGTGACAGAGTGAGAGTCCATTTCAAAAAAAAAAAAAAGTGTATCTTCCTTTGTAAGTAACTGTCTAAAAAGTTCTTTTAAGATTTAATTATTCATGGCCCAAATTTCAGTAATCATAGTGGCTGTTTTTAATCCATTTACTTAAGAAATAGTTTTCTTCAGTTGTTAGTATTTTTCCATGTGCAGTTAAAGGACAGTGATGTTTCCTTTCACTCTCCTTTCCATAATATCTGAGAATATCTAAAATTGTGATAGTCTTTATTACTATGGAATATGTCTTTACTAAATGTGCTATTCTTCTGACTTAAGAGCAACCCTTGGTAAGGATTTGTGTTTACACTGATTTAAGTCACTCCTTAGACTTCCCTTAACTGCAAGCTAATGTTTTACCAGCTGAAGAATAATTTAGAACTTCAACTCAAGTAGCCATTGAAGGCTGTGGGGGATAATAAATATGAATAGTCAGAGCTTTCTCTAGGATATAAGCTGAGGCAATGATTTCAGGTCTTTAACTGCTGCCCCTGGACCAGAAAAGGAGTTGTCACACCAGCTGCTACAGAAAAACACCAAACCTAATTTGACACACAGTAAAGCCTAAAAGGAGTTGGGCACTAGAAGGAGTTGCTTATATAGAAGACAGTTGTAAAGCTTTCATGTTTTTTTTTTATTTTCCTAAGAGATGGATCTCAATATATATATTACCTAAGAGATGGATCTCAACATATTACCTAGGCTGTCCTCAAATTCCTAGCCTCAAGTGATCTTCCTGCCTGAACTTCCCAAGTAACTGGGACTACAGGCGTGCACTGTTAAGCCGGGTTTGCTTTTGTCATTTTTAATATTTTCTTTCTTTTTCCCCAGTTAAACAATAAAACATAATTCATGTGCCACCTCCCCCTCAAGTCACAGAGTAGAGAAGTAATGAATTTGGAGGATTCATTTATCCCATAGGAATCATACAAAAGTTATTCACTCTTTTCAAGCCCCCAGTTTTGCCCCTATGACTCTTAGGCAGGCAATCTACTTTGCTTTAAAAAAAAAAAGCCGATGTAGGCTTACTAAATTATTTTCTTCCTCACCTCAACATTTCTGTAATTTAATTCCTGTTATCTCTCTTAGACCTGTTTCTGAGGAGAAAGTACTGATTAGTTTGTCAGGCAGAGCTCTTAAACTCCCCTCCCTCACTGCAAGTTCTCCCACTTGGCTTTCTGCTTCCTGTCGTATTCTAGCAGACTCAGGTCTCCCCCATCTTGAGTCCTCTCCTTGGCAGTGCAGATGACTATTATTGTTACTGCCCTTTTACAGCAGAACTCTTTAGAAGATTGGAGGACATTCTACTTAATATATGTGATGTACCTCAAGTCCCTGCCTCTAAGGCTCCTGATATGGTTTGGCTCTGTTTCCCCACTCAAATCTTATCTTGAATTTTACTCTATAATTCCCACATATTGTAGGAGGGACCCAGTGGGAGATAATTGAATCATGGTGGTTTCTTGTGGCAATGAATATGTTTCACAAGTTCTGATGGTTTGGTAAGGGGAAACCCGTTTCATTTGGTGCTCACTCTCTCTCTTTTGCCTGCTGCAATGTAAGACATGCCTTTCACTTTTTGCCATGCTTGTGAGGCCTCCCCAGCCACATGGAACTGTGAGTCCATTAAATCTCTTTTTCTTTGTAAATTACCCAGTCTTGGGTATGTCTTAATCAGCAGCATAAAAATGAACTAATACAGTAAATGGGTACCAAGAGTGGGGCGCTGCTGAAAAGGTACCTGAAAATGTGGAAGTGACATTGGAACCTGGATAACAGGCAGAAGTTGGAACAGTTTGGAGGGCTCAGAAGAAGACAGGAAAATGTAGGAAAGTTTGGAACTCTCTAGAGACTTGCTGAATGGCTTTGGCCAAAATGGTGATAATGATATGGAATGGACAGTGAAATCCACGCTGAGGTGGTCTCAGATGGAGATGAGGAACTTGTTGGGAACTGGAGCAAAGGTGACACTTGTTGTGTTTTAGCAAAGACACTGGCAGCATTTTGCCCCTGCCCTAGAGACTTGTGGAACTTCGAACTTGAGAGAGATGATTTAAGGTATCCGGCAGAAGAAATTTCTAACCAGCAAAGTATTCAAGAAGTGACTGGGGTATGTTAAAGGCATTCAGTTTATAAGGGAAGCAGACATAAAAGTGTGGAAAATTTGCAGCCTGACAATGCGATATAAAAGAAAATCCCATTTTCTGAGGAGAAATTCAAGCCAGCTTTAGAAATTTTTATAAGTAACGTAGAGCCAAATGTTAAGCCCCAAGACAATGGGGAAAATGTCTCCAGGGCATGTCAGAGGTCTTCATGGCAGCCCTTCCCATCATGGCCCGGAGGCCTAGGAGAAAAGAGTGGTTTTTTTGTGGGCTGGGCCCAGGGTCCCCACGCTGTGTGCAGCCTAGGGACTTGGTGCCCTGTGTCCCAGCCACTCCAGCCATGGCTGAAAGGGGCCAACACAGAGCTCAGGACATGGCTTCAGAGGATGAAAGCCTCAAGCCTTGGCAGCTGCCACGTGGTGTTGAGTCTGCCAGTGCACAGAAGTCAAAAATTGGGGTTTGGGAACCTCTGCTTAGATTTGAGAGGATGTAGGGAAATACCTGGATGTCCAGGCAAAAGTTTGCTGCAGGGGCGGGGCTCTCATGGAGAACCTCTGCTAGGGCAGTGCAGAAGGGAAATATGGGGTTGTAGTCCCCACACAGAGTCCCTACCGGGGCACCACCTAGTGGAGCTGTGAGAAGAGGGTCACCATCCTCCAAACTCCAGAATGGCAGATCCACTGACAGCTTGCACCATGGGGCCAGTAGCCCCTTTGTTTTAGCCAATTTCTCCCATTTGGAATGGCTGTATTTACCCAATGCCTGTACCTTCATTATATCTAGGAATTAACTAACTTGCTTTTGATTTTACAGGCTCATAGGCAGAAGAGACTTGCCTTGTCTCAGATAAGAGTTGGGACTATGGACTTTGAGTTAATGCTGAAGTGAGTTAAGACTTTGGGGGACTGTTGGAAAGGCATGATTGATTTTGAAATGTGAGGATATGAGATTTGGCAGGGGACAAGAGCGGAATGATATGCTTTCGTTCTGTGTCCCCACCCAAATCTCATCTTGAATTGTACTCCCGTAATTCCCACATATTGTGGGAGGGACTCGGTGGGAGATAATTGAATCATGGGAGCAGTTTCTCCCATACTGTTCTCATGGTAGTGAATAAGTGTCACGAGATCTGATGTTTGTTAAGGGGAAACCTGTTCCACTTGGCTCTTATTCTCTCTCTTGCCTGCTGCGATGTAAGACGTGACTCTTGCCTTCTACCATGATTTTGAGGTCTCCCCAGCCACGTGGAACTGTGAGTCTGTTAAATCTCTTTTTCTTTGTAAATTATGCAGTCTTGAGTATGTCTTTATCAGCAGCATGAAAATACAGCCCCACATGATCTGGCCCCTGACAACCTCTTAATTCATCTCTTAATACCTGCCTTCTTGCTCATTCTGCTGCAGCCACCCTGACCTCTATCCTGTTCCTCAAAGACTCTACTTATGTTCCTACCCCAACGTCTTTCCACTTTCACTTCTCTCTACCTAGAGTGCTTTTTGGTCATATACTGTACGAAATGGCTTATTCTGTCATTTACTATAGAGCTCCCTGATCTAATGATACCTTCACGAACAGGACCTCCTGAACCCTTACATGAAATAGCAACACCATCTCCTCTCTAGAACTCACCGTTGCTTTTTCCCAGGATTCTTTTCCCCATAGCACATTACCCCTTTTCATCCCATAGCATGTGTCACCCACAAATACTGTGTATGTGTTTGTTGCATATTTCTTCCACTGTAATATTTTGTGTGAGAGCATGGACTTTACCTGTTTGGCTCACAGGTGCATTCCCACACCTAGAAGAGTGACTGGTAAGTAATCAGTGCATGACTGGATTAAAGATATTCTAGAGATACATACATTCTACAAATATACTAGCCCTTTCTTTGGTGAACTTTGTTATTTTATTTTGTTTTTAATTAGTAATTTTTAGGTTTGTTCTTTGAGGGGAGTTTTTGTAACAGTTTTTAGGTGGAGTGTTGCTCTCTTGCTTCCTAACAAGCAGACGTCAGCTGCAGTCGAACCTTGTGGAGACTCCTTTTATAACTAAAATGTTTACTTAAGAGAATATGCCTTCAAAGAGAGAAGCTGTACACCATCAGGGGATTTTTTAGTTTTTGAAATTAAATTGTTCGATCAAGTTCAAGGTGTTTTTAAAATTTTTTAATGTCCTCCTTTAATACGTCTTTATTGAACTTTTGTAACAAATACAAAAGAGAAAGGCCTTGCCCATAAGACAATTACAGCCTAAATGGACACTATAGAATTCTATCATTTCCTTTTTTAATATTAATTTTTGTTTGTTTGTTTGTTACAGAGTCGCATTCTGTTGCCCAGGCTGGAGTGCAGTGGCACAATCTTGGCTCACTGCAACCTCCACCCACCATGTTCAAGCAATTCTCCCTGCCTCAGCCTCCCAAGTAGCTGGGATTACAGGCACCTGCCACCACACCCGGCTAATTTTTGTATTTTTAGTAGGGGCGGGGTTTCACCACGTTGGCCAGGCTGGTCTCAAACTCCTGACCTCAGGTGATCTGCTCACCTCAGCCTCCGAAAGTGCTGGAATTACAGGTGTGCGTCACTGCACCTGGCCCTATATCATTTCTTTATAAGGTGTAATTACTGTGCTAATCCTTCACAGGCTGTAGTAAGAGCAAGTAGAGGGCGCTTCACCTGGTTTTGGGGTTCCAAAAAGGCTTTATGGAGAAAGGATTGCCTGAGCTGAATTTTGAAGGATGAGAAGAATTAAGCCAAGCAGAGAAGGGGGGAAATGCAGAAGGAGCATGAGCAAAAGTGAGTTCCAAGGAGGTGTGAAACAGCACTGCATTGTCAGGTTATTACCAACATTTTGAAATGCTTAAAGCATGAAGTACATGGTGAGACATGGCTGGAGATGAGAAGAAAAGGAGAGGTGGGGGCTGAGGCATGGAGAATGCTGTATTTCGGAGCTTGGGTTTAGTCCTTAAGGTAGTGTCCTTGCAGGGCCTTTAAGCGAACATCAGAGTCAGAAGGTGTATTATAGGTACTGTCAACTTTCCAGTGGCTTTGAAACTTCAGCCACATAACTTGTTCTTCAAACAAGATCTTACATTTTAGCTTAATATTAAAATCAGATCAAAGCAGAACTGCCCAGTTGAGGCTGGGGTGGAAAACACAGAACTTCCAAGCTTGGTATCTTTCTTATTCTTCTCCTAGCCCCTCTTGTCAGCTCCTAGGACAACTCTGGGAAACTTCCAGGGCCCTTCTTAGCACACTATTAAAAATCAACCCTTTCAATTTTTATATTAGAAAACTGTGGCTGGGGCCGGGCATGGTGGTGGCTCACACCTGTAATCCCAGCACTTTGGGAGGCTGAAGCAGATGAATCACCTGAGGTCGGGAGTTCGAGACCAGCCTGACCAACATGGTGAATCCCCGTCTCTACTAAAAATACAAAAATTAGCTGGGTGTGATAGCAGACACCTGTAATCCTAGCTACTCAGGAAGCTGAGGCGGGAGAATCGCTTGAATCCGGGAGGCAGAGGTTGTAGTGAGACAAGATTGTGCCACTGTACTCCATCCTGAGTGACAGAGTGAGACTCCTTCTCAAAAAAAAAAAAAAAAAAAGAAAACTGTGGCTGAGCACATGGCCCATGCCTTTAATCCCTTTGGGAAGCTGAGGTGAGAGGATCACTTGAGCCCAGGAGTTTGAGATTAGCCTGGGCAACATAGGAAGACTCCATCTCTACAAAAATAAAACAACTAGCCAGGTGTGGTGGTGCTTGCCTGTAGTCCTAGCTACTCGGGAGGCTGAGGCAGGAGGATCGCCAGGAGGTTGAGGCTGCAGTGAGCTGTGATCATGCTACTGCACTCCAGCCTGAATGACAGAGTGACACCCTGTATCCAAAAAATAAAACAAAAGAAAGCTATGACTGAGAAAATGAGAAAATTAGAGTATCTCAGTGAATTAATAGCAGAACCCAGGACTCTTGATTCTCAATCTAGTTCTTTTCTGCAGTATAATGTACTATCATTGGCAAAAGAAAACTTTTACTATTTAATACAGAAATTCCTCACTCTTATGCAGGTGCAATAGATGAGATTAAAAAAATATGTATCACCTAAGTAGAATAAATGTTCTACATTGAGTATATCCCTATTAATCTAATTAATGCAGACTTTTTAAAAAAAGATTCTTTTAGAATTGGTTTCTAGTCCATATAGTTTCTTTGCCTTTTTATGTTAGTGGATAGAATACCAAGTTACCATCCCTCAACTTGAATTTTTTAGGAATTAGATACAGGGAGTTTTTTGTTACAGCCTCTTGTTGTTAATGAAATCACTTGCCATTAAGTCCTAGTAGTGTCTGTTTACTGACCTTGTTTAAATAGTATGTCACGGCTGAATCCTGTTATAATGGCAAAAGCAGTTGAATAAAAGTCGGGAGACCTGGTTCTACTCCCAGTCCAGCAATTAACTGGTTGAATAACATTTGGAAAAGTCACTCAAGCTCAACTGTACAATGAGAAGGTTGAACTTAATTACTTCTAAGGCCCATTCCAGCTCCTACAGTCTGTGATTCTAATTACAGGGTATGTTGTGTTTTATCTGTGAGAGTGGTGATGTTATAGACTGCTGCAAGCTCTCATTTTTGGTGGTCTGAATGACTCAAGATAGTTGGGTACGTGAAGCAGTTGATTGTGAATATCTCTGAAGAGATGCAAAAGTGGGCATTTACTCATCAGGGCAGAGGATACGTATTAATGAAATGAGTTCATTTATTTGCAACTATATTCACGGTCTGGGAATTTGAATGGCTTCACTGAAATTCTAGTAATAAATTCCCCACGACCTTATCAGTGGACAGTTCAGCCTTGGGACAGCCCACTTAGCAGATGTTTATTAAGAGTGTTTATGAAGAGCTGTGCTTATCTCAGTGGGAGTCATGGTATATAAACTCTTTTAGGACTCTCAGAATAATAGAAGTCCTTCATAGTCCATTTCTGAATTCCCCATTCTGTGTTTGATTCCCCAATCTCATTTTTCTGCAGAAGCCCTTCCTCAATGTGCTATTTAAAGTCCTTTAAATCAAGCCCTATTACTTTGAGAATAAGTGTGATATAACAAACAATGACATTATTATATTGTAAGGACAAGAAATGGGGTTAAGTTATAAAGCAGAACATTTTTATTTACACAGCAGTGTTTTAATAACCAGCAAAATTTTGGAAGAGAACTAGAAAAATAGTTAAAAGATAAATGGACTTATGTTTCAATGTTATGATTTTTCACATACACTAAAGTTCATTTCTACTTTTTTAAATCCTTGAATTTCGGACAGGACCCTAGGAGAGTTGTTGGCATCCTTTGGTCAACACATTTGTCAGGGTATTTTCTTTTTTCAATGTCCTTCTATGGTTCTATTAAGCAATAACCTCATTAGCACCACATTCTGAGTGGTATAGTATGATAGCTTTACTACAAAGGGGTTCTGTATTTCACTTGCCAGGATATAACACTCTTATGACAGGAGAGAAAAAGAAAACTTGCTATGAAGGGGACGCTTAGACATTATTTACTCCAAATATTGGAGCTTTCCATTTGAAAGTTTACAGAGGCTGAAGAATTGTTGAATTTGGAGATTTTGAAATGAAAATCTCCAGCAAACTCTAAAAATGTTTCCACCTTAAAAAACAAGTTCTGTTTCCTTCTGTGATCATTTGCCTTACATAGCTTTGGATTAGTCTATAAGTTATTTTCATCACAAATACCTTTCACTAAGAGACACAGTATCACCCTCTTCTGGAGTGAAACAGATAAAACATTCTGGTTCAGGGCTAGGCAACTTGAGAACAGACTGTCAGTTGTGTTGAGTTAGATGGACTCTTTTTACCTCTTTATATCAAGTCTATTTTTTAGGCTACATCAAGTTAAAGTAATGCAAACTCTGAAAGCCCCAATCCAAATTAACCCTGGCAGTATTCCAGAAGTGCTGGGAACTGGCAAATTTAAATCATTTTCAATTCCAGATTCTTTTTTTCTTTTACCTTTGGCTTTATGTCATCCTGGATGAGTTAGAACTATGGAAAAACCATCATTACTGATTTTACCTCTTTTGAGTCCCTTGACTTTGTCTACACTGGCAAAATGTATTATAGCAAATATATCCCAAAAATATCATTAAGTCCTAGACAGCCATAGGAACAAAGCTCTGTTGACACAGTTAAAAATAATTATGTGCATAAATAACTTCTCAGGTCCCTCTCCAGGTGCCTGTCACTCTAGCATGGCAATATGTAGGTGCATGTCACTCTAGCATGGCAATATGTAGGTGCATGCTACCCAGTTGTGGGTAGATGTAGAGATAAAGCACAGGGATAAAGATGAAATTGCCATTTATGTAGGTCAAACCCAATTGAATGCCAACAGTTTTATATGATTCAACCTAGTAATTATTTTGATCTGTTATCAATTAGCAGTTATTCTTCACTTCACCTTTGCTCTGAGCATATAATCTGAATTCATCTAAATTGACAAGCCACTACCAAAACAAAGCAATGCAACAAAATACAGAAGGTTCTCTGTGTCTCAGCTTCTTCATCCATAAAATGGAGGTGGTAATGTCACAAATGCACCTTCCTTGTAGGGTTGTGAAGATTAAATGTAAATGGCCTAGAATAGCACTTGACATGTAACAAGCACTTAGTAAATTTAGCCATTAGTAACATTGTCATCATTATCAGCATGTTACTAATTTGTTTGTTCAACGAATATTTATTGGCTTCTGACTATTTGGCAAGCTGCCTGGTGCTGGGGCCACATTTCTGAACAGGCTATATTCCCTACCCTCAAGGTTCAATTATAATGTAGTATAGTGTAGTAGTAGTGTAGTATAAGTGCTACTGTAGGGCTAGCAGGTGCTGTGGACTTAGTGCACTTGGGTGAGGCCTAATTTTGTCTTAATGATCAGGGAAGGCTTCCTGCAGAGAATGTCAGCTAAGCTGAAATCTAAAGGACTAATCAAGTTAGCCAAGCAAAAGTAACCAGGAAGAACAGACTCATCAGCATGAATATAAAGTACAGAGGCCGGAGGAAGAGAGAGCATTATGTGTTCTGAGAACAAGTCTTTACTTCCCTCCTGTTCTGCACTTGTTACCCCATATATCAACAGGTTTCATCTGTTGACACCATGGCAAAAATGTATATGATTTTTACCAATGTGATCAAGAGCTTATTGCTAGTTGCCTATTGGATAGTTCGAGAGTTGCTTACCAAAGATTCCAACTGTAATGTTTTTGTCCTGTAGAGAAATGACTATTCTCTAAAGGTATTTTTATGTAATCCTAGGTAAGAAAAATCGACTAAAAAGTAAGAACTGGGCCTCCAGAATAGAAAAGAACTTTTAAAGAAAATCTGTTAATAATGCTACATAATAATAGCAATAGTAAAATGATTGTAGAAGAGCTGGATTACTTATTTATCTGAATAACCAGAGTGCAGTTTTCAAAAACAAAGCCAGTTAACATTGAGCTAAACATAGACATTAAAAATCAATCCAATTGATATGGATTTTTTTTAACAGAGCAAAGTAAACCAGTTAAAGCAAACGATTGTAGCAGTCAGATCTCTCTCAATGAGACTGCTCTCCCCAGTAGAACATCCCTTTCTTTCACAAACCCATACGAGCTTCAAAGAATGTGTTTCTCTTCCGCTTTTGTCCTTTTACTAAGATAAAACTTATGTGTCCATTATGGCGCTTTGTGTTTTATAAGGGTATTATAAGTGATGCTTTATTTATTTTGTATTTTCAGAACATCTGGATAAAAAGATTAAAAAGGTAAACAATGTGGAAGAAGCAAAATGCAGACAGTAACAATAAAAAAGAAAATTTACCAATTAATATACTATTGAAAATCTGAATTTTTAATAAAGGGATGTATGTATTTGAGTCTCAAAAGACTGCTTACTGTTGAGCCTATGTTTTGGGTTAGTTTATCATATAGAAAATTGATTGAATTGAAATGTATATCTTTCCCCCATATAATAACATACCTAATTCTATACTCATGAATACTGAAGTCCCCATGATTTATTACAGATTTTATTCTCATTTATGAGTTCCATGTCAAACTGTTAAATCAACGGAATCATTACCTTTGCCTTAAATTAGCATAGCACATCATTAGGGAAAGCAATGCTATACATTTAATTGCTGTTTTTAAAAGTTATGTCATGTTGCCATGCCCTACGTTTGTGTTCATGTGTTACCATGTTTAATTTATAAGGCGTTTGTTTAATTTACAACAAGCTTCTGGGCTGCTTCCTGTTGTTCATTAGCTCCCTCAAAGCCCAACTATTTGGTAATAGCTGTGGCTATTGCTATGTGAGTATTTGAAATATAGTGAAACTGAAATGATATAGGATAAGAGGGCAAATGTTAGAGAATTGGAAAAATAGAAAAAACCAGTGCAGCATGAAATGTCAAACCACATTTTAGGGCACTTTTACTGTATTTCCATAAATGCATGAGGGAATTATGTTGCAAATACTTGAAACTGTTTATTTTCATTTTTGGCCTGATTTTCTAGCATTGAAGAAACCATGTCTAATGATCTTGAGTATTCCTAAAGAAAAAGAAATTATATTTTACATAATGGTTTGCATGTGTGAGTTCCCTCTGGCAGAAGCACTATAATTAGTGTGTCGTCTCTGAGGGAAGAGACTAGCTGTCTTAAAGATGCAGTGGCCACATTTGACTGCAGGAGCTGAGTGCAGAACATTATGATTTTGTTGAAAGATAAACACCATCCCTTTTCACTTATTCATTCGCTCTCCTTCCTGCTTCTTTGGCAAGGGAAGCAAAGGACAACTGAGTACAAGCAGTTTTCTTCCTTTCTTATTCAGTAAACCATAGAGAAATATCTTGGCTTCTTGACATTAATAACTGCTTCAACTGTATTTGGAACCATTTGGGCAGCTTTTCAAAAATGAAAAAGGTACAATAAAAGAGGACCAAACTTCCTGCTTTACTCATAAAGTAGCAGATTCAGCAAAGGCTCGCTGTCCTCTGGGAACAGTCGTATTCTTCCCTGGAGACTGGAGATTGTAGAATATTATTTCCTTGCACAGCTTTCATTGAAACTATTTAAAGACAGTCAGCTTGAGGAGGCATAATGGCAGACAGTACGAAGCTTTTCAGTATTGTTACTAAAGAAGAATAATGGTAGTGTAAATGCTTGACTGCCTCTGAAGTAGTCAAAACTGTCTCTGATCGTCAGGGTGGTGGGGTGGGACCTAAAGGCTGTCCTAGAACCAAAACAGAAAAAGAATGTGAGCGCATATATAATGGTTTTGTGTAAGATGTATGGATGTATCTGTTGTCTATCTGCATTATCATCCACACACCATCTTTGTGTAGTCTTTGCTGTATATTAATTCTTGATTCCCTGCAATATTTGAAGAAACTGGAATTGACCAAGAGTCAAATACGGCACATTTCACATCAGTACCTATGGCTGCACAGAAGTAGTGGAAAGATATGAAGAAACCATTCTATGAATAAAGATGACAGTTTCATTAGGAGAGCAAATAAGAAAAACTGTGCCTTCTGATTCTGTTTTGCATTAGTTTGTATTCATTTCTGAGCACACTAGAGCCAGGATGTCTGCTACCCCTTATCTGTTACAGTGTGGGCCATAAAGCCAGGGAGATGAAAAACTGCTGCTTCAGTAGAAGCATCTGCCAGTCAAAACTGGCCAGCCCAAGAGATGGGACTCAAGCCCGTCAGCACCTCCCTGATCCACAGCAAAGCAGTTTGGGAGGAGAGGGGCAAAGTTAAGTGTGCGGTACTATATGGACCCCTCTAGAAAGTGCAAGATGTTTGTGTGCAATTCCATGTGATAGAAAAAGCTTTGAAGTCAGAAAACATGAGTTTCTTAATATAATCTGACTGTTCTTTGATAACCCAAGAATTGCAAGTTGCACAACTGAGTGGTGAAAAATGAACTCTATGATTGTTTTCATTCTAAGGTGAAAACATCAAGGACACATTTTGTGCTTCCTCTTTGTGCTTATCTTTTAGATAAGGAAATACTATGTTTTATCTCTTGAGGTTTCTTGAACTTAAGTAATAGAACGAATCCTGTCTCATAAGATAGTCCTTCAGGTATTTGAAGATAGCTGTCATGTTTCCAGATTCTGTAAGAAAGTCTTTAGTTTAAACGAATTATCCGGATGGAAATAAGTTTCTTCTTATCTTTCATATGAATAATATTTTAAAATCACATTTTAGATACATTTAAATGCTGGCATTTTTACTTTAATGTGTTTGTGGTCATAAGCAGAGATGGATCATAAGGGGGTGCTCACTGAGTGCAGAAGCTGAATGGAGCTGGAGCTGCAAGAAGCGTAAAGAAAAGAGAGGAGAATTCTGGCTGCAAGGGATTGAGGGCATATAGAATGGGAAAAAGGAGAGGAACCTCGGCAGAGAGAAGCTGTTCAGTAACATTGACACCACTAAGCTCTCCCGCTCCAGAACCAAGTTCAACAGAAGAGCAGAATGACACCTAGTGTCTACTGTTCAGTATTAGTTTATACTGATTGACAGATAGCTTCTTTTCAAAATGGGTGGTAAAGGATCACTCAGGCTGCTATGAAGAGAGTGTCCTACAGACCAGAAGGGAAGCAGGGAGACCAGTTAGGGTGTTATTACAAGAGTCCATAGAAGGATGATGGTACAGTGCATTTTGTTTTGAGAAAGCTGATTTCAGCCTCTTTTTTTCTTGCCTGTCAACAAGACAAAATCATTCCTGCATTCATTTTTATTCCCCTGTTTGGGGGAATAAATTTTATAATTTGTTCTATGTGCATTCTCAGGCCCCAAGCATGGATTAACTTTCCATTTGTTCAAATGACTGAATGTCATGGCAGTGATATTTGTGTCTTGTTTATTCTTCTGTCTCCAGTGCAGACCCCAAGAGCTCTCTGCATATATTTATTACAAGTGAAGGGGTTCAAAATATACCACTTTGACATTTTTTTTTTTTTTTAGCTAAAGGCAATTGAGAACCAGCTAATGCAGGAAAAGCTCTTTACCTCCCCCTCCACTATCTAGAATAAAGTATAAATTTACTTTGTAAATGAAATTTCCACTAGTAAAGGTATTTTTTATCAGGAAGAGAACTACTCTCAGTAGTTCTTATCACCCTTACCTGCATAATAAAGCAACCTTTATTTGCTACACATTTTTCCCCTCACCTTCCCATAATTTGCCTCCCACTCCCCCCACCAGAAGCCCCTAAACCACTACTCCTGTTTATAGCTCAGGTATGTAAGTCTCAATTATCTGCCCATCTCCTTGAGCTTCATTTTTGTAAAACACTCACGCATATGTATGTAATTAAATTTTTTTCTCCTGTTAATCTGTCTTACACTGATTTAATTCTTAAACCAGTCAGAGAACCTAGAAAGAGTAAAGGAAGCATCGTTTCCTCCTGTACACATGCACTTATTTAATTTTTGTTTTTTTATTTTTGATAGAGATCGTTTCCCACTATGTTGCCCAGACTGGTCTGGAACTTCTGGGCTCAAGCAATCCTTCTGCATTGACCTCCCAAAGTGCTAGGATGATAGGCATGAGCCACCTCATGCACCACTTGCATTTATTGAATGCATGTTTCCTATGACGATTTTAGAGCTTCTCGAGGTTATCAGTGATTCGAAGGCCAGTACAATATAGAAGTTGAGAACATGGGTTGTGGAGCAGCTGCCTAGGTTCACATCATGACTCTCCACTTAGTAACTGTGTGACTTTGGGCAAGTTATGTAACCTTACTGAAAGCACCTGCCTAATAGCGTTGTTATAAGGACTAAATAAGTTAATACATGTTAAATGCTTAGAATAATCCCAGGCACAGAGTAAACACAGTATGTTAGACTTTGTTATTATAATTAAAAAAACAAAAGCTTCTTTCTCTTTAATCTCTAGAGAGCAAGGCAGTCATTAGGTAACATACTTTCTACAGCCACTAGGACATTATTTAAAAATGTTAAAAATATCGATGTAAAACTCTGTTTAGAATTGTTTTGAACCAGGTGATAGACTGGAACCTCCTACAAGACAAAGTGCAAAACAAATTGCTGCATAGTTAGCTAATACTGTACGTACACCTTTCCTCTGCACTTGCCCTAAGGTCAGCTCACAGAACAGAGACAACTATGGAAGAAGTAGCATTTGTTATACAAATTACTTGTTTTGTGGGAGAGCAAGACCTTTTGTATGCTATAGCAGTTTTTGTTTAATAAAACACTTAAAGGTTAAAAATATAGAGAATTTACCATAGCTGTTCTTCTATGAAAATAATATGTTCTCCAAATTAGAAGAATGAGTAAATACAGCATAAATTTTTAAGATGTTTTCATTTTCTTCTAATGTTCATGAATACTATTTCTCTTGTGGGAGGTTGGGAAGAGGGTAAGGAAAGTAACAAAGCTTGGGAGAAGAGGCTGTTCCTTCTCCACTTAATTTTTCAAAGGATGAAGTCCTTCAATAGCCTTAGAACCAGAAGAGGTTAGGTAAAAATGTAAAAGTAGCTGAAACTTGACCTCCAAAGCCTTTTTCGAGTTAGGTGCCATATTATATGTTCACAGCTCTATAATATGGCTTTCAGTTTAGTAAATGAAGCTGAGCAAGGTCTGAGCATGCCTCAGCCAAGCATAATGCAAAATTAGGGAAAAAATAGTAGAGTGGAATTAGTTGAAAGGTAAAGAAAGCAAACTGGAAAAGGTGACTAGTGCCACCCATAATTACTTATCCTCAGGTGCTCATTTGCCTAACTCTGGCTTAAATACTTTAAATAATTGATTCTCAGCCTCTTCCCTCCTCACTAGAATACAGTGAAAATTAAAAGCAAAAGTTTTTGAGTTTCTCCAAGGCTGGAAAATAGAAGATACGGTATTATTACCATGAATTGGTCCTCTAATGTGTGAGGATGATGGATTTTCCATTTCATTTGGCACCCAAATTTGTAGGAAATGCCAGTGGGGCCCCTCTTACTTAAATAAGGAGTCAATCTTTGTCTCTTTGGCAGATTAAGTTCCTGGAAAAGGCCTGACAAGTCAAAATGACGTAAGTCAGTTTTAGATTTTCCCATAGAAACAGTGTTCAGTAGGAGTTTATAACCTTGATCAGGGGCTCAATGAGCAGCTTTTTATAGAAATCACTCCAGACACCAGATTTCATCAACTGAATCAATTTTAAAAGGCACTCTAGTATTTCATAACCTAGATATTTATGTATTTTTAATAAGGTCATAGCCATATGGAATCCTTTTTAAAAATTATCCTATCACATTTTTATTTTAAGGAACTAGAAGGCAACAATATGTCTGCATTGGTATGGAAATTCAAAAGCCTAACCGGGGATCATTTTGACAAGTTTCTCCAAGGAGACCTAGGATAACTCAATGATGGCTCTTCAATAAAGAAATCACACTTTTTCTCATCACTAGTTCCACTATATCTAGCACGAGTCTTAGAGACTGAGTATTTTGGTAGATCAATCTGAAGTTGGATTTATTTCCTTCTAATTGCCTGATAAGTCTGTCTGTTCTGCCAGCCATAACTGTGGTGAATATGAACACAAGCGTGAGTCACATCAGTGTCTCTCCAAGACTGCCTGTTTACCAATGAAGGAGAATTTCTTACATCCCCACTTTCTGCTCATCCTAGCCAGTTTAGAAGACTCTTTTTATTCCTTAGATATTGGTGTTATTTTATTCTGCTCATGTATTTAAGTACATCTTTATATGTAAATATTTCAAAAAATATATTTATAAAGGGCCATGGAAAGGTATTCAAATTTATTGAAACCATTCCTATGAGGAGGGCTAAAGGCTGATCCCTTCCTGTGGTCTCTACACATAGAAAAATCTCCAAGTCCTTGAAGCTTATTTCCAGAATTCCATCACATGACTAAATTCAGTGTCTATGTACACCATCTGTCAGAGGTCACAGCCATGTCATTAGACTTTGAGCTCCCAAAAAAGAGAGGACTTGGTCTATGGGTGGGTTCCTACTAGCAAATCTTGAACAAACCAGAAGCTGTACCTCTAGATAAACCAGTAGCTTATTGTGAATACTAATATGACTATAACTGAGAAAACTGAAAGCTATAAATGGTGGCTTCATAGCACCTATATATGTTTGTACATACAAGGTACATTTATAGATAGATAGATAGATAGATAGATAGATAGATAGATAGATAGATAGATGATAGATAGATAGATAGATAGATAGATAGATAGATAGATAGATAGATGTATATAAAACCAAAAGCAAAATAAGCCCAGCTTCCCCAGATTCTGACTGACAACAAACAAAATAATTGAAAAAAGAAAGTTCAGTATTTCAGTCATAAACTTCCAAGACTCCTTTCTATTTGAGAATGTTTTTGTCTTGCTAACCACAGAGAACAGTTGGAGTGAGTGGATCATTTTATTTTGATTGCTTCTCCTGCACTGGCCCTGAGGGACAGACTTGATGATCTAATAAGTCTTTTCCATCTCTAATATCTATAATTTTGGCTATTCTGTGGCAGCTTCTTATTGCTTTAAATAAGCCAACTTAATTCAAAAAACATACATCTGGATTTGACCTGCCTAATATATGTCAAGAAGAGTGTGTCCCTTTAAAGCCCCACCAGGGAATTTCTGAGAGACTAAAGAAACTGAAAGGAAGCAGGAAAAAAAAGGTTAGGGGGAAGTGGAGGGGGACTGTGAGTCAAACAATTTTCTGTTTATTTTATTTAAGTTTTTATTTTTCAATGAGATTGTCCCTTAGGCCTCCTTAAATCATTTATTGGTTAAAATTTAATCTGATCATTAGTGCATTCTTACATTAGTAGCATTTTAAAATTGATTCTTTTTCTTGGAAGTTATTCCACCATTAACTAGCATTTTGTTTCACAGATTTTAGTCATCATCTCTGACCAGTTCTTGGCCTCATATCCACTCTGCAACTCCTCAGACTTGAATGTCTGAAGAGGAAGTGGTATCTATGCATTGCTCCAAATGTCAGCCAGTGGTGGTCCTCAGGCCAGGTGTGCTGGGGGCATTATTACAAATACATAGTAACTGTCTTCTCCCCAGCTAAATACATTGCCAACACTATGAATTCGCTTTTATAAATGTATAAATATATCGCCTCTACAGTTGTACTCAGGCCATACATCTGGTTGATCTGCTGGAACAGCTATTTTTTATTTTTCCTGCCCAGTGATTTTAATTTAATGTGTAGGTCTTGTAAGCTGTTTTTGGTTAATATTTTCTCCTGCACATATTTAGTTATTTCCTGAGATTATTATTCCAGACAGAAGAATAGAGGACTATGTCTGTGTGTCTTTTTGTCCATCAGTCTGTCCTTGTCTTCCTGCAAGACTAATTCAGCCTAAATGCTTAGTTACTTTTTCTGACCCTTTCTCCAGATCCTTACGATTATAGGCAGATCAAACTAGAATAAAAATTAGCATTCATTTGTAGTGCTTATATCTACAGCTGTGCCCTATAGAAAAGTCATATACATGGCAAGAAACAAGTGGAAGTTTGTAAATTTATTCAACAAATATTTGTTGGCCGTTTGTTAAATTCTGGGCACTTCATGAAGTTACGTTAAACTGCTCCCATGTATGGGACCCCGTGCTTCAGCTATGACTTAGCCTATAATGTCACATTGGAGTTGAAATTAAAGTTATAAGGTAGTGTTTTTATCAGTTGTTTATTTAGATTAAAATGCCTTTAAAAAGAAAGTCATCTCTTATTCACCTCTGATTTCCTTTAAAGGAAGGTTGGGTGGAATGAAGTAGTAGGAAGTGTAATAGGTTAGATGTTAGATGTCATTGTTTTGAGTCCTGAGTCTGTCATTGAACCACGAAATTTAGAAAAATCATTTAACCTTTTTGAGCCACAGTTTCTCATCTAAAGTGGGCATAGTAATCCCACCTGCTTTCCAGAATTACAGTTAGGTTCACATGAGAGAATGCTTGTAGAAGTACCTTGACTACCTCTATAATATCTATTGGTCTGTAATAGAAAAGACTCTCTTATGATTGTCAGTCAGCTCACAGGAAAACCTTTATGAGAAAAGGCTGGTTGCAGAGATCCACAGAACAAATGTACACAGACTGTTACCCTAATATTGTTCTTATCACAAGAATTAAGACAACAGAGAATTAAAACTAGGAATGAACCTGACAAACAAATAAGGTTTTGATTTTTCTCCCTAGCCTAGTGGTACTCTGCCCTGGCTGAACTTTGGAATTGATGCCTGGGGCCTATCGCCAGAAATTAATTGGTGCCAGTGGGTCTCAGGATATTTAAAAGTTCCCCAAGGGGTTCTAATGTACAACCAGCCAGTGTTGAGAAAAGTCACTGTGCTAGAGAAATCAAAAGACCTCCAAAAGTCTAGTTATAAAGACATAGGCTGGGTGCAGTGGCTCACCCCTGTAATCCTAGCACTTTGGGAGGCTGAGACGGGTGGATCACTTGAGGATAGGAGTTCGAGACCAGCCTGGCCAACATGGTGAAACCCCGTCTCTACTAAAAATACAAAAAAAATTAGCTGAGTGTGGTGGCACACGCCTATAATTCCAGCTACTCAGGAGGCTGAGGCAGGAGACTCACTTGAACCCGGAAGACAGAGGTTGCAGTGAGTCAAGATCATGCCACTGCACTCCAGCCTGGGCAACAGAGCAAGACTCTATCTCACTAAAAAAAAAAAAAAGATAACTGTCAACAGTAGAAGAAAATGTTTCTGTAATGAATGGTAAAGAAAATTAGTGGAATCCATACATCTCCAACAATAGTCTATAGTAGCTTAGGTTGACATCTCACCAGTGACAAGAGCAGGAGAAGACAGAGCATTTTAAAAATCTTCCCATAGGCTGGGTGTGGTGGCTCATGCCTGTAATCCCAGCACTTTGGGAGGCCAAGGCAGGTGGATCACCCAAGGTCAGGAGTTCGAGACCAGCCTGGCCAACATAGTGAAACCCCATCTCTACTAAAAATACAAAAATTAGCTGGGCATGGTGGCACATGCCTGTAGTCTCAGCTACTCAGGAGGCTGAGGCAGGAGAATCACTTGAACCCGGGAGGCGAAGGTTGTAGTGAGCCGAGATTGTGCCACTGCACTCCAGCCTGGGTGACAGAGCGAGACTCCGTCTCAAAAAAATATAGAATAAATCAAGTGGCAAAGGTATAGTAAAACAAGTGTAATCTGTTTTCACAATTTTTTCCTATAAAAATTTTAAGTAACATCAATCATGGCTGATTCCCTTAAATGTGTAGACACTTTGATTGTGACCAGACTTGTAGTCTCAGGTCATTTATATGCCTAACAAAATAACTGTATCAGCAATTGGAAAAGTATATAGTAGCTAGCACAGTCCCAAAATAAAATACAAGAAACAAAATATTAGTCTTTCATTGTGATGCTAAGGGTCCAGTTCTCAGAGCATTGTCCTGATTTGTGCCCAAGGATTCAATCTCATCCTTAATTACTAAAACAAAAACAAAAAAATCACATTTATGTGTTTTCCAGTTTAAACACAGAAAAAGCCAAGAAAGTCAAACCGTAAGCCTTAAAAACTCCATCCCTGATGTGGAAATTGTTTTAGTCTTCAAAAAGCTTTTCAATTGGGGCTGGGTGCGGTGCCTCACGCCTGTAATCCCAGCACTTTGGGAGGCCAAGGTGGTGAGATCACCTGAGGTCAAGAGTTTGAGACCAGCCTGTCCAACAGAGAAACCCCGTCTCTACCAAAAATACAAAAATGAGCCAGGTGTGGTGGCGGATGCCTGTAATCCCAGCTGTTCAGAAAGCTGAGGCAGGAGAATTGCTTGAACCCAGGAGGCGGAGGTTGCAGTGAGCCAATATTGCGCCACTGCACTCCAGCCTGGGCGACAGAGGGAGACTCCGTCTCAAAAAGAAAAAAAAACATTAAGTTGAGAAAGACAAAAATGTTCAGAAAGCTCAGGCCTCCCCTGTTCTCGCCAGAGACCATTCTGTTTCCCTGCAATATAGACATCTGTCCTGGTCTTACCTCCTTTTTCCCACTCCTTCCCTTCTAAAACCTCCCTTGTTTCTTCTGTAGTCTGCTGCACATGCTTTATTGAAGGGCTCTGAGGTTCCTCCCTTCAACTATAAGGTTGTCTGGTGTCTGAACTACCTTTGAGCCTCTTGTCACTATCTATGTGGTTAGCTTGTTGGAATATGCGTAAGTGTAACTCTTAAAGAGATTAGTAAATCGAACTGTTGGTATCCTTAACTAGCCTTTTGCATTAAGTTGAGGAAAAGTTCGTGATTGACAAGCCTAAAGTTATAGAGCAGAGTGAGTGCAAAGTTGGAAGGCGAAGTGATGAAAAGGACAAAGGATCAGAGATGGTACTGAAACGGGAAAAATTCCCTTGTCCCCCTCACAGGGCATGCAATGGGGGTGTGGCTCGCTTGTTCAGTTCCCCGCTGCCCATACCTCTAGGGGAGCATAAAGACGGGCAGGCTGTGGGCTCTAATGCCATGGCAGTGTCTAGGGGTAAACGTTTACAGCTGAAGCCCCAGTGGGCATGTGTTACAGGGTGCTCTTTTAGTTTAGCCGTCCATAGGCAGCTTGTGTTAGTCAGCTCAATTAGACCCCTGCCTTATCACAAGGACAGAGGGCTTTCTGTATCCCAGGGTTCTTGCCTTGGTGTACTGGAAAAATCGGATCACACCTGGGCTTGGAGAATGAGCACAAGGTTTTATTGAGTGGAAGTAGCTCTCAGCAGATAGGGGAGCCAGAAGGGAGATATTGTCCCCTGGAGTCGGGTTGCTTGGTGGCCTGGGCTCATGCCAGCGAGCTCCCCTCGATGTCCTCTTGACATCCAGCCTCTTGTGTCTTCTTCTGCCAACGTGTTCCTCTTGATATACAGCCGCTTGTGTGTGTGCCCGCTAGGGTCTCAGGTTTTTATAGGCACAGGATCGGGGCGTGGTGGACCAGGGTGGTCTTGGGAAATGCAACATTTGGGCAGAAGTGTCTGTCCTCACCTAGGTCTGTGGGTACAGGCCCTAGGGTGGAGCCCTCACCAGGGACCCGCCCTTCTCTTCCCAGCACTTCTTTGCCCCCCTTCGATATCAGTACCAAAACAGTTTTTGAAAGCCTGCTACTTCATATACCTTTATCAAGGAGCAGTTCTTCAGAATTAGAAATTCAAGCCCTCCATAGAGAAATGCCATTTCAGAGCTGTGTAGTGATTGCTGTATCAATCACTTCACAATGATAGCTTATGAATGGATGGCTTAGATGTACTCCTGTGAGTCCCAGGAGACCCTGTTTTATGCCTCACGTATCTGTTTTTCTCCCACTCAGTTTCTACTCCAGTGCCTGGTACTAGTAAGCATTCAATAAATGTTTGCCAAAATGAATGGAATTTATTGTATAATTATATACACAGTTTACCTTGGTCTTAAGTAACTCTAGCCATATAATTTTTCTATTCAACTGGGACTTTCTAATGAACATGTAGTGTGCTGCCATGTAGAAAACTAACAACTTGGAAACTTACTAAGTGCTGTGTTTCATTTCTAGTGTCCAAACAAGTACATCCTGCCTGTGATGTACAAATCCTGACCATCTCCAACAAAAGCATTACTGTGGGTGGGGGGGGGGGTTGTTTTATTTTACTGAGTTATAATTTACATACAATAAAATTCATTCTTTTAAAATATATAGTTTGATGATTTGACAAATGTATATAGTCATAAAACCATCACAATTAAAATATTAGAGCATTTCCATTGCTGCAAAAAAGATGTCCTGACATCTCATTATAGTCAGTCCTCTACCCCTACCATCCATAGCTCTGTCAACCACTGATGTGTTTTCTGACCCTATAATTTTCCCATTTGTAATATGTCATATAAATGCAAATTGTATGTATGTACTCCTTTTGAGTCTGACTTCTTTTTGTTTAGCATAATGCATTTGAAGTTCATCTGTGTTATTGCATATAGCAATAATACATTCCTTTTTTATTGCTGAAGAGTGTTCCATTCTATGGGTGTACCACATTTGGTTTCTTTGTAGTGGACATTTGGGATATTTCCAGTTTTGAGCAATTAGGAATAAAGTTTACATAAAAATATATAAATGTTCACCTATAAAATATGGACATGTTTTCATTTCTCTTGAGTTGGTAATTTTGACATAGTCTAATTTATCAGTCTTTTTTTACAGATAAGTGTGTTAGCTAAAAAAGCTTTGCTTATAAGGGCACAAAAATGTCCTATTTCTTCTAGAATTTTTATGGTTACTTGTGTTTGGGTCTAAGATTCATTTTCAGTTAATATTTGTACATGGTATGGGGTAAGAATCAGGTTCACTTTTTTGCATATGGATGTCCAGTTGTTCCAACATCATATATTGAAGACTGTCCTTTCCCTATTGAATTATCTTGGCACCTATGCTGAAAATAAATACGCCAAAAACGTGTAGGTCTATTTGGACTCTCTCATCTGTTTCACTGATCTGCATTTCTGTCTGTGCCAATGCCATACTGACTTGATTACTTTAGCTTTAAAATCAGGTAGTGTGCATCCTCCCAACTTTGTTCTTTTTCTGTGCGTGTGTGTGTGTGTTTCTGGCTGTTCAAGGTCCTTTGAGTTTTTATTTGGAATCAGTTTATCACTTTACAGAAAAGCCTGGTAGGATTTAGAAAAGAATTACACCGACTCTATAGATGAGTCTATGGAAAAATATCTTTACAATATTGTCTTCTGATCCCTTAACACAGTATCTCTCTCCACTTATTTATATATTAATATTTAAAATTTTTCCTCTGTAGTGTTTTGTAGTTTTCATTGTACAGGTCTTACACATATTTTAAGAGTCCCCTAATTAATATTATGTTTTTATGCCATTTTAATTTCTTAATTTTTTCTTGTTCACTGCTAGATATAGAAATAAAGGCCGGGCGCGGTGGCTCACGCTTGTAATCCCAGCACTTTGGGAGGCCGAGGCGGGCGGATCACGAGGTCAGGAGATCGAGACCACGGTGAAACCCCGTCTCTACTAAAAATACAAAAAATTAGCCGGGCATGGTGGTGGGCGCCTGTAGTCCCAGCTACTTGGAGAGGCTGAGGCAGGAGAATGGCGTGAACCCGGGAGGCGGAGCTTGCAGTGAGCCGAGATTGCGCCACTGCACTCCAGCCTGGGTGACAGAGCAAGACTCTGTCTCAAAAAAAGAAATAAAGTTTATTTTTTTCTGATGTTGATTTTGTATCCTATAACCTTACTAAACTCCCTAGTTCCAGTAAGTTTTCTGTAGATTCTTTGGCATTTTCTATGTAAACAATTGTATTATTGTCTGTGAATACTGGCAGTTTATTTCAGCACTTCCAATCTGTATGCCTTTTGTTTTCTTTCCTTATTTCAGCTGGTATTAATGGTGAAATAGGTGCAGTGGGAGTAGATATCTTTGCTTTATCCCTGATCTTATGGAGAAATTGTTTAGACTTTCACCATTAAGACTGATGTTAGCTGTGGGGTTTTTATGTATGTCTTTTATCAGATTGTACAGCACCATTGTTCTTGCCTATTTTTGTGTATGTATACATAACTCATTTTGAAATTTCTATGCTTCTTCATGTATATCACTTAAAGCACCGATATAAAACAATTAATAATTTGCTGCTACCAAAAAGGTTTTTTGTCAGCACACTGAATTGCATGTGTCCTGAAACTAGGCTTTTATTTTTTACTATTTCTAAAATTTCTAGAAATATTGGATATTTTGTATCCAGTCTCTCTTCAATGGATGGACATTTGGGTAGCCACAAAGTGCCCAGGTGATAATTCCCTTCCACATAACAGTATGTTTCTTTTCAAAGGTCAGTAGACATGGGTCTTTTTCATTGGGCAATGTCTTTTTGCTCCCACCGAAAACAAGTGACATCATTAACATTCATTATGATTCATTCTGATGTGAGCATGTATTCATAGTCACCACCATAATCTTGTGCTGATGTATAGTAATGTGATAAATGGTCCCTTCTGTCTCACAGGAGACTGGATAAATAGGCCTGTCTGTAATCATGTTCCCCTTGTGTCAAAGCACAGACCATCAAACTGCTCTTATATCACTGGTATTTTTAAAAATAAATAATCTTTCTTTTATGTATCATGTAAGCATTTTTTTAAAAAAAATAGGTATATGACAGCATGAAAAGCCTTTAAATGATTTATGGTTGGTAATGTCTTACTCTCTTTCCATTCATTTCTTTATATTTATAGAAATAATCCCAAGACAATTGGACAGCACTGACTAGCCTCATGATCTCATGTCCTGACACTGATACCACTTACCTGTTTTTGTAGAGGAAACATTTATTTCTAAATAAATGTAATAAACATTATTTATTAGTGAATAATATTTATATTTCTAAATCCAATATGTATGTATGCATATACATGATACAGACATCTAAGTAACTTCCTTCCTCTGCCCACCCCCCCAGCCCAAAGTGAGACTCCTATGTAGTAAGAACCATGACTGTTTAACTGATTCCTCAGAGCCTACCATGTGCATTTCACAGAGAATATACACAGAAAAAAATGTTGGAAAGACAAGTCATCCTCAGTGTTCCCAGCATCCTATCAAAGCCTTCCTTCTAAACACGATTTCAGCACCCACACTCTGCTGTCCATTAATAGGCCATCTGCACTCTGGTGTCTGCATGGCTTCCTCCATTCAGGCCTCTAAATGTCGCTTTATCAGAGAGATAACACCTTCACCCCATCTCTCTCTGTCACCTCATCCTGCCTTATTTGTCTTTATAGCACTTACCACTGTCATTGTGTATACACACACACACAGAGACTATATCTATCTGTCTTACCTCACTAGAAAGTAAGATTTAGTGGATTCACATGTATTCACGATACCTCTCCAGCACTAAGAACTGTGCCTGACATGTCATAGGCACTTAATAAATACTTGTGAATGAGTGAATGAACAAATGAATAAGCAAAAGTAGGCCAGAGAGGCGCTTCCAAACCTGAGTGAGTTCCCCAAGAGCCTTATGCTTACAGTGGGACATCTGCAGACCCAAAGATGCATTAAGCATTGTCTGTAGGGAGAATAACTGATTTTTCTTGATGTTTGTTTTTCAGTGGTATGTAGATACCATTGTGATTAATAAAATTTATTTAAATACATTATTGAAGGCTTTCAGTCATTACATATTAGATACCATTGTGATTAATAAAATTTATTTAAACACATTATTGAAGGTTTTCAATCATTACATATTTTGTTGGTCAGTGGCTACGAGAAGTACAGTACCTCCTATGTGGGTGTCTTTAAACACCTCCCAACACTTCCACATTGAGGACCAAGCCTTACCATTAGTTTGTTTTGGTGAAGCTTTAAAAAAATAGTTTTGGTGGGGAAAAACCATATTCACAGTGTAGCAGGGACTACCTAAACTTGAATAGTATTTAAATAAATTCTATTCACCAAATACCTATTGAGCATCTAAATGTCAGACATTATAGGAGATATAATAATGGCTAAAACAGGGTTTAAAAGGTGGAACTTACTAACTCATATCATTAATAATCATATCTGTTAGGACGTTCTTGCTTGCTATAACAAAATATCTCAGACTAGGTAATTTATAAAGAAAAGAGGTTTTATTGGCTCATGGTTCTCCAGGCTGTACAGGAAGCATGGCAGCATCTGCTTCAGGAAGCTTCTAATAATGGCAGAAGACAAAGGGGGAGCAGGCACATCACAGAGACAGAGAGATAATACTTTCATGTACATTATCATAGCCAAACTCCCAAATTTCTCTTCTCCAAAGTTAGATGACAACATCATGTTTTAAGGTATTGCAACCTTATTTGACTTTTTCATTGGAAGTTTGACTCTTTAATATCACCATATAATTATGTTTACACAAAGAATTGGAAAGAAGGCATAGAGTCTCCGTATGTTCATCTCAGCCTGGGTGGCTAAAGGGCTTCTAAGAGTCAATGCATGAAAATGGCCTAGATTGAATAAATTAGCAAAATCACAAAAGGAAACCACTATAGGAAATAGTTTTACACATGTAATTGCTGAAATCCTATAGTGAATGTGTCAATCTGTACTAACTAAATAAATTTGTTTATAGACATGTTCTGTATTAGCTTCCACTCTTTCACAGACCTTTGCCAAACAAAATCCCACTAGAAGTAGGATGTTCACACCCGAGTAGGAGTTTCTTGGATAAATATTTTTACTATATGGAGACCAAAACCACTTTTACAAATTTTAGACTTTGATTGAAATACTATATTTCTTTTGCTTTTTTCTCCCATCTTTTCTCCTGGCAGCTACTTGTGCATTAGCTTACCTCCTCTCACCTCCCACGGGTCTGCTGAACAAGAGACTGGCTGCACGCGCAGGAGGCCAGGCAGTCCCAAAAGTGGTGAGACCAGCTTTTACCCAGTCACTCCCACCACCAACTGGACTGGAGAGACAGAGGAAGGTCCATTTGCCCTTCTCCTAAAACCTAGTTGAAATTATTCCTTGAATTAAGCATAGAGATTATACATTGTGAGGCTATATTTTATAGAATGCCTGTTTACATTTCATTTGACTGCTACATGAATAGAATACATAAAGGTAGAATTTACGCAGCTGGTCCTCAAGAAATCGCAGTAAAAGTTATTGAAATATAACAGCCACATTCTTTTGTAAGGATGACTCTGATCTCAACTTTTGCCAACCAGTTTGGAACAAGAATTTCAACTGACTTCTTAATTCTGTAGTCAAAAACTGGTGCTAGGCTGGGCGTGCTGGCTCACGCCTGTAATCCCAGCACTTTGGGAGGCCGAGGCGGGTGGATCACGAGGTCAGGAGATCGAGACCATCCTGGCTAACATGTTGAAACCCCGTCTCTACTAAAAATACAAAAAATTAGCCGGGCGTGGTGGCGGGCGCCTGTAGTCCCAGCTACTCGGGAGGATGAAGCAAGAGAATGGCGTGAACCCGGGAGGCGGAGCTTGCAGTGAGCTGAGATGGCACCACTGCACTCCAGCCTGGGCGACAGAGAGAGACTCCGTCTCAAAGAAAAAAAAAAAAAAACTGGTGCTGAATTTTTCATAGGCCCTTTTGAAGATCCATTTTGTTAATTTGGCTGTTGAGTAATAACATATTTTTAATAAGTATTTTTAATTGTAATAACTTCTTTTAAAAGTGAAACAAGGGGCCAGGCATGATGGGTAACTAAGGCAAGAAGATCATTTGAGCTCAGGAGTTCAAGACCAGCCTGGGCAACAACGTGAGACCCTCATCTCTAAAAAAATTTTTTTTAATTAGCCGAGCATGGTGGTGCACACCTGCAGTCCCAGCTACTCAGGAGGCTGAGGTGGGAGAATCGCTTGAGTCTGGGAGACTGGGGCTTCATTGAGCCATGAGCACACCACATCACTCTAGCCTGGGCAAGACCTTGTTTCCAACAACAAAAAAAAATAGTGAAACAAACATTTATTTTTGATGCGCTTAAGCCTTTTCACTGTGTTTGTGAGACAATATAACCAGTAGGCAGTTGACTTGGACAATAGTGTGATAAGGGTGATCTGGGCCAGTGCAGGATCCTACTTACTATAAGCCCAAAAGCTCACCTTTTAGAATTAATTAGAATAATACCCAATAAAATGAGTACTGTCACTACCACATAAATAATATATCTGACTTGGGATGGTTCCACAACTCAGATCTTGTCATTTAATATGATAGCTCTGTTCAAATTAATCTTTCACATCAGAGGAGACACTTTGGTTATTTATGATATGTTGGAGATAAATTTTCAGAATGGTTAAGGCATATTATTGTAAATGTCCGTGGCAAATTTAACACAACTCTGTTTTAGAAATATAGATGTGTAATATGTACAAGGTAAAAGTATGTTCACAGTGTCTCAAGAACACCTAACTTTAAGGAAAGAGACACAAAGGCATGGAAGAGGCATGCCCCCCTATTGTCAGTCCACAGCAGTTCAGCTTGGAAATAAATGCCAACAGAGAGTACTCTAATTTAATATAAAGAGTTTCTGCCAGGCCCTAAAGCAGTGATTCAAAAGAATCACTTGGTTGAACGCTTAGGAGTATCTCGGACCTGAATATGGATAAGCTCTTTAGTGGTAGGTAGTTTGGGTTGGTGTCTCAGATTTAACATTTATTGACTAGCCTACAGATTGGCATTTGGAAACAAGATAAGTCAAGATCTCTCTCCTCTTGGCCTTACTTAAACACTTTTTTGTCCCCCAAACTCATCCCCTTCCCGTCCCCAACTCAGATCTCAGCTGTGTGACTTCTTCAAGAAGCCTCCTTGATCACCACCATCTACCTCTACTGCCCTCTTATACAGCCCATTACACTCTATTCTCATTTTGTAACTTCCATCACTTTCGGCATTTCTCATTCAATATGTGTCTTCCCCCTCAGCCTGTTCACCACAGAGGGCAGGAACCACATCTGTGATCCTGCCGTATCCACTGCACCTTGTACTGTGTTTTTTGAATGAATAAGTAAAATGACAGTAGGTTCATACAGACATATAGCTTCTCTATCATTTCTCAGCCTTTTGGCTAAAATCAAGTGTAAAAATATATCTTCTCAGGTGGCTACCGAATATAATTGATATTATTAACTACTATCCCCTGATTTTTGTCATAATTTTTTATTGTCTTTAAAGAATTCTTAAAGACCTTAATTGTAATTTACTTACTGTCCAATCAAATTGGCATTGACCATTGGCAAACAGCTATTGCTATCTGTGTTCTTACTCCTTGTGTTGTGTTTTAATGTGGCAAAGGCCATTGAGAAGGGGGGGAAGGCCATAGCAACAGTATTTTCTTTTTGTTTTTGTCTTACATCAGTATTGTCTAAGACCTTGAAAATGCAATTGAGTAACATGACTACAAAACCAAGATGGTAAAAAAAATTATATTATCTACTACAAACTTACTGTTGATTATAATTTTTGGTAACAGAGTACTTGAGCCTAAAATGTTTATAGACTCAACAAAATAATTTCACAGTGTTGTTTTAGATGAGGTGAATACTCTTTTTCTGGCAAATAAAGCAATTGGCTTGATTGATGCATAACTTTTCACTGTTGACTGATAATCAGTAAGAAGCCCAGAAATGCTCCCAGTGGGAACTGAGACCTAATATCAGAATAACTGCTTTGCAACATTGCTAGTGGCTGGGCTATCAAGGTCACTAATTTAGTTTTCCTAATAACTGGTGCTGATGGTTCTCTTGCAAAATGGTAAGTGTGTGGTCTAAGCCCAGTTTTTAGGAACTGAGACTATCCCAGCCCCTGCTCTAATGATGAGCACATCAGCATTTCCCATTATTGCCCAGAGGAAAAGAAGCTACCTGCTAGTCAAATTCATTCATTCATTAGATGACTATTTATTAAGCATTTAACTTATTTCATGCATTGGGTTATGCCTTAGACATACAGAAATAAATAGAACAGTAAGTTCCCTTCCTTCTGAAGGTTATAGGTTACTCAAGCGAAATGAGAATTAACTGTTGTTAGAGCTGAGCCCCCAAACAATTGTTATTTGGGTTACTAACTCCTGCCAATTTGGCACTTTTTGGCCGTTCTTTTTGTTTTCATCTTGTATCGGTATTGTCTAAGACCTTGAAAATGCAATTGAGTAACATGACTACAAAACCAAGATTGTAAAAAAAAAGGTATTTTATGTTATCTATTACAAACCTACTATTGATTCTAATTTTTGGTAACAGTATGTGAACCTAAAATATTTACTTATATGTGTTTGCAGCTTGGAATAATTTGAGACATTTGTTTTGATTGTCTTTAATATTAAAGTAGCTGAAGACAAGTTTAATATTATTGGTGTTAAATTATTATTAAACATAGATGTATGTAAGTGCATAGAGTGTCATGGAAAGAATTTATACATAGTCTCATAAAATTGCTGAAGATAATATTTACAAAAACCTTTTTTTCCTAAAATACAATGTTGTATTTATTAGCCACTTAATTATTT
Source organism: Hylobates moloch (assembly GCF_009828535.3). Classification (NCBI taxonomy): domain Eukaryota; kingdom Metazoa; phylum Chordata; class Mammalia; order Primates; family Hylobatidae; genus Hylobates; species Hylobates moloch. Next base: position 43,173,320 of record NW_026652295.1, on the reverse strand, counting down.
TGCTCAACAACAAAATAATCTTAATATATCTCATAATTTGAAATGACTTGGGCAATTATGAATGGTAATTTTTAATAACTAAATTTAATCTAGAGATTTTTGTATTCAGACTGCCGAAACAATGTGGTAATAACTCAAGAATTTATAAAAGTCCAATGTTAGTATTTTCAATAAATAAGAAGAGACTGGCATAGAGTTAGAGAAAATCAGGCAAATGACAAGTTCCTCAAGATTTATGGGCTCTGGGTTACATGGACTACGATGAGAGTTAATACTATGTTTTTTTCCCATTCTGCCAGCCAGAGAAGACCTCTTATTTAAAGGGCAGGGCTCCCTCCACTGTTGTTAAATCAAGGCTCTGCTTCTGACAGGATATTTATAACATGGGGCAAGTACACAAAAGAAAAATGTTTAATGATGAGTTTTGCATGTTATACAGTGCTATATACATCATATGGTTTAATTTAGATCCTCTGAAATATCAGAATGAAATTATCAAAAGGAGAAAAGTCACATGGCATGGTGCAAACAAGATGTGCCTATTTGTATTTATGTTTGCTAATGAAATTCAGCCATGATTCCCACTTTGATTTTAAGAGTCTTAGACCACCATTCGGCTTTATTCATTATAATTAAATATCTTGCCCACACGCAGACACAAGGGCAGCAAAGAAAGGGGCATATTTTATCTTTTAAAAAGCAATTGCATAGCTTTCATATGAAACTCCTAAACTTCCAAGATTTATAGTATTAAAGCAAAACAATATGTCTTTCAGAGCACGGTCATCTTCTTAGGCAAATGGAGGGCTTAGACTCAGAATCTAATGACCTCACAGAGACCAGGGCTGAATCTTAGGCAAAAGAGAGGACTTAGACTCAGAATCTAATGACCTCACAGAGGCCAGGGCTGAATTCAGACATATGGGAGCAGTTGAATTTGAAACAACCTAAGTTTGAGACAACTTGGCATAGTCTCTCTTCTACCAGAAGAGAGATTGAAAAAGGCCTGTTAGAAGCACAACTGATTTTTACTATAAAGCTTGGGAGTGGGGTGGGACAAAGAGGGGGACTAATTTAGTTGACCGAAACAGCATTTATACATGAAATTCAGAAATGTACCTACCTTCCCAACTGTGGCTCAACGGAGTATTCCAATAAACCAGACATTTAGGTTAAGTTAATAAGTAAGAGTTAGTGAAAGCCTCTTGCTTCTAGTTTATCCTACTACCTCTCTACCTTTTTCTCCCAGCAAAGCAAAGCCAGCGTAGAACCTCAACCCTCTGTGCCCATCTTCATCCCTTTCAACCTCAACCCTCTGTGCCCTCACATCCCAAGATGTGAAGAATTTGGAAAAACCCCAGGCTCTTGGTAACAGGGCAGCTCCTGTGGCCCACAAATCATCCTAGAGACAGAGCATCCATACTCTATACTTAGTTAGTTAGGAATTAACAGTAGTTTGGGAGAGAGTGAATGTATGCTCCAAATCTTTTTATTGTCCCTTTTACTGCTGGATTTAACCCAAACTTGCCAACTCCAAACAGCTCCACGCAGGCCATATTATTTGCTCAACCCAAAATCAGACACTGAGCATAGCCACAGTAAGACTTCCATGAAAACACACGGTGGTGTATCAACCCCTGGAAGGTCCTAAAGATGCATACATTTGCCACAGAACCTTTCAGCTATGTATATCTTATTTTGATGTTTTGTCCATTTATCAGAATTATTATTCTGGGCACTCAGGAAAATTAAGTGATTCTCCAGGAAAATTAAGTGATTCTGCTAATCATAAAGCAGAAAAGCCCAAGGTAGAACTCAAAGCTTGTAATGGCTTGACCTCTACCTGCTCAGCTATATTGTTTCAGACATAATTAAGTTGTGTTCCTTCCTTCCCCACCCCCCCTCCCCACACCCGCCAACTCCACCAGTTTCTTCACTTTTGTTCTGCTCCCAAGGGCTGTTCTTTATCCAGAAAAACTGTTTCTTTCCCTGCATCTGTTTTCCCCATTAAGGCCAGGGAAGCTAAACACATAGCTTTGGGCAGAATCAGAACCATCTGCAGCAAGCCCTAAACTGAGTCAGGAATCCTGGGCCTTTCCCCATGTGACTGTGGATGGGTCACTCTCTCTGGGCATTAGTTTTTTCATCTGTTAAATTAAGAATGGGGCCAGAGGAATTCACAAAGATACTTTGCAGTTCCAAAGTTCTATTGTTCCTTGATTCTAGATGTTAGTAAAGGGTTTGTTCAGCTTGGTTTAGCAGCTTAGTTTCCAAATTCCTTTTTCACTGTAGTATTAAACATGTTGTGGCAGTCAGACAGACTGTGCTCCTAACAGTGGCATCTCAGCATCTTGGGGGCAGAAAGCAATGCCTAATCTACAGATAACCTAAAGTGAGAGATACAGATAACCCATCTGCTGTGGGTAAAAGCCACAGGCTGAAAACTTCAATTTGTGCCTCTTCCATGTTAAATTTACTAAATGCCCAAATTAGAATTTCCATTAGGAAATATTTACTCCATAATCACGAGAGATTCTGAAAATGTTCCATTTATTGACAAAACCATTACTGGGTCCTGTTAGTGGTCTCCTCATCCATTTTACCACTGTTCTCAGCTCTCAGTATGCACCTCGGATACTTCTAAAACATTCCAAAGCCTAAACTCCACTCAGACCTACTGGCTTTGAAGAGCTGGAGCTACAGCATCTGTATCTTTTAAAGCTCCCCAAGTGATTTGGGTGCAATGTTCTATACTATACACTATTCTTAAAGTTAGTTTGGAAAATAATAAGCAGTAGTTGAGAAAGCCTCCAAAGTGAAGATGATTTAGATTCAAGGTCCATGTCTGTACTCTGAAGTATTATACCTGGCTGATTTAGCTTAAATTTGAAATAAAATTGTAATTTACCCTTTAAGTGATGTTTAGCAAGAATTGAGTTTGTTAGGACTAAGAGAATATGTGTATCTACAGTGCTCTGGGTGGAATTGGGGCAGGGGACTGTCTGGTTTGTTTTGTTTATTGTAAGTCAATGTAGTATAATGAAAAGAACACAGGCCCTGGGTTTTAAATCCAAAATCTACTCTTTTACTAATTGTGGTAAGGCTCAAATTAGATACAGACATGAAAATATTTCATAAACCATAAAACCATGTATCTCAGCATTTTTTAATCTTTGCCCCTCCCTACTTTGAGAAATAGACAAATCTCATGCCTTTCTAAAGTGTAAGTTCAAATTAAATATTGTGATTAGAAGCAAAAAAACAAAAGCCTGCTATGTTTTCTCCCTCCTTTCTCACTTTGAGAATGATCTCTCAGTGCATTTTACTTGTGGTGGTTAAAACTTGAATGTGAAACTGGAAGTTTAGTGAAGCCAGGGACTGTCTATTTATCTTTGTATCCTGTTGTATCACCAAGCACACAGTGATTTACAGAGTAAGAACTCAGTAAAAATTTGCTGAAATCATATTAAGCAAATTTATAGGAATTCAGACAATAGAACCAAAACCTCTTTCTTATGCCTTTGAGAAATAAAGTATTTGTAAGAGAGTTTGGGACTTACTACAGTGAAATTCTTATGCTAGTTTATTTAAGATTTGAGAAAGCAGAAGAGAACCAGGAAAGGTAATAGAATATAACAAGTCTGTACTGGAAGAAAGACTGTGTTTATAGTTAATGTTTTAATAATTAGGCTAATGGCAAAAATAATACACAGTAATATTTAAGTTGAAACTACAAAGTAAGTTTTGTAGCATGTGTCCTTTTGCTTAAGAAAAATATTAATCTTTTGCTTTTTAATATTCATTTGTATATCTTAAGATGTATCAATTTATGATAACCCATAAAAAACAGAAGTAAACCACTGTGGGATTTAAATGTTTTCTCTAGCTTATCCATATGAAGTAACAAAAAGTCATTTTAAAAAGTACACACTTAGAAATTAATTACCCCACCAGTGCCCAGTGCAGTAGGTAAAATCTGTATCTGCTTATCCAGGTGGATTGACATTCTGGCACAGGTCATAATTTGGCACTGTATGAATAAATGAATGTCAAAAATTGGGTCCTCAATTTAAACTGAGAAGTATGAATTCCTAATTTTAGAACTAATTGGGCCTTAAAAACATTAAGTATTGTCTTTGCTGTGAACTTTAAGAGATGCTAAAATGTCTGAGCTTTTCAGCAAATTCACAAAGGAGCAACTGATGTTGAGAACAGAGCTTTATTAAACCACTAGGAGTGTCTGTCTGTAAAGATACAGAACTAGGAATCATTCATAGGGTCTGACAGAAGAAAGTAAGTGGGATACAAAGTATTCCATGAGAATGTGGCCTCTGGAAGGCCCTCACACCAAGCAATGTTTAAATTTAGTTTCAACATTTGCAACACAAATAGAGAGAAATTTACAGTTGACGTGAAGATGAGTTGTCTTCATCCATCTTCCTGTAAAGCTGCTTACTCTGGAAAGCATGCCAAAGTTGGGACGCTCCCATAATTGCCTTACATAGACAATGTACATCCTTTGTACATCAAAAGGAAAAAGCAGTGACTCAAAATAGAGGACCCTAGGGAATGTGTTTACTGAAATTGCTTCTCACTAATTACACATGCTTGTTTGTTCCTTCTTTATTTTAGAATTCAAATAGGAAGAACTCATCACAGAAATCTGGGTCAACTCTAAACTTTGGTTTTCTCATAGAATCTGTGTTATTAAATAAGCCTGTAATCTTTTAATTGTTTGCAAAGCAGTGATAAATCATCTGTGAAGGTGAATTGATCTTTCAAAAGTGACCTTTTCCATGCTAATAAGAACTATTTCATATTGCCCCATCTGAAAAGATTAAAACCTGGTTATTTCTCAGGTGAACTCAGCTAAGACTCAGTCTCCCTCTAAGCCAAAACCTCCTTTCTCAAGCAAGGCTCACTTCAACACTGTACGTTTAGAAGGAATGCAGCCTTACTCCTAGGTCCATTTAACTCCATATAAAACCATCCCTGTGCTTTAAATAATACATGATGTTAAAGATTGTCACTGTGGTTGTAAAATTTAAAATATCAGGGTCAAGAAGCTAAGAGTATTACTTTGGCATAAGCCTCTGTAAGGCAGCCATGGTGGTAGGAGCTGTTTCACAGACTGAGGCTCCACTGCCTGTGGTTGTGGGAAGACACCCTGTGCATTCCTGCAAGTTATTTGTGGCTCTCTGAGGCATTCACTTAACACTGTTCTATAGTGCACAATTTTAGGAAGTAGAGTTGGAATTTTCTAGTCCTTGTTAGAATGTTTTCTTCAATCCAGAAGTGTTCTACAACACAAAAAGCCCCATGGTAAAGAACAAGCTCGCAGAAAGAACACTGAGGAATGACACTTCGAATTTGCCACTGTTTTGTCATCCCTGATACACTGATCTAGAGTGAACTGCATAGCAGCATAACTAACCGAAGAAATTTCAGCCAGGGCGCCGAAGCCTGACAAGCATAGTAAATCTTCCTAAGCAGGATATTTGGAGAGAAGGTTTTCAAGTTAATTGAATTTTATGATTAACAGAAGGTTATCTAGAAAACTATATTTGTTTCACCTCATGTTGATGGAAGTCTTTTCTAAAAGGGTTAAGTCTACTTGCCATTTTTGGTATAATTATAAATGAGGTTTAATTATTTTTTAAAATGAAGATTTCACTGCCTCCATAGCATTATCTTGATCGTAAAAGGGTATTCTGTTATTTCTTAAAATAGGGCTGTGGCTGTTCAAGGTTCATTCATTGGGCTGGAAGTATACAGACTGCAGAACTGCCTCAGAGTTATTAGCCTAAGGGGGAAAAATCCCTAACCTGAATTTTATGATTTTCTTTGTTTTTCTGAAAACAGATTGTAGGAAAATTCCATCCGATTGAAGGTTATGAATTTTCTGGATGTGACTGTTACTAGTTTAAATGATAAAAAATGTGCCAGTGAAAGGGAAATTTTATTCCTAAGTCCTGAATTTTAGTTCTGCTCCACTCTGGGTCTTATGGTGAGATTCAGGATGTTACAGAGACCCTGTGTGGTCCAGGTCTCCCAACACTGAAATGCAAAATATGTCCTCTTGGAATGAAAAGCATGCAACTTTTCTTTCTGTACTGAAATGTATTAATTATTGCACTTAGAATCCATTTTCCCAGTTTCTTTTATGGGAGTATTTTATCCCACCATGCATATCCATGTGTACATCTGTATGTACAGGTATGTATAAAATTATATAAGATTTGCATTTTTGATACTGTCTACAATATGCAGAACTATACAGAACTTCTTTGAGATCATCATATTTTAGGGAGGAGGAGAGGCCTCTATTAGTGTCTGTTCCGATAGCTTTTCACTCCGACTATAAATTAGGCCCGGGAAGGGCCAGTAATGAGTCAGTAATTTATAGACTATTAAGATACTTAGATTCCTGAGCATACCGAATAGAGAACACATGTTTATAAAAGACAAACAGATTCAATACATCTCTTTGGCCTAACCAAGCCCAATCAGTTAACAAAATGGGATGTCTTATTTTGTGTACCTGCTACTTCCCAAAAATAGAATCACTAACCACTTGTTAACCACACTGACTTTTTAATAGACATAATGGTTGCTATAGTTTTGCCACCAGAAATATTCAGATTAAGCATTCCATTAGATTGTAGCCAGCAGAGTCTACAAAACAGGAAGAAGGCTCTGCTTGCTTTTTGCCTCCTTTCCTTGTTTGACTTCATGTGATAATTAATTGCAGATTTCTTTTTCTTTGACAGAATGCCTACCGCAGGAATGGGATGACTTTTCTAGCCTGCTGATGTGACAACTGTGATGTGCTTGCAACAACAGGAAAGGCAATGTTATATTAAGGTGATTTCCTGTGAACAAAATAAAATACAGATTTACCTTTCTTTTATCTGAGGGAGTGGGCTGGTTTGTTGTGACTTTCAACTTGCTGACTCCTCCTCTTTTCCAGCCCCCTCAACCATCAGTCTTGTTTACTAGATGGGCTGTTCAGCTAATTAATGGCAGGATGTTTAGGATAGTCTGTAGGTGGACAAGAATGCAGATCACACAATTTTGAACTTTTAATTTGAGTAGATTTACTGCCCTCAGCTCACATATCTTAAAAGCAGTGGTTGCCCCCGTCCAGTGTTTTGTCTGCGTTTTATTTGATACATTTTATAATCCAGGTTTGGAACAAGGAAACAAAATTAAAAGGACGGTGAGTTTTCGCCTTCCCTTACATCACCAACTTTACTTTCCAACATTTGTTGACTATATGTATTTTAGTGACAGCTATCCATTTTATAAACTTACAGTAATCAAAGATCTAACAGACCTGATAAATCACCTGTTCCCACCTCCTTTCCCCTTCACTCCACTTAGAGTATGTGTCATTTTCAATGCCTGCTTCCCAACTTCCTGCCATCTGCCTTTCATGTGTGTTTTTCCTCACACAGAACCTCTTCCTGCATCTTCATTTCCCTCCTTTTCCTGTTCCTCCAATCCCCAGATCCCCCACTCCTGCACATGCCATACACATTTAGAAGCCATGTATTCAGAATCAGTAGAAGGGGAGCAGAGTGATTTCTTGCTTCCTCCCTTCAAAGCACTACCACACCTAGACTGGAAATGTGGGCAGGGTAATTTCTTACTGTTAGCAGCCGAGCTACCCTTCTGGCATCTATACTTTCTCCAGTAAATGAGGAACCGTAACTCTTTGGAACAAACCAAAATATAACAGATGTAATTGTACAGTTCCTGATTAAACTTCAGTTGCAAAAAAGAAAGTTATTTCTTTAATTCTGTGGGAGTTTTGTATAGTTTTACTTTTATGGTTTTTACACACACTTGAAACACTGTTTCTAAAGAATTAATAAAAACAGAAATGAGAAATATGAAAGATCTTTTTCTTGTGGCCAAAGAATTATGAGTCTCAGTTAATATGATTATGCCATATTACTTACATTTGTTAACTGTCATTTACCTGCTCTATGTTAATTTTTAGAAAAAATTTGCATTTCAGAAACAAAAAGCACAGGTATATAATATCAAAATATTCCCAGAGGATTTTGATGTTCCATCTATGCTTGTTAAAATGTATGATTAAACTTTTCTTTTTATCATTCGTATTTTCCTTGGCATCCGTAATCATGGAAAATTATAAGCTTGCAGTAAACATCCTAACTTAACTTTTAAACGATAGCATTTATTGTATTTGGTCTTGATCTGCCAGGCTTATAGATGGTATAAAATTTTCAGGGGATAATTTTTCACATCAAAATTCCTTCTCTCCCACATTATACATTTTAAAGTATGCACAAGGCAGAAAATATAGGGTTTGGGTTTTTTTCCTTCATTTTATTCTACCTGATCTCCTTATAGTCCCAGAGAAGGAAGACTCGACGTACATTTCTCTCAGAAATATGACAGGTCTGTGTTTTTGTTGGTCTGGCGTATGTTTGTCTATCTTGAACAGTCTGACAGGTAATTATTTATAAAATCTGGTTTTGCCCAGTAAGTTCATATAATAACCTTTCATTTTTCATCAAATGCCAGTAAGCTGAATTTAGAATAAAGCAAGGTCATTTATGTCTGTCCTGAACCAGCCTACATGTCCCCATAATTGCTCAATATTTTTAATTCCCTTTTCTATTTTTTATACTTGGGTTCTTTCTCTGACTTTGCACAATACTAAATTGGAAGTGAAATAAAATTTCCTTCAGCAGTGACTATAGAAATAAAAGAAAATTTACAGAAGGAATGTTTAAGAAAACTTCAGTAAATTATTTTCTCAATAACCATAATGTTGTTAGAGCAGAAGATAGCCTTAGAGATCATTGAGAACAGCTGCTTATCTTACAAATGAAAAAACCATGGCCTAGAGAGGGAAAGTGACTTTCCTAAGATCACTCAATAATGTAGTGACAGACCAGAGATGAGAATTGATGGTCCCTAATTTTCAGTCGGTATTATACAGTATTTTCTACCATACTGGGTTAGCATAAGAATATTACTAAGACATGTTGGGGTTTTATGGCATATTTATCCTAGACAACAATGTAAATTTATTTAAAAACTGTACTAATTATGGATACATCCTAAAGCATACGTGTTATATAGTAAACTCTTCAGTGTGACTGTGGTATTAAGTAAACAGTCTGTTATCTTACACATCAGGCTTAACTCTAAGTCAAATGGAAATATAGAAAGCTAGTTTCTATTTTTTGTCCCTTGTATTTTAGAGACAGACTGAATTTGAAAATAAAGAAGCCAATAAATAAATAGCCTCTCTTGATACTGCTTCCTAGATTTAAGGGTAAAGAAAGTAGAAATATTTCTCCCTTCACCTAAATTTGGAAGTATAACTTTCTGAACATGCCATTTAGAGGTTATGTCATTAGCTTTCCTGCCTTCTTATATTGTAATAGTTGTGATTCAAAAATACTGTTTCAATTTTAAAACCAAGACTTTTTATTTGAAAACCATCAGAAGCACAAATATTTTTTAAATGGTGTATATAATTCCTGTATCTGGGGAGAACCCTTCATTTATTGCTGTCTTTTGTTTTTATAAAATAATAAACAAGCCATGTCTAATGCTTTTACCATGTAGAAGACAAATAAACATAACTGGTGATTCTTGGTCTGAAAGAATACATGTTTACTTGTTTAGAATTATAAAGCTTAATTTTATAAATTTTTTTACATAGTTCTCAAATCAGGCAATGCTTTCCAGTCCATATAACCTCTTGTGTAAAACTGAATCACTAAAGAGAATATATTCTGTCATCTGCCCCCCTGGAATTTGGATAGACCCTTTCCAGGCTACATTTAAAATTCTACCATCAACCATGTATACATCTCATAAAATATTTTACAGTTTCCTGTATGCTCTGGCCGAACATTTCATAGTACATAAACACTTCTGCAAATAATCTAAGGGCATCAAGTTGAATATGTCATAGCAATGGCCACTACATAAAGCTAATTCCCCAGCAACATAGTTTCTTATTTTTACCTTCTTATTTGAAACTCAAGATGAAACTTTACATGCTATTGTTGTACAGTGGCAGGGGTGAGAAGAGAGCAGGGAACTCTAGCAGTTTTTGTGGAATTGTGTTCATTAAAGCAAAGGCTTTCTGCAGAGGGCATCTAGCCAAGCTTAAACAACAAAACTTTGCCTGCAGGAACTGGATATAAATGTGATGGTTAAATAAGGGCCAGATGTCGTTAAAAACTCAAATATTAGAAAGTCATATCTCTTAAAGTAAGTCTCACATGCTGTAAGTCGGACACTGATACCATGGTACCTAAAGAAAGAGCCTTGCATTTGTTTTCCAGAGCAAGATAGATAGTAAGTATTCAAGCTGTCATAAGTCATGGAAGTTTTGGCAATTGAAGCATATTTTAAAGCAGTCAATTCCTGCAAAGTCACAAGAACGCCACATACGTATTTCATTGTTGGGAGCCACTGTAATTATCTGTACAGCACTGTGTTCATGATCCCTTTTCTGCTCATCACCACTGAATATTCACTATTCTCATTTTTTTTCAAAGGAGGGTAAAGATAGAAAAAAAAAGAAGGCAAGGCTCAAGATGATCAAAATATAGTTTACTTATACCAGGTAACACTCTATTTGCTATCAAAAATAATGATATATTGTGTCAGCATTTTAATAAGCTATGACATAATAATTATAGCACACCATGTGCTACCCTGTGTACTAAGCAGTTTGTGTGATTTATCTCATTTAATACTCACAGCCCCACTACCAGATATGCCCTGTTGCCCACAGGCAGGAGAGAGGAAACTGAGGAACAGCAGATTAAATGTCTTATGCAGAATTACCCAAGGTAGAGCTGGCTTTTGTACCCAGCACTTTGACCCAAAGCTCATGCTGTTAACCACTGTTACACAATGTGGACTGTACTGGAGTAGAGATTTCTGAGAGCATATTAAAGAGAATTGCTGCCTGACCTTGAACCTAGAAGCACTTCTCAGAACCAGAAAATTTGATTGCAAGAAAATTTTAACTTAACATTCCTTCTCTAATGCCAAGTATTATATATATAATAGAATATCATATCATGTAAAATAGAATATAATTATATAGGCTCATGCCAAGTTTTTAATAATGTCTTAAGCCTTAAGATAAATGTATATAATCAATGAATACACTAAAAATCCCTATACAAATTATGGGAAAAAATTCCTCAAAGATCCATTTATACAAAGCTGCTCTCCTTTCTGAAGACCAGATTTCCCCAGAAGGCTCTATTTACACAGGCTACTGTTTCACGCTTTCATACAAGGTATTTATCCAAGTTATAAAATAATTCCCATCTTGTTTACATGTGTTTGCAGCGGCAGATACAGAAGTACACATGGCAATGCCCTGAAACTTTAAATAAATGACCCTTTTAAAGGCTTGCTCATTAATTCATTAATTATATAGTAGTCATAGTTTTTCCCAGCCTGACATGTTTGTGTGTGAGGCAGGTCCGGGGGGAAGTGGTGTACGGAGATAAATAGGAAAGTGGAAAAAAAGCTACCATGCACAATTTGAACTACAAAGGATAGTTTTCCATTCGACTCAGTAGTTAGCAGCAGCTTTGTTTTATAGAGAGAGAGAGTCAGGTCTCTCTTTGTTGCCCAGGCTGATCTCAAACTCTTGGACTCAAGTGATCCTCCCACCTCGGCCTCCCAAAATGCTGGGATTACAGGCATGAGCCACCGCACCCAGCCAACAGCTTCTTTAATTCAACCCTAGGATTGTTCTGCCTCAAGACAATCCATCTTCTGATTTATGTCCTTTAAGATTCCAAATAACTGCACCAGCCTGTGGCACAACTTTCTTTTCTGAATTTTTTTTGTAAGATGGGATCTCCCTATATCACTGAGGCTGGTCTCCAACTCCTAGGTGCAAGCAGTCCTCCCACCTCAGCCTCCTGATTAGCTGGGACTATAGGCACAAGCCACTGCACCCAGCTATTTCTGAATGGTTTTAAGTGCGTCTTCCAGCTACTTCACTTGGGAAAAGTTAGTTCACCTACCAACGCATTGGCCACTTCTTGTCACCCCTCCCTGACCTAAACATACCAGTCAGTCAAGCAAGCAGACACTAACCAGCAGCAACTACTGCAGCTGATGAGTTGGCTTGCCACACTTCCATAGGTTTGGCCTGTAATGACATGGTGAGCCCAGATGGCTTTAAACAGTTTGTTACACAGCTACATAAGCAAGATTGGCACAGTGTCAACTTCCCACATTCCTAATCCCACAGGAAGATACCAAGCCAGAGGGGCCAGCTGACAGAAGACATGAGTAACTGGGGGGTTACCATGTCATGGAGAAGCCAACCCTAAACCACAGCCAAGCAGTTTTTTGTTCTGTTTTTTGTTTTTTGTTTGTTTTTGAGACAGAGTTTCACTGTTGTTGCCCAGGCTGGGCAATGGCTCGATCTCGGCTCACTGCAACCTCCGCCTCCTGGGTTCAAGCAATTCTCCTGCCTCAGCCTCCCGAGTAGCTGGGGTTACAGGTGCCTGCCACCACACCCGGCTAATTTTTTGTATTTTTAGAAGAGATGGGGTTTCATTAGGTTGGCCAGGTTGGTCTGGAACTCCTGACCTCAGGCGATCCACCCACCTCAGCCTCCCAAAATGCTGGGATTACAGGCGTGAGCCACCATGCCTGGCCAGCCAAGCAGTTTCATAGCTTGCATTCACATCCCAAAGGGGGTTGAGGTGGAAAGACCTTTGCCTTACCAGAACTAGGGAGGCAGATGCAAAACTACCTGTGGCAGCTCCTCACAAGAGTGGCTGTCTTGCTGTGTTCCTGTGACAATCACAGAGGAAAGTCCCTATGGCCTAGGTAGGGCTGCGTGGCCTATGTGGAGATGAGGTCTCCTGGGAGCCCTTCCACGGCAATGTGTAGAAGGTCAGGTGTTTCTGTTAGCAGTATGCAAAATCAATCTGCCTCTTCTTTCCTAGGTTTTCATGGTGGTCTCCATCCCTAGCTCTTTCGCATAAAGTTTCCTGCCTGTCTCAGCACATAGCACCCTTCGCTTCCTCTGAACTCTAAGCCCTTGTTGTTCTCTCTGCTTCCTATTTAGTGTCCCTGATCATCTGTCCGTGTGCCTTTAGACTGCACCAGATTAAGAATTTCTTGAGGGCAAGTCTTGAATTAACACCTCTTTGTCATTCTCACATACGCAGATACTCATAAACGTTTGTGGTTTGGCTGATAGAAAAAAATAATGCTTTTTTTTTTTTTTGAAACGGAGTCTCATTCTATTGCCCAGGCTGAAGTGGCTCACGGGAACCTCCACCTCCCGGGTTCAAGCGATTCTCCTGCCTCAGCCTCCAGAGTAGCTGGGATTACAGGCATGTGCCACCACATCCAGCTGATTTTTGTATTTTTAGTAGAGACAGGGTTTCACCATGTTGGAAAGGCTGGTCTTGAACTCCTCACCTCTAGTAGTCCACCTGCCTCAGCCTCCCAAAGTGCTGGAATTACAGGTGTGAGCCACTGCGCCCAGCCAAAAAAATGCATTTAAACATGAGCTCAGAATCCTTTTTTAAAAATCTTTGTTTAATCTCATCAATTCTTATTTCACTTATTTGGCTACACAGCTCATGAACTTCAGATGATCACAGCTTTTTTCTTAAAGACAAATACAATGTCTTTAAGACAAATACAATTTAAAGCACCGCATGCATCATGTTTCTTGTGGCCTTTGTGAGTAGGTCACTGTGCCATCAGTCTTGTGTGAAGGGGTTAAGGACCTCATAAACAGATGACCTTAATCATATTTGCATTACTTTGCACTACTAAGACCTAAGAACCTTTGAGTTCCATCTGAATCTATACAATCTTGAAAAAGAATTACAAACCAGTAGGACTATTTTTGTATATAGTCCATCTTTGAAAACCTACCAGTTCTCCCACTGGTTCACTGTAAAGACAATGAGCCTTTTAGGATCAAATTTCCCTAAAGGTAATGGAATAACATGTCCACTGAACTTAAAGCAAATATAAAGATCTATTTAGACTAAAAATAACATTTTGTGAACCGGAAGCTACTCCAAAGAGTAGCTTGAAATTAAAATGTCTGTTTTCTTTATAGCCATTCCTTCAGAAATCTTATTTGGCACCTATGAAAATCAAGCAATCAACATGTAGTCTGCAGGCCCCAAACAGTGAGCCTGAGGGGAACCATGGAATTATGGAAAGGGGTTCATGAGCCCACCTAAATTATCTGTAGATTCAATAAAGCATATTTTGCCCATGTAGGTGCTACTCTATTTTATTAATAAATATACACATAAGTCCCATTGTAATTATAAAATTTAAAATCATTTTAAAGTGATACTGAAATCCTGCTAGCTTTTTGACACTACCTTTTTTTTAAAACTTAATAGATAGCAAAAGCCAAGTTATAGAATGCAGGGATCAGTGAGTTTATGTTAAAAAGTGATTCTCAAGCTCAATAAAAGGTAATCATTGCTTTCTGTACTTTATCATAATTGCCATTGTCTCCTCAGTTCTCCAGTGGTGAGTAGATTATGCCTTCTGAAGATTTCAGGCAGCTTTAATGTGGATTTAAGGGCTTTTTTCTTCCTTTGACATAAAGTATCACTGGAACTTTTTTCATATGTCTTATTTTGGGAAAAATTTATGATATTTTTAACATTAGGAAGTTTTGCTTTTCCTGACATTTTATTGCTTTGCCTATTTGAAACATTTCAATCCCAGACAATAAATATTATGTGGTTATTGTTTTCATATGGATAGGCTATTTCCTCCCGCTCTTTGTAACCCCCTTTCCCAGCTAATGAAACTAAAAAAGTAAATTCAGCATTCCCAAAGTCACATATAATGAAAATTGAAAGAGGGGCAGGTTTCAGAGAGGGGGGTAGTAGTAGTTAAAAATAAAGTGAGGTATGTGGTTTTCTTTCAGTTGGATCTCAAATTTTTCTTGCTCAGTTGAAATGAAGATTATTCTGTAAATCATTTTTATCAGCAGTCATAACCAATTATCACATTAATGGTATATTTGAATATCATTTCAATGGAAGCTAAATGGGTCTCAACGAAGTAGATGGATGTTAGCTGCGCACACCATGAGTACTCAGTGTTTAGAAGCATCCACCATAAAAAGCTGTCCTCATGGCTACCTTACCTTCTTCAAGTCATACATGAAATATCATGTTACTTTCTCAGACTGGGCCACAGTGGCTCACACCTGTAATCCAGAACTTTAGAAGGCCAAAGTGGGAGGATTGCTTGAGGCGAAGAATTGGAGACCAGCCTGGGCAACAGAGCAAGACCCTGTCTCTACAAAAAATTAAAAAACTAGCCAGGCACAGTGACACACTCCTGTAGTCCCAGCTAATGGGAAGGCTGAGGCAGGAGAATCACTTGAGCCCAGGAGTTCAAGGCAGCAGTGAGCTGGATCATGCCATTGCACTCCAGCCTGGGCAACACAGCCAGACCCTGTCTCAAAAAAACCTAAATCACTTTCTCTATAAGACCTTCTCTGACCACCCTTTTAAATATTAAATTGAGACCCCAACCCCTGCTTTAGCACATCATATCCCTTTCCTTGCTTTCTTTTTCACTCTAACACTTACTGTCTTCTAAAATACCATTTCATAGATCTGTTTATTTTGTTACTGTGTTCTCCCTCTAGAATGTAGACTTTGCAATTAAGGATCATGGTCTATTTTGTCTACTGCTATATCCCAGCACTTAGAACAGTGCCTGACACATAATACGTGTTGAGTCAGTATTATATGAATGAATGATTGATCAGTACTTAATTCTGCAAATTCTTGCAACACTATACCCGTGTTATTATACTTCTCTGGTTCTTCTCCAGCCTTTAGCTTTTCCTTTTCACTTCTGTCCTGGCTTGTCATCTTCATATCTCAACATTCGGCTTCCGCTTGACTTTCCAAAGACTTCTGAACTTCTTCAACTGTGTTTTTCAACATAACTCTTTTAAAAAACATTTTTGCATTTTGATACTTCCTAAATCACAGTGCATCTCCAACAAAATAAGAAATTTGACCACTACAAGCAGAAATTAGTTGTGATGTCATTAGGTTTCAGTAGTACTATGTCAAATTTTATTTGATGTATCTTTTTTTCTTTTTGAGATGGGGTCTCACTCTGTTACCTAGGCTAGAGTACAGTGGCGTGATCCTAGCTCACCGCAACCTCTGCCTCCTGGGCTCAAATCATCTCCCACCTCAGCCTCCTGAGTAGCTGGGACCACAGGCGCATGCCACCATGCCCGGCTAATATTTTTTTGGTAGAGACAGGGTTTTACCCTGTTGCCCAGGCTGGTCTTGAATTCCTGAGCTCAAGTGATCTGCCCGCCTTGGCTTCCCAAAGCGTTGGGATTACAGGCGTGAGCCACTGCACCTGGCCTATTTTGATATATCTGTTTCACCACTTGCTCAAATTTTCTTTTTACCACAGCTCCAGGTTAGCATTTTTATGAAAAAATCATGTATTATTTATCACTTCATATGTTGCAGAAGTTCTTTAGATAGGGCACATAGAAACAGAATATATTTCCTTTTATTTTTTATTTTTTTTGATACAGGGTCTTGCTCTGTCACCCAGGCTGACGTACATTGGCATGATCACAGCTCCTGGGCTCAAGCAATCCTCCCACCTCAGCCTCCTGAGCAGTTGGGACTACAAAGCACATGCCACCATGCCCAGCATTTTTTTTTTTCTTTTTATAGAGACAGGGTCTCACTATGTTGCTCAGGCTTATCTCAAACTCCTGGATTCAAACTGTCCTCCTGCCTCAGCCTCCCAAAGTACTGCAATTATAGGCGTGAATCACCACTCTTATCTATGTTTCTTTAAAAAAAAATGCTTAGTCTGATCTAGTTTGCATATAGTTATAAACCCTTTTTATATGTACAGCACAATTTAGTGACTTTTGACAAATGAACAGTTGTGTAATCACCATCACAATAAAAATAAAAGAACCCAAAACAGTTTTCTCATGTTTCTTTGTAACATGATTCCCCCACCTCATCACTAACCCCTGGCAACACTCATTCTGTCTCTATCATTTTTTATATTTTCCAGAATGGCATATTAAATGCAATAATTCCATATCAAGTTGAATTTCAAGATTTTTGTGTGTCTTTTTTACTTAGCATAATGCTTTTGAGATTTATCCATCTTGTTTTGTGTGTTCATTATATGTTATTGCTGAGTAATATTCCATCATATGGATGCACTACAATTTGTTCATCCATTTGCTGTTGAGTGGACATTTGCATTGTTTCCATTTCCTTGCTATTAAAAATAAAATTGCTCTGAACACAAATGGACAGATCTTTGTGTGGACTCGTGTTCATTTGTATTGGGTAAATACCTAGAAGTGGGATTACTGACTCATGGTAAGTGAATATTTGTTTTTATAAAAAACCACCAAAATGTTTTCCAATGTAGCTGTACCATATGGCACTCCCACCAGAAATATGAGATTTCTAGTTTCTCCACATCTTCACTAGCTTTTGGTATGATCCAGCATTTGGTGTATTGCTTATTTATTTTGCTTTAATTTTAGCCATTCCAGTAGGTGCATAGTGATATCTCATTATGGCTTTACCTGCATTTCCCTGATGACCAATGATATTAAGCACTTCCCATGTGTTCATTTGCCATCTGTATTTTTTCTTTGTTGAAGTGTTTATTCACATATTTTGCCCCTTAAAAACATGGTTTGTCTCATAACAACATAAGAGTTATGTCTTTTAGATACAGATTATCAGAAATGTGCTTTTCAAAACTTTCAAGTCTGGAGCTTGTTCTTTCCTAAAGTGTCCTTGGAAAAGCTGATATTTTTAATTTTGAATAAGTCAAATTTATCAATTTTTATTCTTTTATGGCTTATACTGTATGTCTTATGTAAGAAACCTTCATCTAACCCAAGCTCACAAAGGCGTTCTCCTGTGTTTTCTTTTAAATATTTAAGTTTTGAACTTTTACTTTTAGGTTTTCTATTTATTTTGACTTTGTATATGGTATTAACACAAGATAAGAGTTGAGGTTCTATTTTTTTGTTTTTTGCATATGGATGTCAGACAGTTTCAATACCACTCGTTGAGAAGACTATCCTTTCTGCATTGAATTACCTTGGCACCCTTGTCTAAAATTAATTGACCATATAAATATTGCTCTGCTTTGCATCCTGTTTTGTTCCATTGGTCTATTTGTTTATCCTGATACTAATGCCTGGTTGTCTTGATTACTATGACTTTTATACTAAGTCATGAAATCAGGTCTTATGAGCTTCTCAGCTCTTCTTTTTCAAAATTGCTTTGCATATTTTAGGTTCTTTGCTTTTTCATATTTCTACAAAACACTCTCTGAAATTTTGACTGGGATTGCTTACAATGTATAGCTTAATTTGGAAAGAACTGACACCTTAGCAACATTAAGCCTTCTGATTAATGAACATGATATAGCTCTCCATTTATAAAGGTCTTTTTAAATTTTTCTCATCAATGTTTTATAGCTTTCAGAATATAAACCTAGTACATATTTTGTTAGGTTCATGCATGCATATTTCATGGCTGATGTTATAAGAAATATTTAAATTGTTTTCATTTTCCAATTATTCATTATTCATTTTATTTCATAGAAAAATAAAATTGATTTTGTATATTAACCTTTTATGCTAAAACCTTGCTGAACTTACTAGCTCTAATAGATTGCTGAGGTGGTGGGGGCAGTTATAGTTTCTTTGGGATTTTCTACATAGATGATCATTTTGTTTGCAAATACAACTTTTTTTCTTTCTAATCTGTATGGTTTTTATTTCTTCTTCATGACTTATTGCAGTGACTAGGATCTCCAGTACACTACTGAATAGGAGTGGTAAAAATGGACATCCTTTCCTTTTCCCTATTTTATGGGGAAAGCATTCAGCCTTTACCCCATTAAATTAGCTAAGATTTTCTTAGATGCTTTTTATCACATTAAGGAAGTTCCCTTTTATTCCTTTTTTGTTGAGTGTTTTTATGGATGTTGAATTTTATGAAATGGATTTCTGCATCCTTGAGGACAATGAGTTTTTTTTTTTCCCCAGTGATAAATTATGTTGATTGATTTTTGCTTGTTGAACTAATCTTCCATTACTGGGATAAATGCAATTCGGTCATGATGTATTAACCTCTGTGTGTGTGGGCGTGTGTGTGTGTGTGTGTGTGTGTAAATACGTATGTGTGTATTTATATATATTTGTGTGTTTGTGTTTTTAAAGAGACAGGGTCTCACTCTGTTGTCCAGGCTGGAGTGCAGTGGCATGATCATAGCTCCCTGCAACCTGGAACTCCTGGGCTCAAGCCATCTTCTCGCCTCAGCCTCCCAAACAGCTAGAAGTATAAGCACACATCACCATGCCTGGCATTTTTTTTTTAATGTTTTATTTTGTAGTGACAGGGTCTTGCTTGTTTCCCAGGCTGGTCTCGATCTCCTGGCCTCAAGTGATCCTCCCACCTTGGCCTCCCAAAGTACTGGGATTATAGGCCTGAACTACTATGCCTGGCGACATTTTGGTGGATCTGATTTGCTAACATTTTGCTAGGTATTTTTGTATCTGTACTCATGAAAAGTATTGATCTGGAGTTTTTGTAATGTCTCATTTCTGGTTTTTATATCAGGTGATGCTAGGCTCATAAAATGAGTTTGGGCCTGCTGCTTCCTTTTCTGTGTTCTGGAAGAGTTTCTGTAGAATTAGTGTTTGTTGTTGTTGTTGTTAAAATTCAGTAGAATTCACCAGGGAGGCTATCAGGGTCTGAAGTGTTTTTTTGTAGGAAAGCTTTTAGCTATGAATAATATTAGATATAAGGCTATTTCTTAGATAGATATAAGGTTATCTATTAGATATAAGGTTATCTATTAGATATAAGGTTATCTATTTCTTCTTGAGAGAGTTTTGGTAGTTTGTCTGTTATTTGTCCCTTATCTAAGTTAACAAAAGTTTTGGCATAAAGTTGTTCATTAAATTATCTTATAATCCTTTAAATGTCTGTAGGATCTGTAGTGACACTCCTCTTTTTAATTCCTAAGATTGGCAATTTGTTTATTCTTCCTTTTCAGTTTCCCTCTAAACACTACTTTAATGTGTTTTGTTTTCATTTTCACCCAATTCAGAACATTTTCTAATTTCCTTTCTGATTTTCTCTGACTCATGGCTTATTTAGAAATGTGTTGATTAGTTTCCAAATGTTTGAGAATGTCCTAGATATCTTCCTGTTACTAAATTTTAGTTTGAGACATACTATGTATGATTTCAGTTCCTTTAGGTTTTCTAAGGTTTGCTTATGGCCCAGAATATGTGCATATGCACTTGAAAACATGTGTATTGTGCTCTTTGACGTAGTACTCTATAAATATTAGGTCAAGTTGGTTGATAGGTTGGTGCAAAAGTAATCGCGGTTTTTGCCTTTGAAATAGTAATGGCAAAAACCATGATTACTTTTGCATCAACCTAACAGTGTTATTCAGTTCTTCTATACACTTACTGATTTTCTACTTTTTACAATCAATTACTGAGAAAGGAGGGTTAACGTCTTCAATTAATATTATAGACTTGTCTGTTTCTCCTTTGAGTTTTATTAGGTTTTGCTTCGTATATTTTGAAGTTCTGTTCTCAGTTACATACACACATTTAGGAATGGCATGTCTTCTTGATTAATTGTCCCCTTTAGCATTCTGTAATTTTCCTCTTTATCCCTGACAGTATGTCATGTTCTGAAGTGTACTTGGTCTGATATTAATAAATCTACTTCATCTTTCTTCAGTACTTATACATATTTTTTCATCCTTTACTTTTATTTAAAGTATCTTTTTCATTGATAGCCTATAGTTAGGTGTTGCTTTTTAACCCACTTTACAATCTCTGCCTTTTAATCCCACTCTGTAGACTATATCTAATGTAATGATTGATATGGTTACATTTAAATCTACAATCTTACCCTCATCATAACTCCTTAACATGCTAACTTGTATTTCTTGGTTTTAACTTATTTTTGTCATTTTAACTCTTTAACTTGTTCTTTACCACCCTTTTTATTATTTTTAAAATATTCATTCATTGCAAACAAAAAACTCGGAAGACTCAGAAAAGCACAAAGAATGCAATTAGAATTAGCCATAGTCCTTTAACGTTGAGACTACACGTGACTGACATTTTAATACACACATGCATACACACGCACACACACAATATGTTCATAAAGTACATACTTCTTTGTAGCCTATAGTAACACTTTCTCCTGACTTTTTTTTAAGACTGCAGAGTATTTCTGTTATGAAAAAAATTTGAGGCCAGGCGTGGTGGCTCACAACTATAATCCCAGCACTTTGGGAGGCCAAGGCAGGTGGATCACTTGAGGCCAAGAGTTTGAAACCAGCCTGGCCAACATGGCTAAACCCCATCTCTACTAAAAATACAAAAATTATCCAGGCGTGGTGGCGCACACTTGTAATCCCAGCTATTCAGGAGGCTGAGGCAGGAGAATTGCTTGAACCTGGGAGGCAGAGGTTGCAGTGACCTGAGGTCACACCACTGCACTCCAGCCTGGGCAACAAAATGAGACTCTGTCTAAAAAAAAAAAAAAAAACCAGTAAAAATAAAATTTTGAGACTATAACACTGCTGCCACGCCCAAACTGGGAAGATGCCAAGAAACCAAAGAACGATTCGGACAAGTCCAGCTTGGTGGCAGATGAGTTTATTAAGACTTACAGACGGGGAACTCCTGGGCAGCAGCAGAACAACTCTAGAGATCCATGCTGCCTCCCATCTCTGAGGCTGCTTTTAAGCTAATTTCCTGGCTCTTTGCCTACCGTGTGTGTGATGGGACTGTTTTCCTTGGTATGTTCCGAGATACTCTCTGGGAAGTTTGGATTCTCAGGGACACCTGCTCCTCTGCTGGGCACCCTGGACTTGGATCACTGCCTGGCCTTTAGGGTTCAAGCAGTGAACATATACCCTTAAATAACCTGGTGGGAGACCTGTCACACGACATTTCTTCATACTGTGATGGCTGGTTCATTTTCAATTGTATCCTATTTTTGGATAATTCTCTTTTCCTAAAGTTTTGCATTATAAAATGTGCATTATTTTTCACACATCAGACTTATTTCCTTCTCTTTTGGCCTCTGTCATTTTGGTTGTCAGCCTCGTTGTTGCCCCTGTGAAGGTAATGTGGCTGCTTTTCTCTGGCTGTTTTTGAGGTTTTTTTCCTTTTATTCTTTAACAGTTGTAGTATGACATGCCTACATGTAGTTTTCTTTGTTTTTCTCTTTCTTGGAATTTGTAGAACTACTTGAATCTGTGGCTGGATATTTTTCATCGATTTTTTTAATCCTATGCACTTTTCTTCAAATATTTCTTTATGTCTTCTAGGATTTCAATTAGATGTATGTCAGACTTATTTTTTTAACCATACATTGTATGTCTTCTGTACCCTTTTCTGTATTTCTTATTTCCTTTTCTCTCTGCTTCAATGTGAATATTTTCTACTGACCTAGCTTGTATTTATTGAACTTTCCTTCTAAAATTCTATTAAGCTCATCTACTGAATTCTTAATTTTTTTAATTATACCATCACCATTTGATTCTTTTTTGAAAAAATAAAATTCCAGTTCCAGTCCCTTCTTTATTACCTCAATATTTGGGTTGCTTGGGGATGTTTCTGTTGTCTGGTTTTTTTTCCCTCTTGGTTTTCAGTGCCTCCTGCTTTGCCTATGAGTTCCTTACTGAATGCCAGACATCATATATGCAAAAAATGTAGATGCTCTGGGCTGGGCACGCTGGCGCACCCCTGTAATCTCACCACTTTGGGAGGCCAAGGTAGGGGGGAGGATCGCTTGAGCCCAGGAGTTCAAGACCACCCTGGGCAACAAAGCAAGACCCCGTCTCTACAAAAATAAAAATTAACTGGGCATGGTGGCATGTGCCTGTAGTAGTCCCAGCCACTCAGAAGGCTGAGGCAGGAGGATCCCTTAAGCTCAGGAATTTGAGGCTGCAGTGAGTTATGATCATGCCACTGCACTCCAGCCTGGATGACAGATCAAGACCCTGTCTTAAAGCTCTGGATGGTTATTTTTTCTAGAGAGGATATAATTTTCTGGCAGGCAGATGGGGTACAGTTGGATCAAGGTTGATCTATTTCTGCTTTGCCTTTATTCCTAGAAAATATCCCTAGGGTCTCAGCTGAGAGCCTGCGGTGTTTACCAGACCCCTTCAACCCTGGTGAGCTCTGAAATCTAACCCCTAACCTGACAAGATTGATGGAATTTTTGCTCACCTTTTTAGCCTTCCATCTGCTGCTCTCACCCCCTACCCCACCACATGTACAGCTTTGGAGAAGGGGAAATTGCATGCAGAATTATAGACTTATTTCTCTGTAGTTTCCTCTGGTCAGGGAATCATGGTTCCTCAACTGCCTTGACAGCCCCAAACTCTAACCTCTGCTTCCCCAGCCCAGTGATACTGCCATAATTCCCAGACTGTTTGGCCTCACTTCCTCTCACAGTTAATTGGCAAATTTCATGAGAAAAAAAAAGAGAACCTGACTTTTCTCCAGTATCTTATTCTCTCAAGTCCCGGCCACACTGGTTTTTTTCTGATGCTTCAAATAATTTGTACCCCTACCCCAAGATGTCCATATTCCAAATCTCAGAACCTGTGAATATGTTACATCACATAGCAAAAGGGAAATAAGGTTGCAGATGGCATGAAGGTTGCTAATCAAAGGAAGTTAAGATGGAGAGGTTATCCTAGATTATCCACATGGGTCCAGTCTAATCACATGAGCTCTTAAAAGCAGAAGAATGTGTAAGAGAGATGCAACATGAAAATGACTTGATGTTCTAGCTTTGAAGACAGTGTAAAGGAGCCATGAGCCAAGGAATATGGTGGCCTCCTAGATGGCCCCAGCTTACAGACCACTCAAAAATGGAGACCTTGGTACTGAAGAAACAGAAACTGAATTCTCCCAACAATCTGAATGAACAGGAAACAGATTCTTCCCTATAGCCTCCAGAAAAAAACATAGCCTGACAACACTGATTTTAGTCTAATGAGACTTATACTGGACTTCTGGCCTACAGAACTGTAAGATGATAAATTTGTGGTATTTATGCTACTAAATTTGTAGTAATTTGTTATGGCATCATAGAAAACTATTACACAACTGCATTTGTATTTTTTTTCCAGCTTCTGTAGTTGCTTGCAGTTTGAAAATCAGTCTCTCATACCTTGAGGCATCAGTCAGGGTTTAGTCACAGAATCAGAACCACTGTGTACTATGGGATGAGGATTACAGGAATCAGACCGTATACAGTTGTGAGAAGAACTGGGAAAGTGAAAGCATAGGAAGGAAGTTGGAGGATCAGAGAAAAAAAAAAAAGACCAACCCATCAATGTGAGAAACAAAGAACAACCAGGTGCCAAAAGTGGCTGCAAAGTGATGGCTCATGAGAAGGTGTGTAGGAAGCCATGCTTCTGTATAACTGCCACCTTGGCAGGCCCACCACCGAGTGTCTGGCATAAGCTGGGAGCCACTGTTGGTCAACAGGCTCTTCAGTCAGAACTGAATGTAGAGTGGAAGAAAGTGAAGACAAGCTAGAACCTGTCAGCATTTCTGTGCCTTCTCTGTACCTGCAAGACCTTCAAAGATCAATAGCTCCTTCATTTCCACCTTCCACATCTGCATACATTTCCCTTTTGGCCAACTCTAACTCAGAACCCTGTAGGGAAGGGGACTATGGGAAAGTAGTTTAAGTTTCACCAAGTTGGCACACTACCAATGACTGCAGCCTATCCACCCTTTGTCTACTTGGTACCCATACATACATCTTTTAACCATGTTTAACCTCCAAATAAAATCAACAGCAAAATGCTTCCACCTAACAGGATGCATGCTAACCCTATCCTCCAAAAGGATATAAATACCTTTATGGTCATCTTCCCAGTAACCCATAACCCCTCTAATCTTGAGCATCATACAAATGTCACTTGAGAGGCATTACAGAATACCTGACCACACTCCTCAAAACTGTCAAGGAAAGCCTGAGAAACTATCATAGCCAAGAGGAGCCTAAGGGGACATGATATAAATGTAATGTGGCGTCCTGGATGCAATTCTGGAGCAGAAACGGGACAATGGATAAAAACTAAGGAAATCCGAATCAAGTATGGGCTTTAGGTAATAACATACCAATATTTGTTCATTAATTGTGACAAATGTATCATAATGTAAATTACTAATAATAGAGGAAAGAAGGTGTTGGGTATATGGGAACTTTGTGCTGCCTTCACAATTCGGTAAATGTAAAACTGTTCTTTTCTTTTTTTTTTTTTTTTAAGATGGAGTCTCACTCTGTCACCCAGGCTGGAGTGCAGTGGCACGATCTCAGCTCACTGCAGCCTCCGCCTCCCAGGTTCAAGTGATTCTCTTGCCTCAGCCTCCCAAGTAGCTGGGACTACAGGCACGTGCCACCAGGCTTGGCTAATTTTTCTATTTTTAGTGGAGACAGGGTTTCACCATGTTGGCCAGGATGGTCTCAATCTCCTGACCTCATGATCCACCTGCCTCGGCCTCCCAAAGTGCTGGGATTGCAGGCATGAGCCACCATGCCCCGCCAAAAGTGTATTTTTTTTTTTTTAGTAAAAGGCTATTAAGTCCTATATGACACATCCATGTTGGGGTGATATTTGTTCCCCTTTTCTCTGAGTCACACTCCCTCTTTAATATCTTGTAACCTAAATACTGAGCTATATGGCTAGCCACTATTAATACATCTTCTGTTTAGATAGGGAATGGAAGTGGGGGAGTAAAGAAAATTAATGCCAAAAAAATGCTGTATTCATATTAAAGAAAGAAAGAAATACTTATAACCACTACTGTCATCATTTCTGTAACTGGTCCAATGGTCCTTGCTAGTATTTATAACTTCCATCTTCTGTTAGCCAGTCCATATCGCCTTTGCCCTTAGTAAACAACTCAGCCGATGTGCTTCCATGCCTCATGGGGTGATCCTGCCTATTTCTGCTTCAGTTATCTTTTGCTGTGTAACAAACCACCCCAAACCTTAGTGGCTTTAAGGCAACATGATTTTTTTATTTCTCATGATTCTGGAGTCAGGCATTTAGATGGTATTTAGCTCTTGTCCAGAGCTGCTGAAGGACAGAAGTACACTCAGTTTGGACCCATAGGCCCAGTCTTGGCTTCTGGAAAAAACTACACCAACAATACATTTGGCCCCTTCACCACGAGGTTTGTTTCCTCTGTGGATCTGGCACTAAGAAATTATATCTATTCATAACTCTTGCCTGATGAGTAACTTGGATCCCAAATTCTCCCTGCCCTTAATGGTTGTGTGGTGTTTAAGAAATTGCTTTAACTTTGGGGTCTTGGATTCCTCATCTATTAAGTCGGAGCATTGAAGTTCTACTAGATGACTTTAAGACATATTTTTTACTCTTGAAATCTGTTATTTAAGAGGGGTATTTATGGAGTGTGGATTATGGAAAAACCAGCATAGGTGGGAGTCAAAACTTTAAGAATTTATTTCAGCCTAAAATGCCTATTTTTGAAGGGAACCTAATCAAAACTTTTTAAAAATAGTTTTTAATTATAGGTTTGAAACTTTGTGTTATTTGTAATACCTTTTAGAAGCCTGAAAATAACATTTCTCTCTGTACCAACTTTGTGCTTTTCCATTTGGTAAACACTGATTTTATTTCTCTCTGTCCCTGTAGGAGTAAACCAAGCCAATTCAGCACTTCCTGTTTACTTCCTTGTCATATGTATCATAGATGGTGACAGACCTGCTCTCAAAACAAGCTTCCTTCGTTTAATTCTGCATTTTCTGCTTAGGCAACCACCCTATCAATATATTTGAACAATGAAACAATTTGGCTACTGAAGCACTGTCTCTGAATTCCTCCTTCAACTTGTCAGTGGAAAGGAAAGTCCCTTGGTGGAATGGTAGGAATAGTTTTAAGTGGGGTATCACACAGTGCCTTACAGTGGAGAATATCAAAGCATTTTCAGCTCTTAATCTTGGTGTGCATGACATGGGTGAACACAAGGCTAGTAAACAACTTGATTTCCTTAGGAGATTCTCAGTGCTCTATCTGTTTTTTAAGTAAGAAGATTGAGTTTCATGTATATTGAGTGACTAAAGTGTAAGCTTAGAAATATTTTATGTTTCCATCATAGTTTATTCTGTTCAGCATAAATCATCAGAGCCAACCATAACTTAACCATTTACTAGAGCTTTTTCGGAGTCAACTGTATTACAAGCATGTCAGACACACCTTCCTACAAGTCCCTCAAGGTCAATAGTTTAGAAATTCTGCGTTTTCCTTCCCTTCCCCACTCAACACTTATGGAAATATATGCTAATTGGAACAGAAGCTGCCTACCAAACTAACAGGGTTAGACCACTCTTAACACAAGATTAATGAGAAAGAAGTTTAAGGAAAAAATAACATTTCTCAAGCAGTAAGAAAGTACATGCCAAGTAAAAGCCAGCAGTCTGCATCAGTCGGATACCAAACTGCTTTCCCTTGACTTGACTGAAAGGAGTCAAAGACAGGGAACCCTGTATGTCCAGCCTTGCTCTAGTCACTGTTGCCAGCCTTTTGGCTCAGTGTGGCTGGCTCCTCACCTTCCTTGGGACCTCAGCTCAGCAGCCACCATTGTGGAAAACAAGACCACAGACTCAAGGGTTAGAATGAGACTCTATACACTGTTTACTAAGGTGACATGCCAGAAGGAATGATGAGGCACAGACATACTGCATGTGGCCCACTGCATTCATGACAGGCCTTTGTAGGTGTGTGATTTATATTCATAAAAGGGGGTTCGGAGACAACGGATGTTTACAGTCACTGATACTGGCAAGAAATTAAGTTTGTGAATCACTGCGCTGTTGATGAATGACTGAACTGTGAGTTAGCAGACATCAAGAGCTGTTAGTTACAAGTGATACTAACGTTCTTTTGAAATAGGTTTAGACAACAGTATTTGCTTAGAAGGAGAAAAGCCTAAAGATCTTATCAATTTGCAGAAACTGTAATTGGCATACTACATGATATATTTACATTATTTGGCAAGGGCCAGTGGGGGCAGGGGGCGATTTCTCTTAGAATTCCAACCCTTTCAGGATCCAAAGGCAGCCTTCACTTGTGGCACATGCTTAGCTCTTTATAAGCACCCTAAATTTTTCCAAATAAATTTTACACATTTAAAAAATGATGATCTTTCACACCTAGTACCCAGATCTTAGTTTCTAAATATCATTCCCCACTGGTATTCAGGGTTCCTTGGAGAAATGCCTGATCCCAGAACCAGGGCAGGGAAAGATGCCTGGAAAAATGAGCCTTGAATATTTTATTGCATAAGAAAATGAGGAACTGGTCAAAGAACCATGGGGAGATGTCAAAAATGGAGCTGGAAGAGGCTCTTACTGGCCAAATCTGGGACAATTTGAGCATCAAAATAAATGATAGTACTAGTTTGTCACCCATAGAATAAATATTCATGAGTCCATGCAGTATAAATAAGTAAACAGAGGAGAAAGTGAAAGGTCTTCTTTGCAGAAGAATGCCAGCTAATAAATATAGAAAGAATAGTGGCATTAAGACCATCCATGGTAGAGGAAGACTGATAAGAAGTGGTTTATGTAGTCTCAAATTTTCTCCCCACAAATTACTGATTAATTGAAAAGGAAAAAATAGTAAAAAAGAAATCTGATGTTCTTTAAATTATTTATTTATTGTAAGTATTGTTGATTAAAATGTTATGTTTGTGTTCAAAAATGGATAAGTACTCTTGCTTAAATTTTGTGTTTCTGCAGGCTATGCCACTAAATAAGAAATGCAAACAGGGAGAAATTCATTTATAATAGTTGAAAGAAAATCTCCAATGATGGCAAATCCTTTGATAAAATATATTTTTGTCAAATGCCTAAGACAGCTCCTTTTGTTCAGCCTCAATCTGGAAATTGTTCTTCCCTCCAAAAGCCAGAACAGGCTGACACTGTAGCACATCAGAGGCATATGGGAGCTCTCTGCTCCAAGCACTGCAATTTAAGGGAGATGGGATGCTACAGCATCATGTGGGCAAAGAGGTGGCCATTCTAGGATGGCACTGGAACTCCATCTGTCCCTTCTCCAGTGAGGACCCTGGCCATCTTTATTTCTCCCTTTTGTTGTCTATATAAAACCAGAAACACTGTTTTCAGTTCCTGTGATGGTTAGGTATCTAAAGCAGGCAGGACACCAATGTCCAGACATGGCAGACTGGGTAAACAGGACTCATAGATAATGCTGGCTCAGCTGGGCGCCCAGCCACCTGGTTATGTGATGAACTGCACTAGCTTTCCAGGGAGACCGGACAGGCACCTTGAAGACTACATTCAGACGCTAAAATGCACACCCACAAAACAGCCATCTCAGACTTCTAATCTTACTTTATGACCAAACTGTAATTACATTACACCAATTACTTGAATATTACATTTTTATTACTGTTATGTCATTATGTCTACTAGGAAAAAAATATGCCTACTTTAACCAATAAAATTCTTAATGACTCATTTAAGCTGTGTCTACATGAAACCCCTGACTTAAACATTTTGGTCAAAATAATTTTTAGGGCCTGGGAGAAAAAGAGAGTTAATCTCCATCTATGTGATTACCCCCAAAGCAAGAAAACTTCCAGTCGTAGAAGTACGGCTAGAAGTTAAAAAGTTCCAGCCAAGGCTAATCAGAAAGTCACGATGACTATATTTAAGAGCTATATTTATACAGCCGTCAATTCTTTATCATCTGGTGATCAGTTACAACTATTAATAAAAAAGGAGAGCTGGGAACTCAGGAAACATCCATTGTAGCCGTCCTCCAAATGCATGGAGGCATGTTTACACTTCCAAAATGTCAAGTAGGCCCAGCTGTAAAAAGATTCTTTAAAGGCCATCTAGGCCAGCTTTTTGGGAGGCAGTGATTTAATTGGGACTCACTAGGGACAGTCCCCCGAATAAAGTTATTAATGTGTAGAACTTCTGTTTTAAAATCATTATAATTACATTTTACTACATTTACCTCTTTTAAGGTAGCATCTCATTTTCTGTAGGCCAGTGACCTGTAGAGCTTATCTCACTGAGAAATTCCAGGCAGTCAGACTCGGTGCATTTTCTCAGCAGAGGGACCTCTGACCTTAACCACCTCTCAGCTCGCCCCAAACCTATGTGTCCCTTTCCCAAGCCATGCAGACTCAGACAAGCATAGGACGCTACCTGTCTCCAAAATAATTCTCTACTTCGGGAGCCAGAATTCAGACCCTTGAATTTTGAGAATTTACCATATGCACTTAAGTGAGTCAAAATATCCAAATTTAATCACTGTTGAAAACTTTTTTCACATACATTTTACATATGCCTTTTCCTCCCAATTTTTTATGCATTAAACACTTTCCTACAAGAAGATGAAGTGGGAACAGGTATTTCTTCCCCTAGGTTTGGTATTTGCTTTATTTAAAAAAAAAAATCCTTTTGACAATATATGTACTCTGTATTACTGTGTAAAATCTCATGCCTAATTCTAAAGTTATGTGCATCTGCTGGACATAAACACTGTTAAACATTCATGACTGCCTACAAATGTGAAAAGTATTACCAGGTCTATTTTTAACATTATTTTGGCAAGACTGTTGCTGTGGAAAAAAAAATCCTATAGAATCTTAATGAGAAAACTGAATGATTCTTTGAAATGTGGTTGTGATTCCTTAACTTATTAAGTGATGATGTCACTGGTGCCGAGAAGCAAGAAACAGTGAACTCACTCACTTGCCAGCATGCTCTGGAGATACACCAGAAGGGAAATGAAACTCATCTTGAGTGCGGTTTGTGCTGAGCTGCACCTTCCCCCACAGCTCGGAAGGTCACACTTGTCCCTGCACAGGACATGTCTCACACACTTGGTCTGTCATCTCTGTGAACCTACGTCATGGAAGGGTGCACTGATTGCATTTGTTTTTATGGAACTTGATCTGTTTGCTGGCCTTTTTTCTGCTTATTACCCACATTTGTCTTACAGAAAAGAACCACCTTGTTTCACCTGTTGGAGAAAGACGGGGGTGTCCTCCAGCTCACCTGAGTCCCCTCAGTCACTTAATTAGCAAGTGGCAAGAAGTTCAAAGAAGTCTGTCAGGACAGGAGCACAGGTCTAACGAAAGAGGTGGTTCCTCATGCCCTCTTACTCCCCAGCTCCCTTCAGACTTCCTGGCCACTCGACTTGAATCCCACTTGTCCTGTCCTAAGTGGGCAAAGGCCCTATAAGAGCAAGGTGTGAGGCTGTTTGGTTCTAGGCAGCAGCAGACAGGACCTGGCAGAGTTGTACAGACTGTGCCCTACACAAAGAAACCAGGCCAGGAAGGCACTGGTGGGGACTTTTATTTTGGCCTTCACTTGCCAAGCCTTGCGTCCTGGCACAGGAGTTGTGTCAGCCAGGAGCAAGGTCCACTCAGAGGGAGCATTGTTTTATCATTCCCCTACCTAGAAGAGGCACTTTTTCGTAATTCTTCTGCCCTATGAGGATCCATTTGGCTTGTTTGTACAAAGTCACTGTGTGTGCTTGCAGAAGCCCTGGGGCTGGCCCTGGAGGAATCAGGACTTGTCATACTGAAGGGGCAGATTCTGCAGCTTAAATGCTGGCTGGGTCAGCAGTGAATATAAATGAGGTCATTGCTTCTATGGAAAAAGTGCTACAGAATAAGGTCTTTCATCCTAGACAGCAAGTCTGGAACCTTTCAGAGTTCCAGAATCAGCCACAGTTGATTGAAAATTGAGGAACGATTTTCAGCCAGAAGCCTGCAGAACCCGTGTCTAGAGAGAGAGCTATGTGTTCCATCCAAAGTAGGGGCCGGTTTAGTTCTGCACTGGAGAAAATGCAGCCTGAGGGTGGCCTAGCTGGTCTTAAATCTGCATAAAATCATGGAATCACTGAAGTTTAGAGCAGAAAGAAGTCTTGGGCCCTCTAAGATTCATTCACAACTTTCCAAGATGAGCACAGGAACATGAAGTGCTGGTCCCCACCACCCGCAAAGGTGGTATCTTCTCAGCCAAGGGAGACTGCCGCTCCCTCCACATCCATTCTTCTCCCATCCTGATGGCTCTAGTATTTTGTGGCAAGGATTCTGATTTCTGGGCATGGACTCACTGGTGCTCCACTTCCTTCCACAAGTTCTTTGTGAAATACTTGCCTGCCACTAATCACTCAGTGACGTCTACCATTTGCACAGAATGACCAGTGGCTCAAATGCTCTTCACTGGTCATCCATGATTGCCACGGACTTCCAGAGGAACTCAGGGCCACGAACCTGCAGTCTTAGTCCAGTCCCTGCCCCAGTCCACTGGAATGATGCAAGGACCCATCCTGTCACTCCCCTCTGCCCCTGCCAGGACACTCTTGTTTCCTACTCCTTTATCCTCTGGCTATGATGCAGCTTCAGCTTGTTGGGGGGAGGTCTCCAGGAGCCAGCCTCCTGACCACTGCCTCTGCAGAGACTCCTGCCATGACCCACTCAGCAGTGCAGACTTGTGCATGGACACCCCACACCAGAGCTCTGTTTATCACACACTTGGGACAGCGATTTGGACTAGAGCTCGTCCTACACTCCCTTTATCTACCCTAACTCCAGAAGCATACAGTTTTTGACTACTTCCTCCCACCCAGCAGCCTCCACTGAAGTCCCAGCATGTCTCAGAGCTGAGGCTATGCCGGAGATGACACATGACATTTCAGTCCATTCTTGGAAGTTTCTTTGTCCTTGCAAGAAGGATGTTAATTTCACAGGTTAATTTGGTAAACCTGTAAGTCAAGAAGGGGGACTTTGACTTCAAATTATTACATTTACAATGCTGCATATTATTTTAGCAGGTTCCACAGAGATAATTTACTCATTGTTACAATTGTGTTTTTATAAACTTCAAAGAAACATGGACTTTCCTTTCAGAAACTGCCTCACACACACTCATATTACATTGTTCTGAACCCCAAGTCTACCTAAGACATGACCAAGACATCATTTGATGTGCCATCCCATCCTCCTGCCGGAGAGTGTAACCCAAGGAAGAGACCCTCAGGGCTGGTGGCCATATTGCCCCTCTCTGTGATGGATTGCATGTGCCACTGCCATTACCTATACTGACTTTGCCCTTAACTATTAGTTATGATTGATTAATTTTTGGCAAAATACTCCACAAGGTCCATATCAGTTAGCTATTGCCACCTAACAAACATCCTAGAAGTCAGTAGCTGAAACCAATATGCATTTATTATTTTGGATGAGTCCAGAGATATACTGGTCTCAGTTGACTCACTCGTGCATCTGCATCTGTGTTCTATGTGTTGGCAGGCAGCTCTGCTGATCCTGGCCGGACACTATCATCTGTTTAGGGGTCAGGTGACTGCGTCTGGCATAGGATGGCTGTGGCTAAGACAAGTGGGCTCTTCTCCATGTAGTCTTACCCTCTGGCCCTGGGTGGTTCATACAGAGGCAGCAGGATTCCATGAGAGGGGAAACACACCAGGTCTCTTGAGCCCTAGGCTCAGAACTGGTACAATGTCAATGTCACTTCTGCCACATTCAAGGCCAAAATAAACCACAAGCCCTGCCTAGATTCACAGGGTGGGAAAGTAGGCTCTACCTCTTTCTGAGAGGAACTGCAAAGTGACACTGCAAAGGGCATGGCAATAGGGAAGGGTGGTGAAGTGTGGATATTTTTGCAATCGATCTACCAGCTCTCTATTAATAGCTTTTATTGGCCAGGTGCAGTGGCTCACACCTATAATCCCAGCACTGTGGGAGGCTGAGCTGGGAGGATCACTTGAGGCCAGAAGTTCAAGACGAGCCTAGGCAACATAGTGAGACCCTGTCTCTATTAAAAAAAAAAAAAAAAAAAAAAAAAAAAATCTAAAAATTAGCTGGGTGCAGTGGTGTGCACCTCTGGTCCCAGCTACTTGGTAGGCTGAGACAGGAGGATCACTTGAGCTCAGGAGTTAGAGGTTGCACTTAGCCATGATCACGGCACTGCACTCCAGCCTGGGTGATACAGCAAGACCCTGTCTCTATTAAAAAGAAAAAAAACTCTTATTTTTCTCATTCTAGATGTAAGTAATTAAATGTCTTTGTAATTATAAAGCACTTTCTCTTATGTGATCTGGCATAATATATCCAACGCATGCACTTCCCAGATGATGAAACTAGAGACTCTAAGAGGTTAAGCTGCTTGCCAAGAGCTAGTAAGTGGCAGTGTCAGGACTAGAATCCTGATAGAATCCTAGGACTAGAAGACTAGAATCCAGGTCTTCTGATGCAAAGTTCAGAATCATTTCCAAAATTTCACATTCATGATCCCCTTTGGGGTAATGGTGTTCCCTTAAAATAGCTTCCTCCAGAGGAAGGAGTAATTTGTGGCCATAGGATGGGAGCAGGGATGGGGCTATGCAATCCATATGGAACCTGACCCCATCTTCTTGGTCTCCTTGTCTCCCTAGCACAGTGTTGTAATCCTCCAAGCCAAATAATCCCAGGAAGATGCTGTACCCTGTACACCCTCAGACACTTCATTCCAGACTATGGTGTTGTGAGATTTCATGCTACTTTAATTATCTTATTCCCTGTTAACTCTGGGTCTCCCTGCTAGCCTGCCTTAGAACTTTTGTCTCTTTCCACTGTCACACTTTGTCTCGAGCTACATATCCCAACCTCAGACCTACTGCCTGCAATTTCAATCTGTTTTCTCCCTTCTCCTGATGTCTTCTTGAGATCTCGGGGTTATTGGCTTTTCTCCCCAGGACTAAAGCTCTCAACCAGTTTTTACAGGACCAGCTGGTGACCTCACTCGCTATTTGACTGCTGCAGCTCGTTTAAATGCAACCAACGGCCTTGGAGTTTTAATAAGAAACTTGGAGCTCCTAGTTCTGTTGCAACTTGGTGGCAGCTCAGTACCTGCTAAAGTGTTGCTTCCCCCCTGGCCTCACAGAGGGACTGTAAAAGGTTCGAGTTCTGAAAGCTTGAGTGGAAGCTGTTGCATGCAGGCTCCTGGGCCCAGAGAGGACTGCTTTTCTTTTCTGAGCCAGCCTCCTTTTTATTTCCTCCTGGCACGTGTCTGCTCTACTGAGGTCTCCACTAAGGGCTCTATGCTCAAGGCAAGCAACAACACAAGGGAGGCCAAGTCTTGTGCAAAGAGAAGAGGTGATGAGTCACTCAGATGTTGCCCTGGACACAGTCCTGCACCTCAGGCAAACACCACCCCACTGCCCCACAGAGTGGACCCCACAGAGCTCCACTCTGAAGTCTTGATGGGGTAGCCATGGACAGACTAAGGCAAACTCAGAAATTTGCACTTCCTTTGGCAAAAGCAAATCTTAGGTAACAGAACTTTATCTTTCATTTGGAAACCCCTTTTCTTCTTCTAACAGCTAGGTGTGTCCCCCTTACAAAAAAGGAAAACGAATCTTCAAGATTCACCAAGTGATGACACTTGGCAAGTCTGAAAGGGAGAATTCTTAGCTCCACTCACTGCTCTCAGATTTCCTGATAGTTAAGTAATGGTGAAGACAAGGCAGGGAGTGAGAACTGTGTGTTTAGTTGGGGTCTCCTTGGGGATTATGAAAAACAAACAAACAAAAACGCTTGACACTCAATAAATAAACCATTTATAGAAGCTAAGATAAGGAGTTCCCGTGAGCTTCAGAGCCACTTCTGTTTGCTGCTGTTCTCCAATTAGCCGAGAATGCAAGCAGATTGTGCGAACGCAGCACTAAGCCCCATGCCAAACACCTTCTCAGGTTTTTTCCCCTCTGCATTTTGCTAATCCCTGGATGAAACATAATCACAGAGAAATGTTCAAGGTTGGACACAACAGGGAGGAACTCAATATTGGCTTCCACCCAGTGGAAATAACATGCCACTGGGCTCAGCAAGGCAGGAATAAGGATGTTAAACAAATACACTTCTCTCCAGCCTTCCTAGCAACGGCTTGTTGCTTTCTGCAGAAGCCCTGAGTTTCCTCAAGCTGTTCATTCCGCTCCAAGGTTTCATCACCTGAGATATGTTTTATAAGAGAGAAACAGGGAAGTCAACGAGCAAAAATTCCAATCAGGAAAAGAATGGAAAGAGAATTAAGTCATTTATTCCCCTCTAGGGAAAAATAAAAGTAGCAAAAGTATTTATATAGAATAAGTATATAATTATGTGTAATAATTAAACTCCAGCAACTTGCAGTCATCATTCTTTGTCACTTTGTCTCAAACCAGAGGAAAACATTTCTCCCTATTGTGGTTTCAAGTTAAGATTTCTGAATTAGAAGTTCCAGGTTCCAACTGACTCCTGTCATTTGTGTTCTGATGATGGAATGGGAAAAGAAATCAGAGAACAGGACAGAACTTTCTATAATAAAAAGGGAAAAAAATCCTGTCTAAAAGTACTTAAAATATAACACCTATCTCAAATATACACACATATATATTTATATCTCATTTAATCTTTACCACAGTCCTGAGATTGATGTTATTATTCCATTTTACAGATGAAAATCTGAGGTGAAGAGGGGTTTAAGGCCACACAGATTGAACCATGGAGTGAACTGGAGATGCCTATGCAGTTCTCCTAAACAGAAAAGGGGGCTCGGAACGGTTTAGGAGAGGTACCACCGGAGATTAAAAACAATCACAAGAGCAAATACTTGTGCATGCTAAAAAGCAAATAAAAAATAGAACATGGCCAAAGTTCTAGACCTCTTCCTGAGGGGTTAGAAAGTGCTCAGTGGTGATTTGGGCATCTCTGTCCACTTATAGTCCAGAAAACTGAGGCTTTGTAATGTAGGTTTGCCTGCAGGCATGCCATAAATTTGTGCTCAAACCCAGTCTGAAACAGGGTTCCTCATTCCTGTTGATCTCGCTTTCATGAACCCAAACGTGATGGAACCAGGAGGGGCATCAGCATTTTTACTGGCCCTGAAATGGAAAAGGTAAAATGGTAGCCTCTCTTATTGCACTTCCTAGAATGAATCCATGTGGCTTTTGATTAACTTGCTTGGGGCTTCTTTCCTTTTTTTTTTTTTTTTTTGAGACAGTCTTGCTCTGTCACCCAGGCTGGAGTGCAGTGGTGCAACCTCGGCTCACTGCAACCTCCACCTCCTGGGTTCAAGCGATTCTCCTGCCTCAGCCTCCCAAGTAGCTGGGACTACAGGCACCTGCCACCACGCCCAGCTAATCTTTGCATTTTTAGTAGAGACGGGGTTTCACCATGTTGGCCAGGCTAGTCTCGAACTCCTGACCTCAAATTATCCACCCACCTTGGCCTGGCCCTGAGGCCATGAAGCCAAATATGGCCACTAGCTGAGCACTGGCTTCTATGGCTCTTAAAAGTGTCTGCAAGCATGATAGTCACTCCATTTTCCTGTACATCATCCAAAACTCTCTATGAAACAGTCTTTCCTCTTTTATTCATTGAGCCCTCTATGTTCCAAGCACTGTACCACACAGCAACAACACAGGGAGAATGCAGATTCCCTTAAACAAGTAGAGTGAAGGCCTACTCCACCTAGGTTCACATTAAATGTGTAATTCTCTCACCCTTACAACTTAATAGAGTTTGCCAAACTTCCTTGGACTTGAAGGTGATACACAGGAGTGAGAACTTCATAGGCTTTGAGTTCTGGTTCTGGTTCTGGTCAGCTGTCTATTCTTGGGCATGTCACTTGATCTCTTTGAGCTTCAATTTCCTCATCTATAAAATGGAGGTGATAAGTCCTATCTTGCAGGACTTGGGGTAGTGCTGGTTATGCAACTGGCACAGAGCACGTGGTCAGTGAGGGGGACACATTATTTTGCTACATTCAGTTTTCATCAGCATAAATTTCTAACTCCATTGTTTATTCTGAAGACTTACTTTTTTTTTTCCTTTCCATAGTAAGTAATCACTAAAAGCCAGATATTCCATCCACTCTCTGGTTTGGGGGTTTTTGTTCTTCATTTGATAATTTCGTCCAAAAAAGTATCTGCCTGCCTCCTGGGTAAGAATATTCCTGGCCAACTTCTTTGAAAGCCTTTGGCAGAGGCGAACACGTTTCTAATAAAATGCCACTAGAAAAGAGAGTAGAGGGAGAGACAATCATATCCCTTCTGTCTAGAAAGTCTTTTACAAGCACAAAGAGCTTTCTCATCCACTGCCTCCCTTCATCCCACAACAATACTGAGAAGTAATCAGGGCTGAAACTGTCCATTTTACAAATGAGGAAATTGAGGTTTGCAGAGATTGCATGTCTTGGGGGGCACACAGGCAAAATGCAATGAAGATAGATCTCTAAAGCAAGTCTCTGACTTTCCATTGATGCTCCTTCTATCACAGGAACCGCTTCTGGGATAAGTCCTTTTTCTTGTTGCAAATTCAAAGTAGGGAGGATTTTTTTAATATGGCTTAAGTGCAAGGGGGTGAAGTCACTGGGAGACCCAGGCCTGCCTTGCTTCCTGCATCTGTGAAGAAGTTCTCCATACAGCTTCCTTTTCCAGGAACCAAGGGCATTAGGGCCTCTGTTTCTCTACTCAGGAATTGAATTTATCCAAATCTAGAATTACTGGAAGCCCAGAATTTATCCACCAGCCTAACCTCCCTCAAGTTTCCACTTGTGACTACACGTGAAACCCTGCATGAGCAATTATCCTACATGAGCCTGAGCCTCCTCATCTGTTAATTGGGGATAATAATGCTACCTCTCACTGTTGGGTAGGTATGAGAAAGCAGCTTCCATCTTATGGGCATCTTATGAAGGTGTATTACATGTCAGAAATTATTCCAGGTACTGGGGATAAGCGGGCTACAAGACAGAAGGGAACCCTCCTCTTACGGAGCTTACCTGCTAAATGGGGGAGGTAGATAAGAAACAAACAATGAACAAGGTAAGTTCCCAGTAGTAATCACTGCTATGGCAATATATAATATATAAATGAATTAATATTCATTTAGATGAATATTTAAAAATTATTCAAACAAACTGAAATAATCTTAACTTTGCATCAATTTGGTGATACAGCCACACAGAGTAAAGAATTACTTCAGGTCACTTTAAAATACAGTATTTTGATTATACATCTCTGGTAAGGTATATTATCAGGACAAAAAGAACTACAAAGAGATCTTATACTGCATTCAGGTGTCTTACTGTAATTTTAAATTCACATTGGAAAATCAATATGAATCCTTTGTTCTTTTAACAAAGCATATTTCCTAGCTCTATCCATTGAAAAGGCTTAGAAACTGACAACCCAGTAGCAGTAAGCTCCTACATCGTGGCCTCTAAATGCGATTTCCTTTCAAAAGAAACCAAACATTCTTAGAGAAATGTTTGACTTCAGGTCTAGTGCAATAAATATACAAGATGAGCCTGATATCTTGAACCAGAAAGCAGGGAAACTATCAAAGACTAATTTTAATGAGACTCTGCTCATTAAAACAGGACATCAGAGTCTATTTGAAGGGGCTCCTATTCGCCTACAATAGGATAACATGAACATCGAAAAGATTAAAACACATCCAATAATATATATATTTGATATACATCCATGGGCTCAGAACAATTGTACAATGAAAATTCACAGTACCTTTTTCAAGTTATTAAGCCACCAACTCGTTATTCTGAAAACTT
The DNA here is from genome assembly GCF_009828535.3 of Hylobates moloch. Classification (NCBI taxonomy): domain Eukaryota; kingdom Metazoa; phylum Chordata; class Mammalia; order Primates; family Hylobatidae; genus Hylobates; species Hylobates moloch. The sequence goes on along the minus strand of NW_026652295.1, from coordinate 43,133,550 downwards.
GCTTTTAAAAATTGGGAGGAATTAAGCATTTATCCTGTCTTCCCTGCATGAACTGGATTTTGGAGAAACTAAACTGTTATTAGGGAAAATTTTTTTAGAAGAATTCCAAATAATAAATGCAAAAAAAGAAAAATAGACATATAAAAATCACCATTTTGCAACTCCTAATGAAATAATGTATCAAGCAACAATCATTGAAGGTCCCAAAATCATCAGATGAAAGGTTGATGGGGAGCTTTCCAGTGGAAGAGACGGGTGGACATCACCTGAATGTATCAGTCAGTTTTGGCATCAGTAAAGGGGGGGCAGCTGAACACTGTGTGTTTCATAATGTGATATACTACCTCTGAAGTATTGCCAAACAAACTTGAATCTGATCAACACTCAGTACCAGTGTAGAGGAAATCCAGGGGACGGAGGAACAAACCAAACAATACCATGAGGAAGCAATCAACCAAATCAAAAATGTAGAACCTCCTTCAGGTCACATAACCTGATATCTCTACCAAATCAATGGTATTAAAAAGAGGTGGTAGATATTAAAAAGAGGTGGTAGATAAGGGAGTTTTTGAAGAATAAAAAAGACTTAGGAGATAAAACGACCAAATACAATGTGTGGACCTTGCTTGGATCCTGATTTGAACAAACCAACTGTAAGAAGGCTATAACAAATCAGGAAACTGATGATGGACTGGCTATTACTACTTATTTTTAAGCTTTTAAGGTATGATAATGGCGTGGAGATATACCTTAACAGTTGGAGATCCACACTGAATTATTTAGGGTGAATTACATAATGTCTAGTGTAGTGGGCTGAATAATGACTCCTAAAGATGTCTGTGTTCTAATCCCTGGAACCTGTGAATGTGTTACTTTGCATGGCAAAAGGAACCTGGTGGACATGATTAAATTAAGGATCTTCAGCTAGATCGGCCTGGGTTATCCAGGGGGGCCCAATCTAATCACATAAATGATAGAGAAGAGAGGCCATAACACAAAGGATGCAGGATGCAGGATGCGGGATGTCGGATGTGGGATGTGGGCTGCCTCCTGAAGATGGAAAAAGCAAGGAAACAGATTTTCCCCCGGAGCCTCCAGAAAGGGCCACAGCCCTGCCAGACACCGTAAAATAATAAATTTGTGTTGTTTTAAGTCACTGAGGTAATTTCGTCAGCACTAATAGAAAATGAATACCTATGGGATCTGTTTTTAAATGCTTCAGAAATAAAAGTGGTGGAGAATAAATGAAAGATTGGAAAAATACCGACGATAACTGTTGAAATGGGAGATGAATGCTCTGAGTTTCATTATACTATTCTGTCTACTTATATATTTGAAATTTTCCATGATGAATGAGTTTTTAAAAACTACTACAGGGTAGGCAGTGAGCAAAGGAAGAAGAAGGGCTTGTGGGAGACAATGGGAGAGTGGTTTTGTGGTGTGTGAGACTGGAGGTCTCAGACCTGCGACCACCAAGAGTGACACATGTCTTGGGTTAGGGAGATGGCTCCCAGGCTCCCCTTCTTGGTGCAGAGTGCTTTCTGGGTGCACTGAACTAGAAGTAAAGGCGCTCTCTAGAAAAAAAACTAATCAACAATTTACTAAACATTTCTTGAGCATCTACTCTGGCCGCGATCACTAGATATAGCCTCCATGCTCTAAGAACTTGACCTCTATGTAAGAAACTACAGCAAACCCAGAAAGATGGCAGAATTAAAACCCAGTTCATTGAACTCACACACTCCTTTGGCAGTGGAAGTGACTGTGAGCTCTGACTTGTCTCTGAGAGTGAGTATTAAACGTCTATAAAGCATTTACCACACCCTGCCCCAAGAAAAGTATCTGTGTGGTCACCAGCTTCATTGGTACACACATCAGCCAAATGGGTCATTTACACTGCCTCAGTGGGCAAGAAAGAAAGGGCTTCTCACACTGGCTTAAGGAAAAGTGAGTTTGGTATAAGGAGTCAGGGCAGTAAATAAGGCAGATCTAATAAGGGGCTGAGCTGGAACCAGCTAGCTATAGGAAACACAGCAACATCTTTCTCCCTCTCATTCCCCACACAGCCTCTCAGAGTCTCCCCTTCCTCTTTAACCCTGCACCTCTTTTACTGTCTCCGTCAGTTCTGCCCACCAGCATCCTCTCTCTTATAAGGTCAGATCACATCTTGAATAATTAGCTTTCTTTAGACCTGATCCTATTCAGACAGTGGCATCCATTGTTCAGGGAATGTTGGGGCTGTCAATCTAAAAGGAAGGGAAACAAAGAAACCCTCCTTTTGGAAAAGAGACTTCTGACATTGATGGCAAAAACGTTAGTCTTGAAAGCCAGGGCTTTTGATTGGCAATAACCAAGCGAATGTGGAAGCCAAAGAGTCTGTTGGGCCTTAATCAGTTTTGTGGTATGGAAACACAAAAAGCAAAATCCTGAACAGGATTGATGCCATAATCGACAGACTGATGGCACAGATTATTAGGTGTGGAAAGAGACCAGCAGACCCCAGAGGTGAATGGTTCCACAGGCTGCAAAATGGATGGCACCACAGGAACATGATGAGGCAAACTGGCAGGAGCCAGAGTGGGAAAGTGGAAGTAGAGTCTTGTCCAGAAACTGTCAAGTCAACACCCACAGGCTTCTGGTCACCATTCGTTGCCTACCCAGAAACTCACTGGGTAGCCTCATTGGTCAGCAAGGCTCTCCCATTGACGGCAGCCTGCACATGGCCTGACGATTGTTCCAGCAGGAGTAATGTTCTAACACACTGTTCACCCTATTCTAATTTACATCTACTGTAATGGCACAGGACACTTATGAGCTCCCCAAAGAGAAATGACACGCAGAAGGAGGCAGAGTGTGGAAGTAAAGGCCCCAGCACCGTCTCTGGCATTGAACTGAATCCTAGGATCTTTACCGAAGCAAGGATATTGATGAACCACTGCCCTCTTATATTTAGCACAAAAACAGGCACTCCAGGCCCAGAGGCACTGATCAATCAACTGGAGTCATGGCATCTTGAGGCCTCTGTCCTGGAACAGACAATCCAACTGGCTCTACTTGGGTAAAGTCTATTCTTGTGCCTCTCATCTGTGGCTGAGTGTGGAGTCACATGGCCTGCTGCCTCCTCCCTAAGAAGTATGGGAGCACGTGCTCCAACTCCTCCCCACTCCAAAACCCATCTTCCAAGTCTTCCTCATGTCCTGTTGAGGTCTTCAGGGACTCCACACCGCCAATCCAGTCGTTATTTCTCTCTCCTGTTCTTTACTGGCCTCTGAGCAGCATTTGGCACAGTTGATCACCCCCTCCTTTTTCATCCTCAATACTCTTGATGTTGGTGACACCATCCATGCCCAGTTTTCCCCCACTTCAGTTGCTATTCGTTCTCGGTCTCCTTCGCAGCTTTTCCTCCTCTGATCAAACATTTAATGTTGAGATTCCCAGTGCTTGGCCCTATAGTATCTTCCTAAAAGATCACATCTAGTCTTACGGCTTTAAACACCATAGCTTTGCTAGTGACTGCCACATATCCCTAGCTCTGACATCTCCAATGAGCATCAAACTGATGTATCCAACCACTTACATGATGTCTTCACTTAAAAGATCTCATTTAAAAGCCAAAAGATAACTCTTTATCTTCTGCCACAAATTTGTTCTTCCTGGTTTCAGTAAATGGCCCCAAATTTCACCCAGGTGCTGGAACTCGAAATGTAAGGAGTCACCCTCAATCATCCTCTTTCCCCTAAACCCCACATCCAATACATCAAGCCAAAACATGGCCCTTATTCATCTATCTCTCTCCATCTCCACAGCAACAGCCCTGATCCAAGACCTCGTTACTTCTGACCTGAGCTCCTGGAATCCATCATCATCTTACTAACTTTTGCTGCCATGCTTACCTTCCTACAGAGCAGCATGGCTGACTCCCTCCTGATTTTATACCTCAGGTCAATGTCACCTCCTCAGAGAGGATTCCCTGACCTCAACTAGCTCCCCTCCACTGGCCCACTCTGCCATGTCACACTTTCACTTTATTTATATCATTGTCATCTTATTTACCTTGTTCTTTTCTGTCTCCTCTCACCAGAATATAAATTCTATGAGAGCAGAAACCTTGTGTTCCAAACACCTAGCACAGTACCAGCATTCAATAAATATTTACTGAATGAATGAATGAATTCACAAACTCCTATGTAGCTGGGGACAGTCTTTCTGTTCCAAAAGTGAGTGCAGGTTAGGAGTGGAAGAGAAGAGTGGGTAGAGCAGGGAGGGAACTCTTTGTCCAGACTGGGTAAGAAAAACTGTTATATTAATAGAAGAAAATCCAGATTTGAGGATTTGGGAGAGGACAAAGACAGCAGTGCCTTCCATTCTACAGTATTTTCACAGGGTTCGATTGTCACAACGCCCCCTCCTTGGGGGAGAGGGGGGACACAGAGGAGTACCATTCTTACTTTTTTCACTAATGAAGCAAAGAATGAAGTAATTTCCCAAGGTCACACAGCCAGTTAATAGGATTTGGGTCTGGAGTCCTGATCACCAGATGCCCAGGTCAGCAATCCTGCATGTCTGCCCTTGGGCCACTAGGAAAGCTGAGTAGTGAACTGTGTGAGGGGTGAGAGTTCTGCCCTTCACACTCTGGGCAGCTCCCCAGTTTGAGGACATGAGCAGGCTCAGGAAGATGCCAGGCCAGCCTCCTTCCTGAGGGAGGCTCTCTCTACTGACTTGCCTTTCCCCAGTCTCGTTGGACACTTGCTCAGGAAGCTCACGACATAAGCGCCCCTAAGCTTCCTTTCAATTCTTTGAGCCACAAACGGGACGCTGGATGATCTGGTCCAAACCTCTCATTCTACAGATGAGGAAAGTGAGACCTAAAGAGAGGTATGGCTTGCCCAAAGTCACATAATGAATTAGTGGCAAATCTGGGGTGCAACCAGGCCCCCTGCATGCAGAAAAGTATAGTAACATACCCACCTCCCAGCCCTGTTCAATTTTTATATTTTGCAAAAATTGCCTACTTTTTGAGACAGGGTCTCACTCTGTTGCCCAGGCTGGATTACAGTGATGCAGTCATAGCTCACTGCAGCCTCGAACTCCTGGGCTCAAGCAGTCCTCCCATCTGAGCCTCCTGAGTAGCTGTGACTACCAAACCCAGCTAATTTTTAAAATTTTTGTAGAGATGAGTCTCACTACACTGCCCAGGCTGGTCTTGAACTCCTAGCCTCAAGCCATCTTCCCACCTCAGGCCCTCCCAAAGTGTACATCTTTTGTTTTTAAATGAAGCATTATAACACAATTGAGAGTCCCTGTGTACCCTCCCCTAATTCCATTCCCCACTCCTTTTCCCCCGAGGTTACCTGAATTTGGTATTTATCATTTCCAAGTGTTTTTATACTTCTACAACATATGTATGTATACATAAACAGTACATAGAATTATCTTGTATGTTTTAAAACTTCATATAAACATCACTATCCTGTACACGTCCTCCAACTGGCCATTACGTTCTTGAGATTTAAAACCATGTTGGTAAATGCAGGACTGGTTCATTCATTCAAACTACTCAGGTACCGTAATTTATTTATCTCTTTATTGATGGGTATTTATGTTCTATTTCTTTCACTGTTACAAACAATGTTGCAACAAGTATTTGGGGGACACAGTTTTCCATTTTCCTATTGATGGACTCATTTTTTTCCCGGTGTGTTGCTATCTCTGTCGATGCTGCAATGCCCCTAGTCACGTGGCCCAGAGTTTCTCTAGGGAATTCACCTGAGAGAAGAACTGCTGGGCTTCAGCTTTACTAGATATTGCCAATTTGCTCTCCAAAAGTGGTTGTACCAATTTACACTCCCACCCCGTTCAGTAATCTTTCCATTATGCCAAGCTGCTGCCTTATTCTGCTTTCAATTCTTTATAATTTATGAAAGGAAAATATAAAAGAGGTGCTATTACCTTATTAAAAAATCCAGCTTCCTTTCCCTGCAGAAAGGAGAGGAGAAAAGAAGGGCAATTGCATATTGGATTAGGGCCTGGCATGCATTCATCAACTTTATAGTAGCGCCGGCTTGGAATTTGGGTCTCCTGAGGGGAAGAGTGGGGCCACTGGAAACAAGAGACACTTTCACCACGGCCTTCTCCAGGAACGCAGATATCATTTACTCTAAGGTACAAAAACGTTTGCACTTACAGCCTCCCTGGTTCCAATCAGGACATGAAGGGAAAGTGCCAAGACACCAGAGAATAAGCCAGTTCTCATAAACTTTCCAGCCAAGTGCTGCAAACTCTGGAAGGTAGAATCAGGACTGGTAATGAACTTGAGTGCTCAGGCCAGGTCAGCTCTGAGCTCTTCTGAGCAATGCCTGGCAGCCCCCTCACGACTGCAGAGGGCCCCCACTCCCTCCAGCCCCTCCCCACTCTGATGCCTCGCAGAAACCTCACAGACCTGTGTCATGTGTCTGCCCAGGTGGGGTGCCTTCTTCTCCTGGGTTTTAAGAGAAGGGGTTCTTCTGGCTTCCTCTGAAACCCTTCTTCCCCAGTCTCAAATCATCTCTCCCTCCCCTTAGACCCTCATGGCACTGTGCTCACCACTGTGTCATACGACTTACTTAGGACTTAGTCTGCCCGCCTTGATCCAGACTTGTGAGTGGATCCCCTAAAGACTATCGTCCCCTTACAGCAGCGATTATGTCTTTGTCACCTTGGTACCCTGCCTGGTATGCACCCACTGTTTTGCTCTGGGAGGAAAAAAGAAAAAGAAAGACAAACAAAAACACCACACAACAGTTCATCAGGCCCATCTCTGCACTCCCCACTCCTTCCCATCAACGATTTCATTCTCCTCACTCCGTGCTGTGCATATTCGCCTCCCTGCCTATCTTCCCTACCAGGCTGTGTAATCCCTGCTTGCGCCCTGAGAGCGGGGGCGTGCTGTGGGCAAGTGCTCAGTAGTTACTGCATGGCACATAGTAGGTGTGCACTGAACTGAATGGCATTGGGACTTCGTTTTCAACTTCAGATTCAACCCAGTTCCTCTAATCAGCTGCAGGCATCTCTTTATGGGTGAAAAGAAAATGTCAGAATTCGCTCATGAGAGTTTGGGGTGGAAGGGAAAAATAAGAGTCCTGCTGACTCCCCAGGATGAAGGCTAAAGACCGGAGAAAGCCTGAGGGGAGGAGGAAAGAGGCCCATTTTAATTGGACAGCTTTTTCCCCCTTTTTATTCTTCTTGTTTTTAAGTTCCAGTCTTGGATCCTAGAAATTACAGGCTCCTTCAGCATCGCCTCTGCGGTTGGAAAAAATGCTTATTTCACTTTTAAAACAAACAATGGAAAGTTCCTTTTAAAGGAAAAATCTTATTAGCCCAAGTCCAAGGAGATCTGCTGAGAGTCAGATCTGCTGGGATTGCCTACTGGGCAAACTGGGCCTCACAGGGGGCAGCCCCAAGACAAGGTCTGGCCAAACCCCACCCAAAGCCTCCCTTCTCAGAAGAAGAACCCAGCCCTCCCCACAGAGCAGCATGCAGAAGACCTCCCAGTGAACGCTCGCAGGAGGAAACCGCTCAGACATGAAAGGGAGGAGAATATCCTTTACCCAAATAAACAGCCAGAGGAAGATGCAGAGGGAAGCGAGTCCATCAGACAAAGCCACAAACTAAGATCACAAGAGGGCTTGGGATTTGGGCTCTGTCTTTAAAACATCTTCCAGGAAGCTGCCCCTGGGGCAACCCTGTCATCATGCTGGGCTCGAGTGGCCCTTCCAGTGGGCATCTGCGCATGTGCTGAGTCAGTGGTGACATAGAGTTGGCGGGAGCCTGAGAAGATGGGAATAGAGGTGAAATAGGCCATGGGCTAGGGTCAAGGATGTGGAATGGGGCCTGAGCCCTTCATAAAATCCTGGGTGGCACCAGACGACAGAAAACAGCCTGGGGCCAGAGCTAGCTCTCTGTCCTTGACAGAGCCTTCCCCACCCACAAGCAAGGCCTCAGGCCCTCCGCAAAGAGGCTACACCTCTGGGACTCAAAGTGTTTCAGTTGTTACAGCAGACTCCGCTCAAGCTGTTCTCCCCGTTCCTCACCGCGTCCTTTGACGTGGGTCAGCAGTGGCTGGTGTGGCACGTCTCAGGATTAGACAGCCTCCCCGATCCTCCTCTACTTGGGGAGTAGAGGTAGTGTGAAGGCATTCTGATGCCACCTGAAGGCTCACCTGGTGTTGTTTAAATGTCTCAGTGCTTGGATGTGAGGACACAGGAACCGCTGGTGGGAATGGGCACAGGCACAGTCGCACTGCAAAGAAATCTGGCAATATTTAAAGAAAACCAAGTATGTGTTTCCCCAAGCTCAAGCAGTCCTTTTTACACAGTTTGGTAAGGGGATATGTACAGAAATGTTTGTGTGGTATTACTTTGGTGATGGAGAGTTAAGAGAATCCCAAATGTTAACCTCTAGGGGAGTGGATAAGAAAAACGAGGGGCACGCATACCATATCAGAACTCAGGACTGTAGCTAAGAGCAATGCACGGGCCAGGACACTGTACATGCTTACCTCACAGAGTATGGAAGGACCGAGATGAGTGACAGCCTTCCCACTTAAGAAGTCAGAAAAAGAACCACTCAGCCCACAGAAAGAAGAAAGCAGGAAATAAAACTTAAGGTAGAAGTTAAGGAACCAGAAAATAGATAACAGCATCAACAAAGTCAAAAGCGGGTTCTTAGAAAAGGTAAACCTCGGCAAGATGAATCAAGAAAAAAAGACAGGACGCTAAAGCGCTCCATTTTAGGAATGAGAAATGGAACATGACCCACACATCCTGTAGAGATTAAACAGATAATAAGAGGATACTATGAACAACTTTATGTCTGCAAATTTAAAAATTCAGATAAAATGAAATAGATAAATTCTTAGAAAAATACAAGTTGCCAAAAGTGACTCAAGCAAAAATAAAGAACCAGGGTAATCTTATAAGTATTAAGGAAATTCAATTACTAGTTTAAAATAGCAGTAAAAAGACAATCGCAGTCTAAAAGGCTTTACAGTAACTTCTATAAATCATTTAAAGAATTGATCATTCCAATACAAATAAAATAATGGAATAAGAGCAATTTATTCCCCCATCTCCAATTTACTGAGGAGACTAAAAAGAGATCAATGCAAATGACAGCATAGTACAAGCAAAAATATTACAGGACAATCTCACTCCAAACATTCTGAACAAAAGATTAGCAAACAAATATTTTATTAGAAATAAATTTTAAAACAATACATCCTGGCCAAGTTAGAATCTATTAATTATATAATTATATTAACAATTAATAAATCATTACATTAATGTTATATTAAAGGAGGAAAACCCTTATGATCATCTCATTGCTTTTTAAAGCAATGAATTCCTTATAAAGCATTAGGTAAAATGCAAAAATTTACAATATGCGAAAACAACAACTTTTTGCAAACTAGGATTTGAAGACCTGTTCTTGAATCTGATCAAGAATATCCACAAAGAACCTGCAGCAAACGCATTCCCTGAAATCCCAGAAGCCCTCCTTTTGTGACTGCAGAAACATGGGGCTGTCCCTTCCTACTCCTGTTCAATGCTGTCCAGCCATCTCCACAGGACACACAAAGAAATGTCAGGATTGGAAAGAAACAAAATTACCATTATTTGCAGATGATTTGGTTTTCCATTTAGAAAACTCAAAATAATCTTGAGATAAATATTAGTTAATAAAATAGACTTTAAAAGTGATATTATGGCAAAAACCACAACTACTTTTGCACCAACCTAATACGTAAGCTGATTCCCTTTCTATATTCCAGTAAAAACAGCTAGACAATGTAATAAAACACTGCACTTAGAATAGCAACAAAAATATATCCAGAAATAAATCTACTAAAGATGCGAAAGTCCTCTACAGATAAAGTTATAAACATGTATTAAGAGATACAAAAAATACCTAATTAAGATGACTGTACTTAGATAGAAGACTCTAGATCCTGAAGTTGTCAATATTCTCCTCAGTTGATGCACAGTCAATGCAAATGCAAGCAAAATCTCATTACGTGTGTATATGATGGTGGTGGCAGGGGGGACAGCAACTAAACAAGATGGTTCTAAAAATTTATATGGAAGAACAAAAGTCAAAAATAACTTAAAGATGAAAAACAAAATGGAGGGACTTGTCTTACCAAATATCAAAACTTTCAATAAAGCTACAAAAATGAAGACAGTGCAGTATTAACACAAGAAGAGACGAAGAGACCTGAGGAAGAGAATAATCAACCCAGGACCAAACCCAATACAAAACAGGCATTGCAGGGTGGACTGATCAATATAACTAAGACAATGTGTTATCTATGTGAGATAAAAATAAACTTAGAGCCTTACGTCACACTCTACATTAAAAAAAACCACCAACTTTGGGTGGGTTAAAAACTTGTGAAAGGCAAAAGTTTACATCTTTCAGAAGACAATGGGAGAGGCTATCTCTATGATCTCAGAGCCAGGAAGGAATTATTTAACAAGACAGGTAAATGTAAACTATATAGGATCATACTGACAAACTTGACTATATTAAAATTAAGTTTAACATAAAGAGCTGATATCATGCAACAGTAAGAAGCAATGAGCTAAATGAACATATAATCACATGAATAGTCCTCAAAACACAGCACCGAGTAAAAAAATACAAAGCAGAACAAAAATTATAGCATATTTCTGTTTATGCAAATTAAAAACATATATACACGAAACAGTACATATTTTACAAAGATACAAACAAATTTAAGGATATTCAAATCATTCCAATGCATTAGGGTGAGTATTCAGAATAAATGAGAATGCGAGTCAGAGAGAAGGGGGAAATGGAATAAAATGCAACAAGAGAAGGGCTTGCCCAGGCTAGTGAAGAGAGTGTACTACCAACTAGGGAGTACAATTACCTCTACTCTGCTCCTCGAGTTCAACAGAAAAAACAAAACAAGCAAATAAAACAAACAAAGATTGCCAATGTTACCTCAACCATGAATCTCTCAACTTGGATTTAAGGCTGTTTCATTTTTTTTTTCCTGATATCCATGACAATTTCACAAAATGCCCCAAAATTCCATTAGGAAGTAAACATGTCTTGAAAGAGCACCACTTTATAATTATTAGGTGTTTTAGGTTGAGTTTCTTAGAAGCAGAACCTGAGGCAAGAATTCTGTGTGTAAATGTTTCATTGAGGGAGTAAAGAAAGCAGGATAGGACAAGGGAAGAAGCTAGGCAAAGAAATGGGTTCAGAGGAAGTTTAGTCTGTCTGATCCCATGGGGAGCTCTGAAGTATGAATTACCACCTAAAATGTATGCCACTTACACAAAAGGATACTAGCCTCTTATATCCCACTATCAGTCAGAGGTACAACAGTCACACTAAGGGGCACTTGTAAGTGACATAAGTCTGAGGAGGAGGGCATCTTTGAGGCAGGCTATCCCGGTCTACGCTCTAGCCTTCCAAAATTCACTTCCTCCCACATGCAAAATACACTCTCCCCTTTCCAAGTTTCCCAAAAGTCTCATACCATTATGGCTTCAGATCAAAGTTCAGAATCCCTTCATCTAACTGAGGTCTAGGTGCTCATGGGGTTCCTTGAGGGTAGTTCCTTAAGCAAGCTCCTTGAATACACTACTTTTGATTTTAAAACCTTCAAACTAGACAGACAAGTTATCCCTTCCTCCCCCAACACTTGATGTTGGAACATGGATAGGATAATTTCTACGAGAATTCCTGTTCAAAAGCAGGGGAAATGGGAGGTACAAAGGAGTCACTGGCCCATAGCAATTCTGAAATCTCATGGGGCAAATTCCCTGATTAGGAATCAGTCTTACTTCTGATTGAGTCAAAAGCCAGAGAACAATTCTCCATGGATTTTGACTCTAACATCCAGGCTCTTAGTTCCAGCCTCTGGGCTCTTGATTTCCCCTTGTGAGTCATTCTTTTTTTCTTTTTGTTTTTTGTCTCACCCTGATTCCTGCCAGAATTTTGTGGTCCAAAGGCCTTTATTTATTTTGTACTAATTCTGTCCCTTTCAGTACAAGCTGGATATATTTTTATGATTATTATCTAAGAACTTGTAGCTTTCCTATGAATGTCATTGGGGCTTTTCTCCGTTAGACAAAAGCCACATACATATAAATCTCTTTGAGATAAGCCCTTCTCTACCTTGGGCTTCTACTGCAATCAGTTAGCTTTACTCTTAAGCTTCTTAGAAACCTTAGCAAAAGGTGCTAAAACACTTTAGCACCTTTTGTCTATCTGAATGGTACTCTAAGGTGTCCCTTAGATCTTTCTGAAATCTTAACAAAGAATTTTACAGCCACAGCCTCAGCTTTATTTTTGGACCATGTTTTCCCAGCAGTGCCCTTGATTTGATCTTTAGTTGAAAGATATTTCTTAATTTTTAGCATCATTTGGCATCTAGAGATGTTAGGAAGTGTCTAAATCACAAGTCCTTACTCCTTTTAGCTTATCTCCCTCCTGTTGCATTTTAGTAGAAGCATCATGAACCAGGTGAAACTTCTAACACTCTGGCTGGAAATATCCTTACTAGATCACACAGTTCATTAGGTGCATTTTCTATTTCCATATGACTCTAGGTGACACTTTTGCTATCCTTTCTGCCACTGGATATTCAGGATTTCCCTTTATCCAGCTTCCACTAACATGTTCCTTTGTTCCTGTTAGGGCCTATCAGCAGCCTTCTCATCCAGACTGTTCAAGGCACTTCAGGCTTTCAGCAGCACTCTCTTCAATGTCCTTCCAGCTTCCATTTACCTCCTGGTTCCAAAGCCACTTCTACTTCTGTAGGTATTTGTTATGACAACCCCCTCTTGCAGATACCAAAAACCTCTATTACTGATTGTCATTGTAACAAATTAACCCCAAAACATTCATTATGACACAGTTTCTGTGGTTCAGAAATTCAGGGGCAGTTTAGCTGAGAGATTCTTACTTGAGGCCTCTCATGTAGCTGTTGGCAGGAGCCGAAGTCACTAAAAGGCTTGACTGAAGCTGGATGGCTCCCACACATGGGAGTTAGCAGGAGGCTCAGTTCCTCACCAAATGGCCCTCTCCACAGGCTATTTGAGTGTCATGACAACATGACATCTAACTTCCCCAAGAGCAAGTGATACAAGAGAAAGACTAACTTTATGTTTTAACAAGAATCACTCTGGTTGCTGTGTGGAGAATAGACTGCAGGAGGGCAAGGGTGGAAATGGAGAACTTACTAAGAAGCTAATAAGATGATGTAGGCAAGAAATGATGGTGGCCTGAACAAGAGAGGAGCAATGGAGATGGTAAGATCCTGGATATATGTTGATATTTTGAAGGCAGAGCTGGCAAGATGTACTGCTAGATTGTAGATGGAGTCTGAGAGAAGGACCACGGAGATCAACAAGGTTTTGACCTGAGCGAACTGGAGGAATGAGATCACCATTCACTGAGGCGGCCACCCTCCATATGATTTAGGAACCTTTATTATCTATATTTCAGAGGTGAGGAAAGTGAAATTTTGAGTGCTTAAGTAACTTGCCAAAGGTATCCCAGATGGCAAGTGACATAGCTGGTTCTTAGTGATGTAGTGTACTGGTTATTAACTACTGTACACTACTGTCTACTGAGCCAGGAATATTACTAGATGGATCACTTGCCAACATACTTTGTTAAAGCAACTGGCAGATGTCTGTGTGCTTCCAGATGACTTGCTCAGCAGTAGGGGCAGGGCATCAAGGGAATACACATCCCTACATTCACATGTGTGTGGCCACAGTGCTCACTGCCCATGCCACCCTTGCCAGGGTCTGGTGCTGAATGTGAGCCATGCTAATGTGGAAGCTTCCAAACATACACTCCGCACTCCAGAGAGAAGGCAAGGTCAGGGGAATCTTGTCCCCTACATGCCACCAGGCTGTCTGCTTTCCAGCCAGTAACTGTTAGTACTTTAGGAATTCACTGCTAGGGCCAGCTCTTTTTTTTTTTTTTTTTTTTGAGACGGAGTCTTGCTCTGTCGCCCAGGCTGGAGTGCAGTGGCGCAATCTCGGCTCACTGCAAGCTCCGCCTCCTGGGTTCACGCCATTCTCCTGCCTCAGCCTCTCCGAGTAGCTGGGACTACAGGCGCCCGCCACCACGCCCGGCTAATTTTTTTGTATTTTTAGTAGAGACGGGGTTTCACCATGGTCTCGATCTCCTGACCTCATGATCCGCCCGCCTCGGCCTCCCAAAGTGCTGGGATTACAAGCGTGAGCCACCGCGCCCGGCCTGGGCCAGCTCTTTAGTGCAAACCTGCTACGGGCTCTTTGCTAGATGATGCCAAGGGCAGGAGCCTGAAACATTAAGCCAGGGCCCCTGGGACATTCATTTCTAGAGTTATCCATATGTGGACTGACAAGGGAGGCAGCATTTAGCATTGTCTGCAGTCTGGATTCCTTCATGAGCAATTGGATTTTCTATTTCTTCTCTAATTCAGTTTCTACCCTCACTGCCTAAGCTACATCCCAATTCCTGATGAGGACTAGGAATTCCAAGTGGCTGCCCTGGGACAGAAGGTATCCTGTTTCCAGGCTGGTCCCCATTAGCCCTGCCCTTGCCTGAGAAACCCTTTACAGTCTTGGCGAAATGAGAATCTTTTCCTTTTTCCCTTTCTTTTCCTTTTCCCTCTCTATAGGAGAAATATATAATGGCTGCTTTATATACCTAGTAAAATTTGTGGATAAGTCCTCCCAAAAACAATGTTTCTTTGATGCTGTATTAAAGAAAAAAATATACTTTAAGGGGGGAAAGCAAAGCACATTTCAGTGTTTTCATGCAGGGCCTAATTAGGGAGAATTTCTGGGAGGTGAACCTGGAAGTAGGGGGCCTCGGTGTCTCCTGCTGATCTCAGAAGGGGTCTGGGGTATCACCACTTTTTAATTTTAAATAGAAAAACACAGACAGAGACCCAATCTCCAAAGGGAATAGATTCTAAGTGGAGACTGCAGAACTTTGGGATACTGAGACACAAAGAGTTTGAGGGAAAATGTCCAGCCTCACTTAGAAGAAATGTAAACTAAAATAAGTCACCATTTGTCACCTATCAAATCAGCAAAGAAGTTTTAAAAGATACATCTGACACCAGTGAGATTGTAGAATGACAGCTGTTGCCATGCAGGTGAAAGAATAAACTATTATAAACTCTTGGTAGGCAGTTTGGCAGTTTGTATCAAAAGCCTTTAAATCAGACCAGCCCTTTGAACCACCAATCCCTAAACTACAGGTTTGCCATAAACAAATATTGCTAGATGTGCACAGGGCTTTGGGTAAAACAATGCTTGCAGCAGCTTTGCTTATTTGAGAAAAAACTTAGAAACAATGATAGGAAAGGGGTTAATAAATCATTATGCCTCCAAATGCTGACATTAAAATGTGTTGTAGGAGAATATGTTGTGATGTAGGAAAATAAGCGTCTTTTATTGTCAAGTGAGAAAGATGTGATAAAGGGAGATATATAAGAAATATGTTATATATATATATGTGTATAAAATCAACAGCAGCATAGCAAAATGACTAAGAGCTCAAACTCAACATTCAGATAACCTGGTCAACTTAACCAATTCTCTCAAAGTCTTAGCTCTTCGGCTATGAAATGGGGATGAAAGGCCCTTCCTTCTTCATTGAGTTATGAGGGCTCAATGTGAAGCCCATGGCACAGTATCTCCACCTGGTGAGTACTTAACAAACAGTAGCAGAGATGTCTCTTTTCCAAAAAGTAACAAGTGGAATCTCTGGGGTATCAGTTGATAGGTTACTTTTCTCAGTTGTCTTATTTGTGATTTTCTGTGTTTTCTATTATTTTTGTGCAGGAAATATGTTGTACTTCTGCAACCTGAAAATCAAATAAACCCTTATAAATAAAAATGAACTCTAGGCTCAGAGCAGCAGCAGGTGAATCCCGCAAATGCCTGGGTGTCTGGCCACAGAGGCCACGAGAGTGCCAGGAGCCCCTAGTGGGTCAGAGGTACGCCCTCAGCAGGCCTCAGGTCTGTCCTGCCCCTGGCCCAACTGGGGCCATGGCTTTAGTTAGCACTGGGAAGGGAGGGCACCTCCTCTCAGGTGCTGTTCTCATCCCGGAGTGCCCGGCCCAGGCCCCGCCACGCTGCATTCACTCAGTCAGTGCAGGAACTCTTCCCATGGACCTATCACAATGAGGTAGAGATGGTAAGTGCCTGCCTGAGCCAGAAAGCACCCCCATGCAAGGACCTCCACATTCCTTCACCCTGGTGGGCTTACCTGCCTGGAATGCTACTCTCCCTCATCTTTTCTCCCCACTTCCCTGATCCTTCTCAGCCTTCTGGGCCCAGCTCGAGCCTCACCTCCGTCAAGAAGGCCTCTTGGGCTGCCATAGCCTCCACAGTCTCTTCCTCCCCTGAATGCTTTTCACCCCTGCTGGGCTCGCCAAGCAGAACCCCATGCTTTCCTTGGGAGACGAGACACTCCAGCTCCTCAGCTCTCATCTCAATCAATCAGACTCACTCCAGGCTTACCACATGTGTGCCCTGCACATGTTACCTGACCTCTCTGGGCCTCCGTTTCTCATTTATAAAATGGGGATAACTGCACTGCTTTGCCAGCTTGTTGTAGACACTAGAAATAAAACATGGAAGGCAGGTACCACTCAATAGCCATCATTCAATAAATGGTAACTATTATTAAAAGCTAAACATTGCTTTTCTTTTGCAAATCACCCTCCCTGTGGATAGAAGAACTAGCAGGCTGTGAACAGAGGCCTGAAGAGCTCAGCATGAGTAAAGCATGTGATCTCGGGCACACTGACCTCTGGGAGGTTGGAGAACTTTTCTGCTTCCTTCTTGGTTCACAACTGAGAGGAGAGGAGTTTTCCCCAATGTGTTCTATGATTTAATCACATATGTGGGTTTCTGTTCCCTTTTTGGAAAGTGTGTTTTCTATCCAATGTCGTACACCCTGAATTTGTCTAAAACTCTCCAGTACTTTCCAGGTTTTGCAAACACTGCCCTGTGACAGAATGTCCTACCTTGGATGAGCCACTTGAGGAAGTGGAGATGGCAGAGACCACCTTTATTTCAAGCACAAATAAGGATCCAGCATGTCTCTGGAAGGGCTCACCAAGGAGACAACAGGTGCGGAAATAACAATCGAAGCCAGAGTGGAGGCAGCCAGAAGGCCACTCCAGGGCGAGGCAGGCATGGGTGGCTTCCAAGGCCGGGGCCTGAGCTACACAAGGAGTATAGGCTTGAGCTAAGAGTGCGTGCTGTGAAGGTCACAGGTGGCCTAATGATCTCCCAAGCTGGGCATTGCCATGTCTAAGACTCTCCCGATGGAGCTTCATTCCTCTGAGTTGAGCTCTGCTGCCTCTTTAAGCATGGCCATACTCTGGATAGGGTTAATTACTCAGCTTACTTGTGCCTATTTGCACTAAGATGTTGCTGAAAAAGCCAACAACCTAAATGAAAAATAGCCAATGGATACAGTGAGTTAACAGAAAATGTACATAAATTGCCCTTAAACTTATAAAGAAATTGGTCAATCTCACTCATAAGAATGCATGTTAAAACTCCATTGAGATACCATTTCTCACCTATTAGGTTGGCAAAAATCCAAATGTTTGACAAATACACCTAGAGATGTGCTAGTTTTTGTTACTGACTCTCAGCTCCAAACCCACCCCTCTCGCTTCTGCTTTGCAATGCTGGGGCTGGACCTCTGCAAACCCCTTCTCTAGTTTGACAGCTGTTGACCTCTTAGTCTCTGCCAAGAGGGGGCACTAGACGGAGACTGCAAGGTTGGAGGGGGCAGAAGTTAACTCCTTCCTTCCTATTTTGCTACCTGTCTGCCTCCTGTTTGGTTACTGTTCTTGAGAAGATTGCCCAGCCCCTTCACTGATAAAATTGGTAAAACTGGTGAAAGCACAAAATAGTATAACCTTTATGTAGAGAAATTTCGCAATATCTAATAAATTACAAATTCAATCACCATCTAGCTCAGTAACCAATTCCTCTTCATTCTAAATGTTTAAGATCACCTATTGCAGCATTATTTGAAACAGCAAAAAGTGTCCATATATAGGGGACTGGCCAAATCAACTATGGTATGTCCGTACAATGGGTACTCTGCAGCAGACTAAAAGAGAAAAACTTACACTGTTAACTTAAAAAACCAAAGTATATAACCATGAATGTAATGTTCAGCTTTCATATAACAAACAGCATAAAATTAGAAAATATATTTGCTTATAGTTACATATAGAAATGTTGGAAGGATACACAAGAAACTAATAAGAGCAGACAACGAAATGGCTAGGTGTGGGGTGCTGGGAGACAATTTTCTGCATGTCTTCTGAGCAGAGACCCTGACAGCATATGTTGTAGATTATTTTTCCAAGGATGTGTGTATAGAAACAGGCTTAGAAGATATAGTGTCTCTCTCCAGAGCAGAAAAGAGATTTGTTTGCTGTCTGGTAAAAGTAAAATAATGTCTTCCTCCAGGGCAAATGTTGGGCAGGTATGTTCTCAGCCCAATATAAAATATTGGGGTTTCCTAATCTTGGGATTCCTGAGCTATGATGCAAACCTACTGTATGCATGGCACCCACCTTGGCCACTCCACATGCCTGCCCTGGGGGACACAAGGAACTGGTATGAATATCAAATGCATGCTGCCTGTTGTACCATGAGTAATGAAGTCTTTTGTTTCTTACCTAATTCTTATATCTTGTGCCTGTATAACAGTGGTGGCTTATATGTTAGCTTGCAAGCAGGGTAAAATCAAACCGTTCACAGTTCTAGATGGGGGGAGGAGGGAATTAGGTGGCTAGAGATGGAACAGGACAAGACTTCTTACTGTGTATCTTTTCATATTATTATGAGTTTTGAAGTACACAATTACATTACCTCTTTAATCATAAATAACATTTAGTTTGAAATTAAAATGTTACTAAGTAGGCCACAAAATTTTAGAGTGCTGGGCCAGGCAAGAACATAGGAGGATGCTGAGTATGACCTTGGACTCTTACAGAGGAGAGGGCCAAGACTGAGGGACATGGCATGATCTACCCAGCTACTTAGTGGAGGATCCTGGATGAACCCTAACCTCCTGACTGCCAGTTCTTTATAGTGCCCAGGCTGGATCAGGGAGATACAGGTGAGACAAGGATGTTGAAAACAGAGGTAAAGATCATGATTTTGACCTCACAATTTAGCCTAGAACCAGCCCCGCCTGAAATTAAGTAGTCAGGCTGTCCGGGGAACTCTTAACCTTCATTTCTTACAGTAACATCTACTGCAGCATATGCTTTTAGTAAACTGTCTCAAATTATGTTCGGGAGCAAACAAAACATTTTAAAAGGCATGCTGATATGCTAATTCAACATAAAACACTCTGCCTATTACAAGCAACTATGGAGAGAAGGCAGGTTTGAGGCTCCCTTAGAATCACTCCACATTCCTCATAAGTCAGTGGCAGCATAAAGTAGACAAGAGAAACGTGGGGTACAGGAGTTTTGGTGGGCTTTTGTAGAAAGATGATCAGAGGCCAAAAATGTGGTACATCTATTCAGGAATCATATCTGACCCTTCAAAGGTAGGGCAGCTATAGAAGGTTTTTAATAAAGGTTTCTCAAATGAATAGGGGAGAGAAGTATGTATTGCCATCACTCAGGCAAATTTCTAGAATCAATATTATCAGGCTGCTAATACTTGAGAACCAGAGAAGGATCACACGATTGTTCCTACTGCTATGGAGCTTGATATGGTGTGGAGAAAGGGTGGAGGATGGGCCCTGAGAAAGTGCCTCTTCAATCAAACCAGCTCCACCTGATTCCTTCCTTTCATCCATCTGTCCACTTGTCCATCCATCCATCCATTTATCCATCCATCCACCCATTCATCCATCCATCCACTCACCCAGCCAAACAACTATCCATCCATCCATCCATCCATCCATCCATCCATCCATCAACCCAGCCCCCCAACCAATCCCTGTCCTATAAGATCTTTGAGAGTATTGAGCTTTTAGGGGAAATATACAAAGATTATTGGAATATAGTTAGAAAAGTGCCAGAGTGCTAATATCTGTCACAGATATGCATGAGGTGGAAGGGTAATGTTGCTTGTCTATTGGCCTGGTGTGTCTCCCTTAAACAGTGAGCACCTTAAAGGCAGTGAACTGCACTTTATTAATTTCTGTTTTTTTGGGGCTCAAGACAGCACACAGTAAGTCAACATTTGTTGAATGAAAGAATTAATGTGTGTTAGAGAGTATCAGTCAGAGTGAACTAGATTATGCTCTGGTTACCAAAACCTCACTGGCTTAGAATGATTAACAAAAGGTTGATTTCTTGCTCATGAAACATGTCTTTCAATTGGCTGGGAGCTCTAAATTATCACCACACTGGAATTGGTCTGACGGAGTCGTCACCATCTGAAAGTGTCTATCATCATGGCAAAGGGAGAGACAGAAATGGCAAATTGTTCACTGCTCAGAAGCGACCTATTCAACCCCATTAACATTTCATTGACCAAAGCAAGTGCTTCCTCCCTTAGGAAGACAATCTGTAAGTCTGTGCAGACCTCTGGTGGAGGTCCCAGATCCCTGGGCCATGCACAATATTCTCATCATCAGATCTACATTGGATGTGTGTTTTTTCCTGATATGAATGCCTATGACAAGTTATCTGCCCCATACCCACAATGTACAAATGTGGTGTAGGGGCAGAATGACACTCCAGTCCTAAAAGGGGAATGGAGAATTTAGCAGACAACAAACACCCGCCCTGCCCACCTTGAGGGCACCTATCATTGGATGGGGATTGTTTCTTGATTAGGCCTTCATTTCAAGCTCTGGGAGAAGTTCCCATTGTCCACTGCTCTCTGAGATCTCTGGATCAGTCCTCTGGAATATTCTTTCTCTTTGGCCAAGTCAGGAGTGAGCTCTGGAGACTGTGTCCCCCATGGAGGCTGAGCAGCTTTCTCAGAGAAGCCACTGTCTGATACAGTAGTGGTTCCCACAGCAGAAGGAAACCTCCAGCATGGAAAATCACACACTAGCTCTGAATGCTTCCACCCAGAAGTGACACATACCACTGTGGTTCACACAGCATGTCACATGGCCAAGCTTGACTCCAAGGGGCAGGGAAATGTAATACTTCCATGTGCCTGGAAGGAGAATTGGAAGTACTAGGTAAATGACATTTGCAGTGAGTGAATTTCCTCTGGCACTGGAAGTCAGACTGTCATAGCCCAATGGGTTCTTTCTTCCTGCTGCCCAGGAAAGACAATGCACTAGGAACAGCAGGTATTGCAGCAAAGAAAGAGTTTAATAATTGCAGGGCCAGGCAAATGAAAGGATGATAGAGACGATGTTATTTCTCAAATCTGCCTCCCTGATAATTCAGAAGCTAGACCTCAAACTATGAAATTATTACAAGAAAACATTGGGGAAAATCTTCAGGACATTAGTCTAAGCAAGAATTTCTTGAGCAATACCCCACAAGCACAGGTAACCAAAGCAAAAATGGACAAATGTGACGATATCAAGTTAAAAAGCTTCTGCACAGCAAATAATACAATCAACAAAGTGAAGAGACAACCCATAGAGTAGGAGAAAATATGTGCAAACTACCCATCTGACAAGGGATGAATAACCAGAATATATAAGGAGCTCAACTCTACAAGAAAAAAAATCTAATCATCCGATCAAAAAAACGGGCAAAAGATTTGAACAGACATGTCTCAAAAGAAGACATACAAATGGCAAACAGGCATATATATTAGTCCATTTTCACACTGCCATACAGAAATACCCAAGACTGGGTAATTTATAAAGGAAAGAGGTTTAATTGACTCACAATTGCACATGGCTGAGGAGGCCTCAGGAAACTTACAATCATGGCAGAAGGTGAAGGGGAAGCAAGCACCTTCTTCACAAGGCAGCAGGAGAGCAAGGAAGAACTGTGAAACATTTATAAAACCATCAGATCTCAAGAGAACTCATTATCATGAGAACAGCATGGGGGGAACCACTCTCATGATCCAATCACCTCCCTCCCTGGACATGTGGGGATTACAGGTCCCTCCCTCAACACATGGGGGTTACCATTCGAGATGACATTTGGGTGGAGACACAGAGCCAAACCATGTCACATATGAAAATGTGCTTGACTTCACTGATCATCAGAGAAATGCAAATCAAAACTACAATGAGATATCATTTCATTCCAGTTAAAGTGGCATATATTTAAAAGACAGGCAATAATAAATGTTGATGAGGATGTAAACAAAAGGGAACCTTTGTACACTTTTGGTGGGAATGTAAATTAGTACAACCACTATGGAGAACAGTTTGGAGGTTCCTTAAAAAACTAAAAATTGAGCTACTGTATGATCCAGCAATACCAAAAAGAAAAGAAATCAATATATCAAAGAGATATCTGCACTTCTATGTTTGCTGCAGCACTGTTTACGATAGCTAACATCTGGAAGCAACCTAAGTGTCCATCAACAGATGAATGGATAAAGAAAATGCGGGACAGATACATAATGGAGTACTATTCAGTCATAAAAAAGAATGAGATCCTGTCATTTGCAACAATTTGGATAGAACTGGAGATCATTATGTTAAGCGAAATAAGCCAGGCATAGAAAGATAAACATCACATGTTCTCACTTATTTGTGGGATCTAAAAATCAAAACAATTGAACTCATGGGCAGAGAGAGTAGAAGGTTAGTTACCAGAGGCTGGGAAGAATAGTGTGGAACTGGGGAGGAGCAGGGATGGTTAATGGGCATAAAAAATGGAAAGGATGAATAAGAACTACTTTGTGCTATTGGATAGCACAACAGGGTGACTATAGTCAATAATGACCTAACTGTACATTTTAAAATAATTTAAAGAGTGCAACTGGATTGTTTGTAACTCAAAGGATAAATGCTTGAGGGAATGATTACCCTATTCTCCGTGATGTGCTTATTTCATATTGCATGCCTGTACCAAAACATCTCATGTACCCCTTAAATATATAGACCTACTATGTACCACAAAATTTTTTAAATGAAAAAATGTACATAAATAAATAAATAAATAAATCCAGAGGCTAGGGTTTTTAAGAGTACTTTGGTGAGCAGGGGACTGGAGAACTGAAACAACTGATTGGCTTAGGATGAAATCACAGGGGTGTCTAAACTGTCTTCATGCAGCTGAGTCAGTTCTTGGTGGCAGGGTGTAGGGAGGGGGTCTCAGGACCAGGTGGCATCTTTTGGTTTACCAAAATGCTAAATCTGAAAAATATCTCAAAGATCAGTTCTTTAGGTTTCACAATAGTGATGTCATGTATAGGAGTAGTTGGGGAAGTTATAAATCTTGCAATCTTAGATTATGTGATGGTGGGGTAATAAGCCATTTATAGAAAAGCAAACTAAGCAATGGCAGGTTACTATATATGCCGATTCCTTAACAAAGTTCAAGCCTCCACCATAGTTCTAGCCTTGTCTTATGAATGTGGCTTCAATCTCTGGACAAGGAGAGGATCAGTTTTCCTTGCTTCAAACTTTACCTATGAACTAAAGTCCTCTCATAGTTATCTTGGCCTCAACACTAGAATAAACAAAAAAATAAAAAAAAATAATTTAGCCTGTGAGGTTAGAAGTAACCTCTAACCTCGGTCAGTTATGTTAGGTTTCCCTCATTACTTACAATTTTGCAAAGGCAGTTTCAAGACCAGCTTCCAAAAAATGGCATTTGCTTAACTTAAAGAAGCTCCAGAGATGGGTAGCTTCAATCAAGGTGAAGCAGAGAAGGCAAAAGGAAGCCTGAATATGAGGCTGTTCCCTCAGGCTGCAAGATGAAGCTGTGAGGGAAAGGGGCTGAGACCTAAAGCTGGGAAAGGTGCCCTCCAGAAGAGGACACCCAAGACTTGTGTCCCCACCCCCTGACCCCCAAGTCTAAGATGAAAGATTCTGCTGGGTGAGGCTGCAGAGTTGAGTTCTGGCAAATAAAAGGAAGGCTGATCTCCCAGGTGGGAAAGTATGGAGCGTGTACTCCCAGCTGGGGAGCTCATGGATGACCTGCATCGTTTCTTTAGTAACATAAAGGAGGCCCGTCAATCAGGAAGCTATAGATGTTCCAAAATGTCCCTTACCTCTTGAGGGTGTTGTCACCACAGCTCCCAGACATGTTTCTCCTTACTTGGGCCCTGGCCCTGACAGAGGGGGATCTGGGGCTGATCCGGATGGCAATTGTGGAAATAAATGGAATTTATTAAAACTCTCTATTATAGGCTGTTCTTAAAGAAATCAAACACTAGCTTTAAAGAAATGTAGTTTTTTTTTCCTACGGACAAACAGTATAACCTGAAACAAGCTATTGGCAAGTAGGGGCTTTAGAGCTTCCTTTGGTGCCACAAAGAAGAATGAAATGGAATTAGCACATCAATTGGTTACAGGTGAAAAATGGGTCCAAAGTATTTAAAAGCTATTTGTTCTCCTAAGGCAGTTAAGCATTCCCCTCCTCCCTGCCTTCTTTTTTTTCCCCCTTCTGAGCTCTTCCTGCAGTTAGTAAAGAGGGCAAGCTCTGGGTTGGCCTCTGGCCCAATTATTGCCACTTCCCTGCCTGTGGATTCTTCTCAGCAGAGGTTTTGCCTGCTAATAAGTATCATTTTCTCTAGGCTGGCTTTTACACTTGCCCAGAACTGTCTGAAATTGTAGGCTGTTTCTGTAATCAGCAGCAAAGACAGATGTCTGAGGCTTCTGGTCTTGACTTTTTTTATTTAAGTTTTCCTACTTATTTGTAAAATTTTATTATATACTAAGGATATTAAACGTACAGGTTTGTTACAGAGGTATACACGTGCCATGGTGGTTTGCTGCACCTATCAACCCGTCTCCTGCATTAGGTATTTCTCCTAATGCTATCCCTCCCCTAGCCCCCCATCTCTTGACAGGCCCCGGTGTGTGATATTCCCTTCCCTGTGTCCATGTGTTCTCATTGTTCAACTCCCACTTATGAGTGAGAATACGCAGTGTTTGGTTTTCTGTTCTTGTGTTAGTTTGCTGAGAATGATGGTTTCCAGCTTCATCCATGTCCCTACAAAGGATACGAACTCATCCTTTTTTATGGCTGCGTAGTATTCCATGGTGTAAATGTGTCACATTTTCTTTATCCAGCCTATGATTGATGGGCATTTGGGTTGGTTCCAAGTCTTTGCTACTGTGAACAGTGCTGCGATAAACATACGTGTGCATGTGTCTTTATAGTAGAATAATTTATAATCCTTTGGGTATATGCCCAGTAATGAGATTGCTGGGTCAGATGGTATTTCTGGTTCTAGATCCTTGAGGAATTGCCACACTGTCTTCCACAATTGTTGAACTAATTTATACTCCCACCAACACTGTAAAAAGGTTCCTATTTCTCCACATCCTTTCCAGCATCTATTGTTTCCTGACTTTGTAATGATTGCCATTCTAACTGGCATGAGATAGTATCTCATTGTGGTTTTGATTTGCATGTCTCTAATGAACAGTGATGATGAGCTTTTTTTCATGAGTTTGTTGGCCACAAAAATGTCTTTTTTTCAGAAGCATCTGTTCATATCCTTCACCCACTTTTTGATGGGGTTGTTTTTTTCTTATAAATTTAAGTTCTTTGTAGATTCTGGATATTAGCCCTTTGTCAGATGGATAGATTTCAAAAATTTTCTCCCATTCTGTAGGTTGCCTGTTCACTCAGATGGTAGTTTCTTTTGCTGTGCAGAAGCTCCTTAGTTTAATTAGATCCCATTAGTCTATTTTGGCTTTTGTTGCCATTGCTTTTGGTGTTTTAGTCATGAAATCTTTGCCCATGCCTATGTCCTGAATGGCATTGCCTAGGTTTTCTTCTAGAGTTTTTATGGTTTTAGGTCTTATGTTTAAGTCTTTAATCCATCTTGAGTTAATTTTTGTATAAGGTGTAATGAAGGCACCCAGTTTCAGCTTTCTGTATATGGCTAACCAGTTTTCCCAACACCACTTGTTAAATAGGGAACCCTTTCCCCACTGCTTGTTTTTGTCAGGTTTGTCAAAGATCAGATGGTTGTAGATGTGTGGCATTATTTCTGTTCTGTTCCACTGGTCTATATATCTGTTTTGGTACCAGTACCATGCTGTTTTGGTTACTGTAGCCTTGTAGTATAGTTTGAAGTCAGGTTGCATGATGCCTCCGGCTTTGTTACCAATATCGTGAAAATGGCCACACTGCCCAAAGTATAGATTCAATGCTATCCCCATCAAGCTACCATTGACTTTCTTTACAGAATTAGAAAAAACTACTTTAAATTTCATATGGAACCAAAAAAAGAGCCCATAAAGCCAAGACAATCCTAAGCAAAATGAACAAAGCTGGTCTTGATTTTTCAGAAAATTTAAGCATCACATCCCTGTGGAGGAAACCCTTCCTGTCTGAAAGATGTGAGAAGAAAAAAAAAAAAAAAAAGAACTTTTATCTGGGGAATGTGAGTCCTTTTAAACTATCAGACCCAGAGAGACATTAAAATGAGGCAGCAATCACATCCTACTCCCTCCCTTTTGAGACTTGTATTTATCTCTTGAAACTGCTAGCTACTGCCACAGCTATAAACTAACCTAATAATGCTGCTCCAGGCACTATAACCCACACCCTATAGCTTAACAATGTATAGTCAACCTATAGGTTGTTATTTTTAATGTACAGTCTTGGTAAACAACTTGTTACAGTAGGTAGTCAGGTAGATATCAGCAGGGCAGGAGAGCTTGCCCATCACAAAAAGGAAGGTCAGGTGACCATCAGGTGACGGCCAGGCAGTTGTTAACTGTCTCTCTAAAATAATAATTGGTCACAGCCAGTGCCAGGGAAAAGCAGTCTCCCTATAGATTTAAAAAAAAAAAAAACAAAAACCTGAAACTGGTGATCAGCAGCTTCCTGATAAGATTTCAGGAGTTGAACGAGTGGGCTCACACATGCGCACTAAGAGGCAAAATGATGGTGTTTAACGGGTATATGACCCTCCATGGACATTCCACCAACAAGGGATAAAAATGCCTCCAGTGAGCATGTGTACAACTCCAGCACACACACTGTGCATGCTCACCTCCCAAGTGCTAGCAGGCCACTGTGCATGCAGACAACAGACCCCAAGGGAACAATCAGGGGAGAAAGAATGCAAGACCCCAGAAGTAGGCCAATGTATAAAACCCCAAGGCAAAGGTTAAGCTGACTACTTGTCCTTCAAGTCGCCCACTTGGACCTCTTCCAAGTGTACTTTCCTTCCTTTCATTCCTATTCTAAAGCTTTTTAATAAACTTTCACTCCTGCTCTAAAACTTACCTCGGTCTCTTCTTCTGCCTTATGCCCCTCAGTTGAATTCTTTCTTCTGAGGAGGCAAAAATTGAGGTTCCTGCAGACCCATATGGATTCACCGCCAGTAACTCAGATGCCTGCCACCGGTAACAAACTCAGAAATGGACTCTTCTTTCCCTTTAACAGTGTACTTGTAACTGCTGCCAACTGGAGAGTATATTCAGGACAACTTGAATCAATGCTCCTGGGTTGTAATCTTCAAGCTGGGCCCAAATAAACTTTCTACTTTTATTAACTTTGCCTCAGCTTCTTCCTTTTAGGTCAACATTTCTGGCATAAATCAGCAGGACTCAGAGTGACTCCCCCGGACCCCAACCGCCTGGTGTTTCTCTCAGAAAGCAGCGCTCGGTACCAGCATAAACACTCTGTCTTCAGAAGTCCCGTTGGGTGTTTCAGATGAGTTTTCCTGAATTCAGACCTCCCACTCTTTGGTTAAAGGTCTAGACTTTCTTTGGACCATTTTTCAAACTCTTTCTTGAAGAGTGCGGGCTTCAGTCTTTGGACAGGAGATTCTGGTGGAGAGCTCTGTGGGGAACTGCCTTTTTTCCCACTTCTGTCTCACAGCAGAAGTTCGGGTCAAGGTTTTTCCACCTCTGCCTCAGGACCAGGGGTTCGGGTCAAAGTTTTCTCATCTCTGTCTCAGGACCAGAGGTTTGAGTCAAGGTTTTTCTGCCTGCCTCACAGCAGAGACTCAGGGCAAAAGACTGGCAGTTAGGCACTGGTGGTTTCATTTTACGTAGTATGCTTTTAAGATTGTGGCTGTTTTCTATCTCTTGAAAATTCAGAGTTAGCCTTTCATTTGTGACTGGTTCCTGTTAGTCACTAAGTGAAAAGTGTACCCCCGTTTTGCTCTTCCAGACTGTTATAAGATAAGGGTCTGGCCCCATATACCTTTAGCATTCTGCTGCCACCTGGCAGTTACACACATTCAGAGACTCATCACACTTTGACCCTAAACACATTCCCAGCCTCACTTTTGAAAAGTTCTTAAATGATGGGAAATCAAGCTTCAAAATCTCAATGCTCCTTTTAGAAACACCAGCTGGATTTATGCAGAACACTTATGGGGTGCCCTCTTGTAGATATCCAGGAACGTGGACCCACCTAACCTGGGATGGTCATAAGCAGCAATGACCAAAAATGAAGGCCTTTAAAACTACCAAAAACAGGCCAGGCACAGTGGCTCACGCCTGTAATCCCAGCACTTTGGGAGGCCAAGGCAGGTGGATCACAAGGTCAGGAGATCAAGAACATCTTGGCCAACATGGTGAAACCCCGTCTCTGCTAAAAATACAAAAATTAGCCAGGTGTGGTGGCACGCACCTGTAGTCCAGCTACTCAGGAGGCTGAGGCAGGAGAATTGCTTGAACCTGGGATGCAGAGGTTTTAGTGAGCCAAGATCGCACCACTGCACTCCAGCCTAGGCGACAGAGTGAGACTGTCTCAAAAAAAAAAAAAAAAAAAAAAAAAATTTATTTCTGTGAACAATTAGAAAGAGCTGGTTTTGGAACCAGATAAATTGAATAGGAGACTTATTTCCAATACATCTTAAAACCTCTAAAAGAAACTCTTAACAGAAAAAAATTGCCTCTTCCATTCAACAGGTAAACAAAGGAATATTTGAAACTATTAAAATAGACTTCACAGGCTTTTTCTCTTTTGCCTCTCACTGCTCCTTCAGATAAGCCCTGTGATCTGAACTCAGGCTTTCTCCCTTTAACCTCTCACTGCTCCTTCAGATGAGCCCTGTGATCTACTCATCCCTTTCTGCTTGTTCCCTCAACTCCCATACACCTCTTAGCCAGAGATATTCTGGAATTTTACAGTGTACACATTTCCTTCTCTCAGAAGGGGGAAATGATTTTAAATTTAGAACAGAAGGAACAAATGGCCAACAACTGCAGGATGGAAATAAAACTACTGTGATTATAAAAATGCAGATCTAACAACTTTCCTAAACCAAGACTAATAAATACACTGATTTACTGACCCAATATCAAACAATACCCTTTAAACTTTATCTTTGAAATGCTAACATCCAGAAAATTAGCTAAGCAGCAGTCCAATTCAAATCAGACCAGAAAT
This sequence comes from Hylobates moloch, assembly GCF_009828535.3. Taxonomy (NCBI): domain Eukaryota; kingdom Metazoa; phylum Chordata; class Mammalia; order Primates; family Hylobatidae; genus Hylobates; species Hylobates moloch. The sequence continues at coordinate 43,104,056 of NW_026652295.1, read as the reverse complement.
AAGTTAAAATCCTTTAAACACTCAAACTTCCTGCTTTGGATCCCCTGCAGGATTGACACACAAAAAAGCACTTCACCCTGTAGTCTAGTGGCCAGGGTGGCCCAGGTTCAATCCCTGGTCAGGGAAATAGTCCCATTTGTTTAAAATTATTTGCATGATTCATGACCTTTTGGGATACTCTTCTGTTACTGGTCCTATTCCCTTCCGTGGAGAGCTTTTGGGCTCCTGTCTTTTTCCATTTGTGGGGCATATGGGGCTTTTGGGTCCTTGTGCATAGGTGCTAGGCTGAAAGGCTGAGATCCCAGAAAACATGGCCAGACAGAAATGTGAGTTTACTCCATTTGCAGCTAGCAAAACTTTCCTTTCTTTGAGCTGTCTTCGGGGTACTTCTGGATCTTGTGAGGACTGCTTTGAACTTCTTTGGAGATACTTCATGAAACCAACAAAGATCAAAAGACACAAAGAAGGCCATTACATAATGGAAAAGGGATTAATTCAACAAGAAGAGCTAACTATGCTAAATATATATGTACCCAGTACAAGAGCACCCAGATTCATAAAGCAAGTCCTTAGAGATCCACAAAGAGACTTAGATTCCCACACAATAATAATAAGAGATTTTAACACCCCACTGTCAATATTAGACAGATCAATGAGACAGAAGGTTAACAAGGATATCCAGGACCTGAACTCACCTCTGCAACAAGTAGACCTAATAGACACCTACAGAACTCTCCACCCCAAATCAACAGAATATACGTTCTTCTCGGCACCACATTGCACTCATTCCAAAATTGACCACATAGTTGGAAGTAAAGCACTCCTCAGCAAATGTAAAAGAACAGAAATCACAACAAACTGTCTCTCAGACCACAGTGCAATCAAATTAGAAGTGAGGATTAAAAAACTCACTCAAAACCGCTCAACTACATGGAAACTGAACAACCTGCTCCTGAATGACACTGGGTACATAACAAAGTAAAGGCAGAAATAAAGATGTTCTTAGAAACTAATGAGGACAAAGACACTACGTATCAGAATCTCTGGTACACATTTAAAGCAGTGTGTAGAGGGAAATTTATAGCACTAAATGCTCACAAGAGAAAGCAGGAAAGATCTAAAATTGACACCCTAACATCACAATTAAAAGAACTAGAGAAGCAAGAGCAAACACATTCAAAAGCTAGCAGAAGGCAAGAAATAACTAAGATCAGAGCAGAACTGAAGGAGATAGAGACACAAAAACCCTTCAAAAAATCAATGAATCTAGGAGCTTGTTTTTTGAAAAGATCAACAAAATTGATAGTCTGCTAGCAAGACTAATAAAGAAGAAAAGAGAAGAATCAAATAGACGCAATAAAAAATGATAAAGGGGGTATCACCACCGATCCCACAGAAATACAAACTACCATCAGAGAATACTATAAACACCTCTATGCAAATAAACTAGAAAATCTAGAAAAAATGGATAAATTCCTGGACACATACACCCTCCCAAGACTAAACCAGGAGGTTCAGAGTTGAATCTCTGAATAGACGAATAACAGGCTCTGAAATGGAGGCAATAATTAATAGCCTACCAACTAAAAAAAGTCCAGAACCAGATGGATTCACAGCCAAATTCTACCAGAGATACAAAGAGGAGCGGGTACCATACCTTCTGAAACTATTCCAATCAATAGAAAAAGAAGGAATCCTCCCTAACTCATTTTATGAGGCCAACATCATCCTGATACCAAAGCCTGGCAGAGACACAACAAAAAAAGAGAATTTTAGACCAATATCCCTGATGAACATCGATGCAAAAATCCTCAATAAAATACTGGCAAACCAAATCTAGCAGCACATCAAAAAGCTTATCCACCATGATCAAGTCAGCTTCATCCCTGGGATGCAAGGCTGGTTCAATATACACAAATCAATAGACATAATCCATCACATAAACAGAACCAATGACAAAAGCTCATGATTATCTCAATAGATGCAGAAAAGGCCTTCGACAAATTCGACAGCCCTTCATGCTAAAAAAAAAAACTATTCAATAAACTAGGTATTGATGGAACGTATCTCAAAATAATAACAGCTATTTATGACAAACCCACAGCCAATATCATACTGAATGGGCAAAAACTGGAAGCATTCCCTTTGAAAACTGGCACAAGACAGGGACACCCTCTCTCACCACTCCTGTTCAACATGGTGTTGGAAGTTCTGGCCAGGACAATCAGGCAAGAGAAATAAATAAAGGGTATTCAATTAGGAAATGAGGAAGTCAAATTGTCCCTGTTTGCAGATGACATGATTGTATATTTAGAAAACCCCACCGTCTCAGCCCAAAATCTCCTTAAGCTGATAAGCAACTTCAGCAAAGTCTCAAGATACAAAATCAATGTGCAAAAATCACAAGCATTCCTATACACCATTAACAAACAGAGAGCCAAATCATGAGTGAACTCCCATTCACAATTGCTACAAAGAGAATAAAATACCTAGGAATCCAACTTACAAGGAATGTGAAGAACCTCTTCAAGGAGAACTACAAACCACTGCTCAACGAAATAAAAGAGGACACAAACAAATGGAAGAATATTCCATGCTTGTGGATAGGAAGAATCAATATCATGAAAGTGGCCATACTGCCTAAAGTAATTTATAGATTCAATGCCATCCCCATCAAGCTACCAATGATTTTCTTCACAGAATTGGAAAAAAACTACTTTAAATTTCTCATGGAACCAAAAAAAGAGCCCACATAGCCAAGACAATCCTAAGCAAAAAGAACAAAGCTGGAAGCATCATGCTACCTGACTTCAAACTATATTACAAGGCTCCAGTAACCAAAACAGCATGGCACTGGTACCAAAACAGAGATATAAACCAATGGAACAGAACAGAGGCCTCAGAAATAACACCACACATTTACAACTATCTGATCTTTGACAAACATGACAAAAATAAGAAATGGGGAAAGGATTCCCTATTTAATAAATGGTGCTGTGAAAACTGGCTAGCCATATGTAGAAAGCTGAAACTGGATCCCTTCATTACACCTTGTACAAAAATTAATTCAAGATGGATTAAAGACTTACATGTTAGACCTAAAACCATAAAAACCATAGAAGAAAACCTAGGCAATACCATTCAGGACATAGGCATGGGCAAGAACTTCATGACAAAAACACCAAAAGCAATGGCAACAAAAGCCAAAATAGACTAATGGGATCTAATTAAACTAAAGAGCTTCTGCACGGCAAAACAAACTACCATCACAGTGAACAGGCAACCTACAGAATGGGAGAAAATTTTTGCAATCTACCCATCTGACAAAGGGCTAATATCCAGAATCTAAAAAGAACTCAAATTTACTAGAAAAAAACAACCCCATCAAAAAGTGGGCAAAGGATATAAACAGACACTTCTCAAAAGAAGGCATCTATGCAGGCAAAAGACACATGAAAAAATGCTCATCATCATTGGTCATCAGAGACATGCAAATCAAAACCACAATGAGATACCATCTCACACCAGTTAGAATGGCAATCATTAAAAAGTCAGGAAACAACAGGTGCTGGAGAGGATGTGGAGAAATAGGAATGCTTTTACATTGTTGGTGGGAGTGTAAATTAGTTCAACTATTGTGGAAGACAGTGTGGTGATTCCTCAAGGATCTAGAACTAGAATTACCATTTGACCCAGCAATCCCATTACTGAGTATGTACCCAAAGGATTATAAATCATGCTACTATAAAGACACATGCACACGTATGTTTGTTGTGGCACTGTTCACAATAGCAAAGACTTGGAACCAACCCAAACATCCATCAATGATAGACTGGATTAACAAAATGTGGCACATATACACCATGGAATACTAGGCAGCCATAGAAAAGGAAGAGTTCATGTCCTTTGTAGGGAGATGGATGAAGCTGGATGAAGCTAGAAACCATCATTCTCAGCAAACTATCACAAGGACAGAAAACCAAACACTGCATGTTCTCACTCATAGGTGGGAATTGAACAATGAGATCACTTGGACACAGGGTGAGGAACATCACACACTGGGGCCTATTGGGGAGGGGGATAGCATTAGGAGAAATACCTAATGTAAATGATGAGTTGACGGGTGCAGTAAACCAGCATGGCACATGTATACCTAAGTATCAAACCTGCATGTTGTGCACATGTACCCTAGAACTTAAATAAAATAAAAGTCATACCTTGGTTAAGCCTTATTGGTTTTGGTGAGTCACTTAGGAGGTTGCCTTTGGTTAAAACAAATTTCAAATGCCAGGAATACCAGCTATTTTTCCTGGCTAAAATCCGATAATAAGAGATATGCAAAGATTTTTTATTAAAAGCTCTATGGTCAAAAGTCAGCTTAATTAAAAGCTCATATTCAAGTTCCTCCTTCCTCTTTGTCGTCTTTGGTCGCACATGAAAGAATCTAGAAGAGACTTCTAATGACTCAAATTCCCTTAAGACACACAGTAAAGAGTACCACTAACCCTCTTTTTGGGGTATTCTGTCTTCCTGTGGAGTCTGAAGAGTCATGGACGAGTTCCTCTCAGGTCTAAAACTCTGCTTTCTTTTGTATTGTGTTACCTGATCTCTTTGGCTTTGAGAGGTACCAGAGATTTCTCTGTACTGTGAGAGAGCACTTGACCTTTGTATGTGTGATGCCTGCTGAGTCAATGGCAAGAGCTGCAGTTTTGGAAGTAGCTGACAGCAGCTGTTTAAAATGAATGGTTATTTTCTAAAAACTTTTAAATTTTCATTTTTGCTTTCTTTTTTCTCTTTCTTACTTTAGGGAGTATAATGAATGGTTACTATTACAGAGGTCTACTCATTTCTTTGCATGTTTAGATTTAAAAGGCGTGATTTAAACACTTAAAGAAATGTGTTTATAGTAAAGTGCACTGTGAAAGCATTGCATGGCTCAGTCCCATGGCATTCTCCTCTTTCTGGGGACTCAGGATAAAGTGTAAAAGTGGAGTTCTTGATTTTTAAATATCTAGATGTTCTGCCTCCCAACTGTACCTGCTTTTCACATAAATTATTAGGCCATTAAAAATTACAAATGCTTTGTTGGTCATGTTTCTTAATGGGCTCTGCCCTGAACATAGCAGTCCAGTTGGAAAACAGGCTAAATTAAAAGCTATTTATCTAAATAAAATTGGTCTCCTTATAAAATGCTATGGCATTTTCCTATCATTTGTGTTACCTTGGCATCCATTTTAAATCTTTCTCTAACACACCCAAACTCCTTCTCGAAAAAAGCCAAATCTCTCTGTCTCTCTGATTTGAGAAGTAAATTTGCTACAATGTTTTCTCTAAAACTCAGTAAGGGCTTCAGCCCTGTGGGAGAGATAAACTTTAAACTTTTTCATTCACAAAGACACAGTTTGAATCCCACCACCCTTTTAAACTAGTGACTTTTACAGGTCTCATGGTTAAGAGTTTTAAATCAAAGCTATGATGTCTTTATTTGTGCCTGTCTGTATTATGTGTACATGTATACACAGCTGTTTGTATATTGGTTGTGATACCATTGACTTATAAATAAATGAGGGCTCATAAGTTAAATAACCCAAATGCTTTTCAGGTTCCTGTGACTTTAGTAATCTTTGGTAAATAAAGATAGTTTTTAAATTGTTGATAAAATAATAGAAATGTCTTCAGAATTTTAGACATTTTTGCCTGGGTCTACTGGTCAGATCTGTTTATAATGTCTCTACTAGATATTTTAAAGTCATAAAGCTGTTCCTTTTATGATATTTTTGACACTTGCTTAATTTGTCTGTGAGCTTATGTCTTTGGATTTGGGCCTTTAAATTCTGTGGTATAGACAGTGGCCAAGGTGAGGCCTGGGGACAGTGCCTGGGCTGCATCCTCCCTGGGTCAGCTATGCCTCTTGGCCATGCTGAGAAGGGTTGCATCCAACATTTGTCCTGGGATCTGCATCTGACACATAAGTAAAATCAGTTCCTAGGTTTTTCACTGAAAATCAGGGTTACTAAGAGTTAACACTGGAATTAATATATGCAATTAAAACTACTAGGTATATGACAAACAATTCTATATGCAGAGTATATAAAGAAAGTAAGATGTAAAAAGAGTTTTTAAAAGAGAATAATTTTTCTCCTTTTACATGAGAGAACTTTGTGTGGTCAAAACAAGAGGGCAAGGAAAGTAAATTTTCACCTAAGGTAGAATGCCAATATAAAAAAGGGATATATAACACAAAACTGAAGGTTTAAGCAAGTTGTAGAAGGCCTGTAGAAGATTAATCTCATGAAAAGAATTTTATGTGTGATCAAGTTGGCTAAATTAGAAGGGGATTATTTTTCCTAAAAATGGAGCATACCAAAAATACACTGATGCAGGGCCAGGGTTGGGCCCCTGGGTCAAAATAACAGGGTTTTCTTGGAGCATTGATCTGTTCTTTAATAGAAAATTGTAAAGGTTATAAAAGGTTTACAGAAATCTTGTGCAGTCAAAACTGAGATTGAGATTGGATAGATTTGTTTTTTGGGTTTTTTTAAATTATACTTTAAGTTCTAGGGTACATGTGCACAACGTGCAGGTTTGTTACATATGTATACATGTGCCATGTTGGTGCGCTGCACCCATTAACTCATCATTTACATTAGGTATATCTCCTAATGCCTTCCCTCCCCCTTCCCCCGACACCACGACAGGCCCCGGTGTGTGATGTTTCCCTTCCTGTGTCCAAGTGTTCTCATTGTTCAATTCCTACCTATGAGTGAGAACATGCAGTGTTTGGTTTTTTGTCCTTGTGATAGTTTGCTGAGAATGATGGTTTCCAGCTTCATCCGTGTCCCTACAAAGGACATGAACTCTTCCTTTTCTATGGCTGCCTAGTATTCCATGGTGTATATGTGCCACATTTTCTTAATCCAGTCTATCATTGATGGACATTTGAGTTGGTTCCAAGTCTTTGCTATTGTGAATAGTGATGCAATAAACATACGTGTGCATATGTCTTTATAGCAGCATGATTTATAATCCTTTGGGCATATAGCCAGTAATGGGATGGCTGGGTCAAATGGTATTTCTAGTTCTAGATCGTTGAGGAAATGCCACACTATATTCCACAATGGTTGAACTAGTTTACCATCCCACCAACAGTGTAAAAGTGTTCCTATTTCTCCACATCCTCTCTAGCACCTGTTGTTTCCTGACTTTTTAATGATTGCCATTCTAACTGGTGTGAGATGCTATTTCATTGTGGTTTTGATTTGCATGTCTCTGATGGCCAGTGATGATGAGCATTTTTTCATGTGTCTTTTGCCTGCATAAATGTCTTCTTTTGAGAAGTGTCTGTTCATATCCTTTGCCCACTTTTTCATGGGGTTTCTTTTTTTTTTTAATTATACTTTAAGCTCTAGGGTACATGTGCACAACGTGCAGGTTTGTTACATATGTATACATGTGCCATGTTGGTGTGCTGCACCCATTAACTTGTCATTTACATTAGGTATATCTCCAAATGCTTTCCCTCCCCCTCTCCCCAACCCACAACAGGCCCCAGTGTGTGATGTTCCCCTTCCTGTGTCCAAGTGTTCTCATTGTTCTATTCCCACCTATGAGTGAGAACATGCGGTGTGTGGTTTTTCGTCCTTGCAACCCCGTTTGCTGAGAAAGATGGTTTCCAGCTTCATCCATGTTCCTATGAAGGATATGAACTCATCCTTTTTTATGGCTGCATAGTATTCCATGGTGTATATGTGCCACATTTTCTTAATCCAGTCTATCACTGATGGACATTTGGGTTGGTTCCAAGTCTTTGCTATTGTGAATAGTGCCGCAGTAAACATACGTGTGTATGTGTCTTTATAGCAGCATGATTTATAATCCTTTGGGTATATACCCAGTAATGGGATTGCTGGGTCAAATGGTATTTCTAGTTCTAGATCCTTGAGGAATCGCCACACTGTCTTCCACAATGGTTGAACTAGTCTACAGTCTCACCAACAGTGTAAAAGTGTTCCTATTTCTCCACATCCTCTCCAGCACCTGTTGCTTCCTGACTTTTTAATGATCGCCATTCTAACCGGTGTGAGATGGTAACTCACTGTGGTTTTGATTTGCATGTCTCTGATGGCCAGTGATGATGAGCATTTTTTCATGTGTCTGTTGGCTGCATAAATGTCTTCCTTTGAGAAGTGTCTGCTCATATCCTTTGCCCACTTTTTGATGGCGTTGTTTGTTTTTTTCTTGTAAACTTGTTTGAGTTCTTTGTAGATTCTGGACATTAGCCCTTTGTCAGATGAGTAGGTTGCAAAAATTTTCTCCCATTCTGTAGGTTGCCTGTTCACTCTGATGGTAGTTTCTTTTGCTGTGCAGAAGCTCTTTAATTAGATCCCATTAGTCTATTTTGGCTTTTGATGCCATTGCTTTTGGTGTTTTAGACATGAAGTCCTTGCCCATGCCCATGTCCTGAATGGGATTGCCTAGGTTTTCTTCTAAGGTTTTTATGGTTTTAGGTCTAACATGTAAGTCTTTAATCCATCTTGAATTAATTTTTGTATAAGGCGTAAGGAAGGGATCCAGTTTCAGCTTTCTACATACGGCTAGCCAGTTTTCACAGCACCATTTATTAAATAGGGAATCCCTTCCCCATTTCTTGTTTTTGTCATGTTTGTCAAAGATCAGATGGTTGTAGATATGCGGCATTATTTCTGAGGGCTCTGTTCTGTTCCATTGGTCTACATCTCTGTTTTGGTACCAGTACCATGCTGTTTTGGTTACTGGAGCCTTGTAATATAGTTTGAAGTCAGGTAGCGTGGTGCCTCCAGCTTTGTTCTTTTGGCTTAGGATTGTCTTGGCAATGTGGGCTCTTTTTTGGTTCCATATGAACTTTAAAGTAGTTTTTTCCAATTCTGTGAAGAAAGTCATTGGTAGCTTGATGGGGATGGCATTGAATCTATAAATTACTTTAGGCAGTATGGTCATTTTCACGATATTGATTCTTCCTATCCATGAGCATGGAATGTTCTTCCATTTGTTTGTATCCTCTTTTATTTCGTTGAGCAGTGGTTTGTAGTTCTCCTTGAAGAGGTCCTTCACATCCTTTGTAAGTTGGATTCCTAGGTATTTTATTCTCTTTGTAGCAATTGTGAATGGGAGTTCACTGATGATTTGGCTCTCTGTCTGTTATTGGTATATAAGAATGCTTGTGATTTTTGCACATTGATTTTGTATCCTGAGACTTTGCTGAAGTTGCTTATCAGCTTAAGGAGATTTTGGGCTGAGATGATGCGGTTTTCTAAATATACAATCATATCATCTGCAAACAGGGATAATTTGACTTCCTCTTTTCCCAATTAAATACCCTTTATTTATTTCTCCTGCCTGATTGCCTTGGCCAGAACTTCCAACACTTGCTGAATAGGAGTGGTGAGAGAGGGCATCCCTGTCTTGTGCTAGTTTTCAAAGGGAATTCTTCCAGGTTTGCCGATTCAGTATGACATTAGGTGTGGGTTTGCCACAAATAGCTCTTATTATTTTGAGATACGTCCCATCATTACCTAATTTATTGAGAGTTTTTAGCATGAAGGGTTGTTGAATTTTGTCAAAGGCCTTTTCTGCATCTATTGAGATAATCATGTGGTTTTTGTCTTTGGTTCTGTTTATATGCTGGATTACGTTTATTGATTTGTGAATGTTGAACCAGCCTTGCATCCCAGGGATGAAGCCCACTTGATCATGGTGGATAAGCTTTTTGATGTGCTGCTGGATTCGGTTTGCCAGTGTTTTATTGAGGATTTTTGCATCGCTGTTCATCAGGGATATTGGTCTAAAATTCTCTTTTTTTATTGTGTCTCTGCCAGGCTTTGGTATCAGGATGATGTTGGCCTCATAAAATGAGTTAGGGAGGATTCCTTCTTTTTCTATTGATTGGAATAGTTTCAGAAGGAATGGTACCAGCTCCTCCTAGTACCTCTTGTGGAATTTGGCTGTGAATCCATCCGGTCCTGGACTTTTTTTGGTTGGTAGGCTATTAATTATTGCCTCCATTTCAGAGCCTGTTATTGGTCTATTCAGGGATTCAACTTCTTCCTAGTTTAGTCTTGGGAGGGTGTATGTGTCCAGGAATTTATCCATTTTTTCTAGATTTTCTAGTTTATTTGCATAGAGGTGTTTATAGTATTCTCTGATGGTAGTTTGTATTTCCGTGGGATCGGTGGTGATATCCCCTTTATCATTTTTTATTGCATCTATTTGATTCTTCTCTCTTTTCTTCTTCATTAGTCTTGCTAGTGGTCTATCAAGTTTGTTGATCTTTTCAAAAAAACCAGATCCTGGATTCACTGATTTTTTGAAGGGTTTTTGTGTCTCTATCTCCTTCAGTTCTTCTCTGATCTTAGTTATTTCTTGCCTTCTTCTAGCTTTTGAGTGTGTTTGCTCTTGCTTCTCTAGTTCTTTTAATTGTGATGTTAGTGTGTCAATTATAGATCTTTCCTGCTTTCTCTTGTGAGCATTTAGTGCTATAAATTTCCCTCTACACACTGCTTTAAATGTGTCCCAGAGATTCTGGTATGTTGTGTCTTTGTTTTCATTGGTTTCAAAGAACATCTTTATTCCTGCCTTCATTTCATTATGTACCCAGCAGTCACTCAAGAGCAGGTTGTTCAGTTTCCATGTAGTTGAATGGTTCTGAGTGAGTTTCTCAATCCTGACTTCTAATTTGATTGCACTGTGGTCTGAGAGACAGTTTGTCATAATTTCTGTTCTTTTACATCTGCTGAGGAGTGCTTTACTTCCAACTATGTGGTCAATTTTGGAATAAGTGCGATGTGGTGCTGAGAAGAATGTATATTCTGTTGATTTGGGGTGGAGAGTTCTGTAGCTGTCTTTAGGTCCACTTGGTGCAGAGCTGAGTTCAATTCCTGGATATCCTTGTTAACTTTCTGTTTCACTGATCTGTCTTATGTTGACAGTGGGGTGTTAAAGTCTCTTATTGTGTGGGAATCTAAGTCTCTTTGTGGATCTCTAAGGACTTGCTTTATGAATCTGGGTGCTCCTATATTGGGTGCATATATATTTAGGATAGTTAGCTCTTCTTGTTGAATTGGTCCCTTTACCATTACGTAATGGCCTTCTTTGTCTCTTTTGATCTTTGTTGGTTTAAAGTCTGTTTTATCAGAGACTAGGATTGCAACCCTTGCCTTTTTTTGTTTTCCATTGGCTTGGTAGATCTTCCTCCATCCCTTTATTTTGAGCCTATGTGTGTCTCTGTACATGAGATGGGTCTCCTGAATACAGCACACTGATGGGTCTTGATTCTTTATCTGAAATGCCAGTCTGTGTCTTTTAATTGGAGCATTTAACCCATTTTCATTTAAGGTTAATATTGTTATGTGTGAATTTGATCCTGTCATTATGATGTTAGCTGGTTATTTTGCTCATTAGTTGATGCAGTTTCTTCCTAGCATCGATGGTCTTTACAATTTGGCATGTTTTTGCAGTGGCTGGTACCAGTTGTTCCTTTCCATGTTTAGTACTTCCTTCAGGAGCTCTTGTAGGGCAGGCCTGGTGGTGACAAAGTCTCTCAGCATTTGCTTGTCTGTAAAGGATTTTATTTCTCCTTCACTTATGAAGCTTAGTTTGGCTGGATATGAAATTCTGGGTTGAAAATTCTTTTCTTTAAGAATGTTGAATATTGCCCCCCACTCTCTTCTGGCTTGTAGAGTTTCTGCTGAGAGATCCGCTGTTAGTCTGATGGGCTTCCCTTTGTGGGTAACCTGACCTTTCTCTCTGGCTGCCCTTAACATTTTTTCCTTAATTTCAACTTTGTTGAATCTGAAAATTATGTGTCTTGGAGTTGCTCTTCTTCAGGTGTATCTTTGTGGCGTTCTCTATATTTCCTGAATTTGAATGTTGGCCTGCCTTGCTACGTTGGGGAAGTTCTAGATAATATCCTGCAGAGTGTTTTCCAACTTGGTTCCATTCTCCCCGTCACTTTCAGGAACACCAATCAGACGTAGATTTGGTCTTCTCACATAGTCCCATATTTCTTGGAGGCTTTGTTCATTTCTTTTTACTCTTTTTTCTCTAAACTTCTCTTCTAGCTTCATTTCATTCATTTGATCTTCAATCACTGATACCCTTTCTTCTAGCTGATCGAATCAGCTACTGAAGCTTGTGCATTCATCACGTAGTTCTTGTGCTATGATTTTCAGCTCCATCAGGTCATTTAAGGACTTGTTTACACTGGTTTTTCTAGTTAGCCATTCGTCTAATCTTTTTTCAAGGTTTTTAGCTCTTTGCGATGGGTTCAAACTTAGCTCAGAGAAGTTTGATCATCCGAAGCCTTCTTCTCTCAACTCATCAAAGTCATTTTCCGTCCAGCTTTGTTCTGTTGCTGGTGAGGAGCTGCTTTCCTTTGGAGGGGGAGAGATGCTCTGATTTTTAGAATTTTCAGCTTTTCTGCTCTGTTTTTTCCCCATCTTTGTGGTTTTATCTACCTTTGGTCTTTGATGATGGTGACGTACAGATGGGGTTTTGGTGTGGATGTCCTTTCTGTTTGTTAGTTTTCCTTCTAACAGTCAGGACCCTCAGCAGCAGGTCTGTTGGAGTTTGCTGGAGGTCTTCTCCAGACCCTGTTTGCCTGGGTATCAGCAGCAGACGCTGCAGAACAGCAAATATTGCTGCCTGATCATTCTTCTGGAAGCTTCATCTCAGAGGGGTACCTGGCCATGTGAGGTGTCAGTCTACCCCTACTGGGGGGTGCCTCCCAGTTAGCCTACTTGGGGGTCAGGGACCCACTTGAGGTGGCAATCTGTCCGTTCTCAGATCTCAAACTCCATGCTGGGAGAACCACTACTCTCTTCAAAGCTGTCAGACAGGGTCATTTAAGTCTGCAGAGGTTTCTGCTGCCTTTTGTTCAGCTATGCCCTGCCCCCAGAGGTGGAGTTTATACAGGCAGGCAGGCCTCCTTGAGCTGCTGTGGGCTCCACCCAGTTCGATCTTCCTGGAAGCTTTGTTTACGTATTCAAGTCTCAGCAATGGCGGGTGCCCCTCCCCCAGCCTCGCTGCCGCCTTGCCATTCCATCTCAGACTGCTATGCTAGCAATGAGTGAGGCTCCATGTGCATGGGACCCTCCGAGCCAGGCACGGGATATAATCTCCTGGTGTGCTGTTTGCTAAGACCATTGGAAAAGCACAGTACTACAGTGGGAGTGACCTGATTTTCCAGGTGCCATCTGTCACCCCTTCCCTTGGCTAGGAAAGGGAATTCCCTGACCCCTTGTGCTTCTTGGGTGAGGTGATGCCTCACCCTGCTTCAGCTCACACTCGGTGGGCTGCACCCACTGTCCTGCCCCCACTGTCTGACAAGCCCCAGTGAGATGAACCTGGTACCTCAGCTGGAAATGCAGAAATCACCAGTCTTCTGTGTCGCTCATGCTGGGAGCTGTAGACTGGAGCTGTTCCTATTCAGCCATCTTGTAAATAAACATCTGGATAGATTTGTTTATAAGGTTTAATTAAAATTAGCTTTAACATTAATAATATACTGATGCAAAGGTAAGATTTGTTTTTCTCTTTTGAACAATATTTTTGTGAAGTACTAATAAGGATTAATTTTTTTTCACCTTCTGAGTAAAAAAAAGAGGGAAAGACATTTTTTCATCCAATGCTGTCTTTATTAGGTCTTTTGATTGCTTGGAAAACTGAGTTTCTTCTCTGTCAAAGAGTAAAGGTGTTTTTGTTTTTTGTGGTTTTTTGGTCCTATTTATATGCAAAGAAGGTTTTTGCTTTCAGAAATATTTGAATTATCACTTTGGTTAAATGAATGACGATTATTAGCGACCTGTAATCCTATTTTGATCAAATATTTTAAACCTTTAGTATTTGACATACTCCCAAAATCTAATTTCAAATTCTAAAATTAAGTCTTTTCCAGAAGAAAACACTGGAAGTCCAAGAGAGATATATTAGGCTTATTTGGTATATTAAAATCATATGGGAAGCACTGTCAAATAAGAAATAGTATTTAACTTTGAGTTATATTTGTATAGATATGCTAATATGTTCCAAAATTGTAGGAGATTCCACTTCAGATATGTCTTGGTATATGAAATCAGTAATGATTATATTACTTTAAACTGCTGTATGCCACAGAAATAACCAAATTTCCTTGTCAATTGTGTCTTTAACCATAGCTATTTTAAGTCTTTTGTCATTTACAGACAATTAGTATTCTACTTTGATTCTTCTGAAAAAAAACAAAACAAAACAAAACAAAAAATGGTTTAAAGCAATGGCAACAAAAGCCAAAATAGGCAAATGGGATCTAATAAACTAAAGAGCTTCTGCACAGCAAAAGAAACTATCATCTGAGTGAACAGGCAACCTACAGAATAGATGAACATTTTTGCAATCTATCCATCTGACAAAGGGCTAATATACAGAATCTACAAAGGACTTAAACAAATTTACAAGAAAAAAAAATCCCATCAAAAAGTGGTGAAGGATATGAACAGACACTTCTCAAAAGACATTTATGCAGCCAACAAACATATGAAAAAAAAAGCTCATCATCACTGGTCATCAGAGAAATACAAATCAAAACCACAATGAGATACCATCTCACGCCAGTTAGAATGGCGATCATTAAAAAGTCAGGAAACAACAGATGCTGGAGAGGATGTGGAGAAATCAGAACTCTTTTACAATGTTGGTGGGAGTATAAACTAGTTCAACCATTGTGGAAGACAATGTGGCGATTCCTCAAGGATCTAGAACCAGAAATACCATTTGACCCAGCAAAGGATTATAAATCATTCTACTAAAAAAACACATGCAGCCGGGCACAGTGGCTCACGCCTGTAATCCCAGCACTTTGGGAGGCCGAGGCAGGGGGATCACGAGGTCAGGAGATCAAGACCATCCTGGCTAACATGGTGAAACCCTGTACTCTACTAAAAAAATACAGAAAAATTAGCCGGGCATGGTGGTGGGCATCTGTAGTCCCAGCTACTTAGGAGGCTGAGGCAGGAAAATTGCATGAACCCAGGAGATGAAGCTTGCGGTGAGCCAAGATTGCACCCCTGCACTCCAGCCTGGGTGACTGAGCGAGACTCCATCTCAAAAAAAGAAAAAAAAAAAGAAAAAAACACAACACACGCACACATATGTTTATTGCTATTGCAACACTGTTCACAAAATAGCAAAGACTTGGAACCAACCCAAATGTCCATCAATAATAGACTGGTTAAAGAAAATGTGGTATATCTATACCATGGAATACTATGCAGCTGTAATAAAAAAGGATGAGTTCATGTCCTTTGCAGGGACATGGATGAAGCTGGAAACCATCATTTTCAGCAAACTAACACAAGAACAGAAAACCAAACACTGCATATTCTCACTCATAAGTTGGAGTTGAACAATGAGAACACAGGGAAGAGAACATGGACACAGGGAGGAGAACATCACACACCGGGGCCTGTCGGGGGATGCAGGGCTAGGGGAGGGATAGCATTAGGAGATATACCTAATGTAGATGATGAGTTGATGTGTGCAGCAAACCACCATGGCACATGTATACCTATGTAACAAACCTGCACATTCTGCACATGTATCCCAGAACTTGAAGTATAATAATAAAATTTTTTTAAAAATTTGCTACAATCCAAAATTTGCTTTTTCTTCAAAGAAATTCATGAAAAGGGACCCTGACAAATACTCTTGAGTACAGACATCTGATAACTTCAGAGATCATACCATTGGACTAAGTAAAAATCTTCAAAACTCAATAAACTAATGTGTTCACGAAGATTGCTAACCCAACATCAAGCAGAACAAGAATTAATTACGTCACTAAACTGATAGAGAACTGAAATGATTTTTAAGACTTTTTATTTCAAACATTGCTGATTTTTTTATATTTTGTTTTCCAGAGTCAAAAATACATTTTTCTTTTGAGCTATTTATAGGTTATAGCAAGTGGGTAATATAGCTTTATAAGCAAAATTGAAACATTTGCCTTTCTCTCTACTTTATTTCCCCCAAATTTGGAAACTATTCATGGGTATTCTTATTTCATGGCAATCTAGTAATCTGCACTAGTTCAATAAGAATCTGTTTCCTGTAACAGGACACAACTGAAGATATTGTTTGGTGGTGGTGGTGTTTTTAGCCAGACTTTGACTGGAATGGTATATTTTCAGAGATAATCAGACTGCTTTGAGGAATTGAGGTTGACTTCATAGAGCTGATAAAAAGCCTCTTGGAAAGACTGGCCTGAAACCTTATCTTACACAGTTTCCTTTCAAGATTTCTGTCCTTGTAGTAAGTAAAGAGTGTCACTTTTAGACAGGTTTGGGAACCTCAAGATATTTTGGGGACCTTGTGAAGAGAGGAATTTACCAATTCCTACGGGTATTACAATGGCAGTCTAGTGGTGAATCCTTGGCTTGATTTCCTAACCTCAAAACTTTTAACAGTGTAATCCAAAATTCCTTATGAAAGTTCCAGCAAAGTCAACCTAAAAGAGCCTATTTGGCCAATCATCATTTTTCTTGCACTTGATGCAAGTAATCAGACTAACATTAAAACTTATTTTACAAATAAATTGGTCCTATTAAGATTTATCTTTGGTAAAAATGGGGGCTGAAAACAGAAAAAAATTATGTTTCAGAAGAAAACTACAGTACACCTGTTATTAGATTCTAGCGCTGTCCATTTTTCTGAGTTTTTATTATCTTCCTACAATTTGGACTACATCCTGAACTACTTCCTGGATACAAGTCTCTAAAAAAGGACCGGGCTTTAATTTTCTTCATGACGTTTTTAACTGACTTCCCCAATGGAATACGTTTATTAAAAATTTTGGCATATACATTTTCTTCTTTATTATAGTCCTTATGTGTATTATATTTCTACTATATATCTCTCATTGTTTTACTACTTCTAAGAAAACTAAATTCATGGTACTCTACAGAGTAGAGATGATTTAACAAGTGACAGCAGCTATAGATCAATGAGTTTGACAGGAAGATCGAGCCTTCCCAGCAATGAGGGACACCTTGACATTCAGATTTTGATCATCAACGCTTTCAAGAACAAATATTTTTGAGATGAGAAAATAAAAGAAAATTTATCTGAGACACGCAAATCTTTTTAAATTATCAGACCCAGAGAGGCATGAAACTATAGCCACAATCACATCCTACTCCCTCACCCCATTTTTAAGATATGTATTCATCTCTTAAAACTGCCTGCTATTGCCACTAGTAGCTACAAAGTAACCTAATAATGCTCCACCAGAAACTATAACCCAGTGTATAGCTTAACAATGTATAGTCAATAGCTTATGTTATTTTAAGGTAAAGTCTTGGTAAACAACTCAGGAATGGCCTCTTCCTTCCCATTTGTAACTGCTGCTAATTAGACAGTATACTCAGGACAACTTGAATCTATACTGCTGGGTTGTAATCCTCAGGCCTGGCCCAAATAAACTTTCTACTTATATCAATTTTGCCTCAGCTTCTTTGCCTTTTAGGTCAACAGACAACAGGGACTAGAAGCCTTTTTGGAGTAAGGAAGTGGCATTCACAGGTGCCAGTGCTGAGGAAGGAGGCTGCAGTCTCCAGGGATGTAGCTTACAATTCCTTTCTAAATCCTAGGTTCAAAGAGCTGGGCTCCCAAATGTCCCAGGAAAGCTTTCTTGTGGCAACACAAACTTGCACCAGCCCCCTACATCTGAGCCATTTGAGGTGATTTATATGAAGATGATTGCAGGATAATTCATTGAAACATGAATTCATGCTGTATTTTTCCCTCTGTTCCAAGTGGGAAGCTTCTCTGTGCTCCTGCACCTCTGGTGAGCCTTGTGGTACACGGTGGGGGTAAAGGCTGCTTAGAAACAATGAATTTCCTGGCCTTTGCCTTCCAGGAGCCAGAGCAGCTTAATGGGATCATGCAGTAGAGGAGAGGGCAGAGAGAAGGAAGGAGCCCCATCCAAAGGAGCTTGTGGAGTTCTCCTCATGAGTAGAACCAGCAGCCCTCCTAGGGAGGTGGAGGACCTCCAAGAGTACTGGTTACCAGGATGGCCAAGGATAGGCCTGAGTATCTGGCTTCCCTCTAAGCCCAAGCCTAGAACCTGGATTTCTGTGCAAAGATGCACCACTCTTCCACCAACACTCCCCTGCATCCTTGCAGCTGTTAAGGGGAAGGGGACTCAGCTCACTCTTGGAAGCTGGCTGCATCACTCCAACCACTTGGACAGGATGGAATTCCTGAGCAGCTCTTCACTCATTCGCTGGCTCACTCAAATAGCCAGTGGGTCTGGAGAGCAGATCAGCATTCAAAGCAGAAATTGCTTCAGTGCATGTGATTTGTTTTCTGAGGCTTGGTCCCACACCTAACGGCTGCACTGGGGACACTGAGGCATCAGAAGGCAGTAAGGAACAGGCTAGGCATCCCCATGCTTTCAGGAAGCAAATCGCTTAAACCCTACCCTCTGACCCAAGCCAGGTGAGAGAGACCACCAGGGGGCCAAGTCCCCCAGCTAGGGCAATGTCCGTGAATGTCTTGTAAGAGAGCCCTTTGAACACAAATGCCCACAGAAGCTGCTGACTCTCCTCCAGTGCCTTACAAACTGGCCCAACCCTGGTGTCAGCCAGGGTCATCTGTCCCTTAAGATCTAGACCTGACTGTCTTGAACCCCTCACCCTGGCATGTGCAGTGCCCTCATCAAGACTTCTGGGAATTCTCAGAGATTGGCACTTCTTCTATCCTCTTCTGGCTCTGACGTCAGAATTCTGCTGAATTATCCTTCTTTTTCATTTTGTGTCTCTTCCTATGACACCTCCCAGCACAGACCCAGAAACTTTCCCTGATCCCCAAGCCTCCGAGTACAAGCAGGCATGGAAGTCGGATGTTGAGATTTTTCTGAAGATTTAGGGGCAATAGCTGGAAAAGTGCATCTCACTCCAAGATGCAGGGAAAATTAAAAGTGGACTTAAGTTCTTAGGAAGCCCCTGGGCATTTCCTACCCTTCTGCCTCAGTTCCCGGCTGCTGCAGCCCTCTCTTCTCTAATCCCCTCCCTGAGCCCACCACCAATTCTGGACCCTTCTCATGCACACTAGGATGGTTCTCTATTCCTCTTCTCACTCCAGCCTCCCCTAGGGGCCCCTCCCAACCCCATGTCCTACTGTGCATTTTTTTTTTTTTTTTTTTTTTGAGATGGAGTCTCACTCTTTCGCCCAGGCCAGACTGCAGTGGCGCGATCTCGGCTCACTGCAAGCTCCGCCTCCTGGGTTCATGCCATTCTCCTGCCTCAGCCTCCCGAGTAGCTGGGACTACAGGAGCCCACCACCACTCCTGGCTAATTTTTTGTATTTTTAGTAGAGACGGGGTTTCACCGTGTTAGCCAGGATGGTCTCGATCTCCTGACCTCGTGATCCACCCGCCTCAGCCTCCCACGTACTGTCCATTTTACTAAACTAAGATCATTCCTTTCCCATGTGAAACTGGTACTGGTTGTGGTAAAATAGTAATTTCCTACCTCTGAAAGCACCATTATTTTACAGATGAGGCCAATTGGACTCAGTAGTTTAAATAAATCAGTCAAGATCACATAGCAAGAGGAAGAGTTGGGACGGCACTGGGATCTGTCTTCACAGAAAGTTGCCTTTCCTTCTGGGCTGGCTCTGATTTGGCTGAGGTCTTGGCCTGCAGGAGGGGTCTGCTGCAAGAGGGACAGGTGGTTCTGAGAGGGGATCTTCATGACCCAGGCAGGAAGTGAGAGTGCCACTGCCTTGTCAAAGTTCCAGAAGCAGTGGTGTTTGGAGTCCTGAGAACAGGCAATCCTGAGTTCTAGGGAGCCTATGTTAGGTGGCTGGACCGAGACCGCCAGGCCTGACTGTGGGGTGAGGGGCTGGCACAGAAGGCTGGGCTTTTGCTTGCAGGCAATGAGAATGAGAAACCAGGCAGAGCTGGGAGGGCTAGAAGGCGCCTTTAGCCATAAAGCAAAGCCACTAATCCTGGGTGCCAGGAGCAGTGCTAAAGCCTTTCTATTACATCATTTCTAACACACACAGTAAGCCCCAGAGAGAGTCATCCTTCTACTTCACAGATAAGGAAGCTGAGGGTCTCCGTGGTTGAGTGACTTGCTCAGAGCCCCACAGTTAGTAAGCAAACAGGCAGCCAGAATGCAAACTCCACACATCTGCTTCCTAGTCTCACACGTGCCATGTGGGTTCTGGGAGAATATTCAGCTGCTGGGGGCTGGTAAATTGTGTGTCTGTTCCCACCTCAGGGACTCTGCCGCTGTTCTGGAATACTCTCCCGCTAGGTTTCAGTACAGCAGGCCCCATCTTGTCTTTGGGACTACGTTTAGGGGACTTCTCCTTGAAAAAGCCTTGCTGACCTCCTAATCCAAAGAAGCCTCCAGGCCCTCTCCCTCTCCTCACTCTGTCATATTTTCTTGTTGGAACTTACTTGAAATTTTCTCATTTATTACTTATTGTCTCCCCCATGCCCTAAACATGAAAGTGGGCTGTATCTGTCCTGTTTTCCCAAATCCCCAGTGCCTAGGTCAGTCAGCACTCACATACAAATATCTGGTGAAGTGAAGGAGGCGGCAGAGTCTGAACACCAGCAAAAGCCATCTCTTGCCCATATCAATAACCCTCTCTCCACAGCCCAACCACCTCAGTGGCAGCTTTTCTACTCCATTTCCCCATGAAGAATTGCTGTGGGAGGAATGACAACTGGACCAGATGTCACCTGACAGGAGTCCAAGGCAGATCCTGCTACCCTACCTGGTGGGTCTCCAAACTGGCAGACCAGTCTGCCCTGGTCCTTGGAGGTCCTCTACCCCAAGTCTGCCCAGGAATTCCCTTCAGCCTTTCTACAACCTCTCATGCTCACTGACCTTTAGGCTTTAGGGAAACAAAAACAGTTCTGCCCTATCAAGATGTCAGGACCCTGGCTCCAGGTGGCCAAACACTTGTCATGAAATGGAAGGAACGCAGGGCCTGGAGGTGGACCACTGCCTGGAGGCCTGGGGATGAGGCCCAGACCCTGAGCTAGGGACTCGAGCCTCCTGGTTCCATGTGCAACATGCTCAGGATCACTGGCTGTGGCTGAACTCCACTTCTATCAAATACATTCAATGATGTGTTCCCTTTGTCTACCCTGTAGGGAGGCCAGAACATCAATGAAATATGAAATCGAAAGCACATTGTACTTCTCAGATGAAAAGTGCCACAGTCAGAGAGATTCACAGCCATACTGTTCACTGGTGCTGGTCAAATGGCTTTGGCTGGGAGATTTTTTTATGGGTATGAGTTTTAGAGTTTAAAGAAAAAAATACGGCTTGTTTCATAGAGCCATTACGGGATTTTTCTGTTGAGGCACACACTCTCTGCACAGCCCTAAAATGTTTTGACAGCTCAGGCAAATTCTCAGGAAAACCTGAGACCAGAGCGTGCCAACCAGCCGCTTATCACTCCGCTCCCACAGCCCCAGCGCTCGGCTGGAGCTTCCCTGCTGGCTCCTCAGCAGGCCCGGCCGCCACCCTGCCCGCGGGACCAGCCGCACGCGGCCCAGCTATGAATCAACCTTGTCCTCCCATTCCAGTGCGGGAAATGGGATGATGAATTCATTTCCATCACCACACTGCCCATAAGTCACGGCTTGAAGGGCATTTTTTTTCTTTTAAAGTTTCCAATGACAAAGATTTCATTATCCAAAGCAATAATTTTTACCCAGAGCAATGCAAGATTTCACTCTACCTGAATTAGGCCCATATGTGAAAGGGCAGCCTGAGAACGTCAGTGTCTGGGGGTGGAGAGGAGGGTGGGGAAGGGGGAGGCTGGTCTCTGTGTTCTCGCCCTGCCCCCACGCGTTCCCTTTCTCTCTCTGTGTGGATGTTCGCTTTCTTTGTTCTCAGCCTCCTTCCTCCTGAGCCAGCCTCTCTCCTTGTCGCTGGGCACCCCCATGATCCTCTCCCCAGGGCACAACCCTTCCTCCAGTGACAACCCCAGGCCTGGGCTGACATTCTCTGTTTATTCTGCCTGCCTGTTCTCCCCACTGCTTCACATCCACACACACCCCATCCCCCGCCCATATCAGAGCCAAAGAAGGGCAGAGAATCATCAGCATTGCTCTCAAATGGAGGCCAAAGGGCTTTCCTTTGAGTCAGAAAGGCAATTTCAAAACTGCACTACAGAAGTGCACTGCGCTGCACAAGATCCCCGGGGGATTGGCTCATTCTAAGGCTCCGGATGTGCCACCTTCTGCCAGGCCCCATCTTTTTCCCCTGTTAGTTTTCACACTGAGGCCTCATTGCTCCAAAGCCAAAGCCTAAAGTCACGAAGCATACATAAGAATCTAAAGAAGGAAATATGGCGACCTTCTACAGCAGTGCAGGAGAAGCCAAGACAGGGCCCTCTGCTCTCAGCCCTCCTGGAAAGCAGCACTTGAGGGGAAGGGGGTTCCTTCAGGGACTGGCTGGTATCTTTTGAGGGCTGGCCTGGCCAGGGAAGGCCAGAAGCCCTGCTGAGAAGGGCTTACCCTTCTCAGGGTAAGACTGGGGTGCCCCTGGCATCTCCCACTGTCCACATCCCAATCCCACAGAGCTTTCCCGCTCCACCTGCTTTCCTGCTAACAACGCTGCCGCCATCGGTCCAGGGACAGGCCCAGGTCAGATCGCCTGTGACAAGCCCAAGAGGAAATGCTGGTGTCAGATTTGAGGGAGCCACGTACAGCCAGTCTACATTTAAACAGCAAGTATTAATTACAGAATCCCAGCCAAATACAAAAGACAAAATAAATGCATGAATGTGTTTCACTTCTTCTTAAAGCAAATACAAAGTAGGGCTGATATTAACTACCAAAATGACAAACTTTCATATGACTGACCTACAGGTACACACAGGTAGAACAAACACCAGGGAAGAGGCCCAGACAGTGACCTCAGGAGCTCAGGCAAGCAAGGGAAAACTGGAGGCTGGGCCAGAGTCTTCACAGAAGAGTGGTGCTCTGGTGTGGAGGAAGTAATAATCCCAGAGTCTTCAAGAGAGTGTCAGAGGAGTGGAGTGGCCTCCCGGAGGGGTGGGAGTGATGCTGGGAGTTAACTGAGCCCATCCATTGAGTTTGGAAGCCCAAGCTAAAGATCTAGACCTCTCATTACTTCCCAATCAGTGACAAAGGGAGTGGTTTGAAGCCATGTTAGCCCCCACAATTCTCAGCTACCACTATTACATATTGTTAACTCCTCCCACCAGGTGCAGCAAAGCACATTATGAGTGTTACAGTGAGCATGGGGATAGGGCGACAGGACAAAATTGAAGATCTGAGGTGTGATGCCTGTGCTGGGAGGCCTCTAGTGCACTCAATGGCTAAGAGAGGCCCCCGTGCCAACCCCCTGACCTGCGGCCCCACTGCAGGCCAAACTTCAAATTCCTGCCTCAACAATCTCACCTACTACCTCATGTCAGGAATCTGGAGCTCTGGGTTAGCAGGTGGAGTTGTGGCTGATATATGTGACATCAGGGTGCTGTGAGATTTGTAGGCAGTGGCAAGTTTTAATTAAAATTTTTTCTTAGGCCAGGCATGGTGGCTCATACCTGTAATCCCAGCACTTTGGGAGGCTGAGGTGGGCAGATCACTTGAGGTCAGGAGTTCAAGACTAGCCTGGCCAACATGGCAAAAACCCGTCTCTACTAAAAGTACAAAAATTAGCCAGGTGTAGTGTGGTGTCGGGCACCTGTAGTCCCAGCTACTTGGGAGGCTGAGGCAGGAGAATCACTTGAACCCAGGAGGCAGAGGTTGCAGTGAGCCAAGATTGCACCACTGCACTCCAGTCTGGGTAACAGAGTGAGACTTGGTCTCAAAAAAAAAAAAAAAAAAAAAAAAAAAAAAAAAAAAAATTCTTAGAGGTGAAATTCACATAATATAAAATTAACCATTTTAAAGTACACAATTCAGTAGCACTTAGTACATTCACAGTGTTGTGCATCTACTACCTCTATTTAGTTGCAGAACATTTTCCTCACCCCAAAGGGAAAACTCATGCCCACAAAGCAATCACTTCCAAGTTCTCCTCCTCCCAGGCCCTGGCAGTCACTGATGTGCTTGCTGTCTCTTCCAGATGTTTCGTATAAGCAGAATCATACAATATGTGACCTTCAGTGTCTGGCTTCTTAGCATGTTAGCTTGGCTTAGAAACTTAGCATGTTTCTGAAGTTCATCCATGTTGTTGCATGTATCAGAACTCCATTCCTTTTTATGGCTGAATAGTATTTCATTGTATGTATATACTACACCGTGTGTAGCCATTCATCTGCTGATGGACAACTGCTTCCACCTTTGGCTAGTGTGAATAATGCTCCTATAAGCATGTATGCCCAAGTATTTGTTTGAGTCCTCGCTTTCAATTCTTTTGGGCATATGCCTAGGATGGGAGTTGCCGGGTCATATAGTAATTCTATATAATATACTTTTGAGGAATGGCCAAATTTCTTTCTGCAGGGCTGCATCACTTTACATTCCCACCAGTGGAAAGGTTCTGAGAATCCTTAGACAGATAGATAGTGGTAGGGGATGCATCTGATGGTTTTGTTTGAGTCAGGGTTAGGGGAGGCTGAGCTGGAGCTACTACCTGGTGCTCTAATGGCACCCAAGTCCTCCACCACTCCTAGAGCCCAGAACCGTGTGCGGCTCAGAGCAGGTCCTCAGAGTTGAGGTGTAAAGGAAGCAGTGAAGACTAGGAAGGTGGTCACAATAGTGGTCCTGGGTCACAGAGTCCTGAGACACCACAGTCACACAGTGAAAATCAAGGCTGAGGACCTGAGACTACACAGGCTTCCCCACTCAGGCTCCTGCAGATAGCATGCTGGGAGCTGCACTCCTTTGCAGATAATATTACTGGAGATAGGACTGCAACATGAAATGATGAAAACATAAAACATCAGGGAACATGCTGTAAATCACTTATTGGCAAACTGCTGCCTCCCAGACATGCCCGATCAGAGTGAGATGCTGCAGCAGCTCCGGATTTCCACATGGCCTAGACCAGGCTTTCCTTCAGGCACCAAGACCCTGACCTAAGAACTGAAACCATGTGGGGAAAACACCTTGGGGGCCTGATTCATCCTGTCCTCCAGCCGAGAGCATCACCCCTGAGTCTTCTCCTGGCATCGAGCCCACCAGTCCCAGGCCTTGGGAAAACCCCTTTGCCCCTCCATGCCTGTGTTTTCCCAATTTGAGAAATGATGATGCCTTGGCTTGAACAGCCTCCCAGGCTCCCCAGCAGATTCCAGATGTAACTTTGATTCATGGAATTTACCCATAGTCTTGGCTCTCCTCATCTGGTCTCAGTGAAAAAAATCAAGAAACAAAGAAAAGAAGTGGCCAGTTCCACAAGGCCCTATGAACAGGCTTCTCAGGGCCAGTGTCAGCAGCAAGGCTCCCGAGGCCAGGGGACCTGCCATCCACCTGCACTGGCCCAGATGGGAAACGGGGCTGCTCAGGAATGTGTAGGGTTTCAAGCACAACTGGCATTCCTTCAAGTGTGCAGTATGAGGTATGGCCTCTTAGAAGCAAAACCCACATTAAAAATCAAACTAAGAAAGTGAAATGATGGGCTGTCTGCCTGCTTTCCCAAGGACTCCCCTCAGGACACCTTTAAATGCTTTCAGTGGAACTGTGTCTCTGCACACTTTTGCAGTTTCATGTATACTGTCTGAAGCAGAGGTTAATGTATATAGCCTTGTTGCAACTGGGTGGACTTTCTCAGTTCCCTGGTTGCTTGGCCACCAAAGCAAGCCCTGAGCAGGAGGGTGGAGGGCAGGAAGAGAAAGAGCATGGGATTTGGGGGCTCAGAGGATCTGCAAACCACAGCTGAGCTCTGGCTAACACCAATGCCAGTGATGGAGGAGCTATAAATCTTGTGTGCCCTCCAGTGAGCCCTTCTCACCTCTGGGCCTCAGTTTCCTCCTTTCAACAGTGAGAACATCAGACCAGATGACCTCTGGGTTGCTCCAATGTTCTAGGCAGTGGGCCTTGATGGAGCAGCTGAATATTCATGAAGTTGTGAGCAGGCCAGTCCTAGTCAGAGCCAAGCAGATGCACTAGCAAGACGCCCTCCCACCCACTAAAGAGCAATGATGGTGTGTCACAGTCCATCGGCTGAGTAGGCCACTCAATTCTCCATCTCATCTACCTTCTTTGATCTGAAGGTCCACACAAATGGTTCCCTTTTAAGTGCATGGGGAATACTGTCCTGCCACAGGAGCAGCATTTAACAAAGCTGGGGGCCCGAGGTGCCCAAAACCATCATCATAATAAAGTAAAAGATCAATGTATCTAACAATGCCACCCCTGTTTGCCAAATTTATCAGCCACAACAGCTTTGCTGTGAGGTGAAATGTTGGGGGCTGGGTTGGTGAAATCAGTCGCCTTTCCTTCCTACGCAGCAGTTTAGCCATAATTCTTCTTCAGACTTACTGCCTGTAGCAGTCTTGTCTCCTCAGAT
Organism: Hylobates moloch; assembly: GCF_009828535.3. Taxonomy (NCBI): domain Eukaryota; kingdom Metazoa; phylum Chordata; class Mammalia; order Primates; family Hylobatidae; genus Hylobates; species Hylobates moloch. The sequence continues at coordinate 43,077,537 of NW_026652295.1, read as the reverse complement.
TCTCATTTCTTAGAATCCTTTCATGATTATCCCATGGTGCCTAGAACAGGGCTGGGCAAACAGTGGGAACTTAATAAGTATATATAGATCTGTTTTCAGGAGCGTCCAGGAAAAGAAGACTAGTATTTTAGTTACCTGTGGCTGCAGAACAAACTACCAATTTAGTGGCTTATAACAAAATGATTTATAATTTCTCATGAATCTGTGTTGACTGGATTCAGCTGGGTGGTTTGGCAGGGCTCATTTAGCAGCTGCATTCATCTGGAAGCTTGTTTGAAGCTGGAATGTCCAAGATGGCCTCTTATCCTCCGGAGCTTCTCTCCCATGTCCCTGCATTATCCACTGGTCTAGTCTGGACTTCCTTTTAGCAGCAGGGTGGCTGGGTTCCAAGAGGAACTGTTCTAAGAAGACAAGCCCCAGTGCGCAAGCACTTATAAAGCCTCGGCTTGGATCATGCTTGTTAATATCCTTTTGGCCAAAGAAAGCCACATGGCAAACTCCAGAGTCAATGCAGGAGAGACCACACGAAAGTGTGACTTCTAAGAGATATAGTTCATTGAACGCCACAAAGCAATGACCTACCACAGCTGGTGAATCCCCCCCGCCCCCCAGCCCCCGATGGGGATAGAGCCATGATACCCTGAGCCATCCTCTACTCTCCCAGGAAAGTGGAAGACAGGACAGGTTTCTCAGTGGAAAACCATCCTCCAGAGCAGGTGAGGAAGTCAAGTCACCCACTGCCAAGGTAGGGAGGGAAGGTTCCTTGAGTCCCATCATGGTCATGCTCAAAATCTAGCAAAAGCTGGACTGTCTTTTCAGATCCTGGGGGACAAGTGGGACCTGTCACTTGCATTCATTCACTGAATATAGTACCTGAGCACTACCATCATGGAGCACTTGGGATCGAGGTGTTTCAAGGGAACACCTTCTACCAATAGCAGGAGAGGAACACATGCATTTCCTCGCATGTCCTTGTTGGCCATGGGGATTGTCTTTTTCCACTGAGGAGTAATAATGTGGTGCAGTGGTTAATTGCATGGACCCTGTTGGCAGATGGCTTGGCTTCAGATTCTAGCTCTGCCACACACCAACTCTGCTGACCTGGGCAACCTGCCCAGCCCTCCTGAGCCATGGTTCCCGTGTCTAAATTCTCGTGAGGGTTAAATCACCTAATCCATGAAAAGCACTCAGAACAGAGGTTGGCATAAAATAAGCACCAGGCATTTGCTAATATGATTCATGAGTAACCCTTACATAAAGAATTCTTTTTTCAAATTACAAACCTAATATATACTCGATGTAAAAACAAACCAACCTTGCAATATCTGAAAAAAGAAAAAAGGGAAAACCCACTCACACAATTCCTCAACCCAAAAAGAATCCTATTCACCTCCTGGCATGCACACTTAGTGTTTTCCTATGAAGTACGTACACATAGCCATTCTTTTCATTACAAAAAATTGTCATACTGCTTGTAGCCTGCCAGTTAAAATGTAATAATATATCAAAAATGTTGGCCATAAATATTAATCTACAATTTGATTTTACTGTCAGCATGTATTTAATCATGTACTCTATCCTTTCCTGTGGGATATTTATATGATCTGTGATTTTTCACAAATAGAAGTAATGCTGTGATACATATCCTCATACGCATCCCTCATTATGTCTTCAGAATAAGTTCCTAAAAGGGGAAAATGCTGGGTTTGAATGGAATGCCTACCTGCAGGGCTGATTCAGATGCTGCTGTCCTGGCCTAGAGAGAATGAGTGTGCCTGGAAGGCATAGTAGGAGAGGAACATGTACCTGTCCTCCATGTCCTTGTCGGCCATGGGGACTGTTTTTTCTCACTAGGGAGCTATGGTATCAGCCTCTAGGCCAGGAACATTCTGCTGTGGTGTGGCTTCTTCTCTGCAGCAAGTAAGGCCAGAGCCACCTTTAGAGCCTGTGGAGGCCAAAGCAACTCCATCTTGGATGCTACCCACCATGTTGACTTCTGATTATCCCCAGTTCTGGGAAGGCCTCTAAGATTTCCAGCGTATCCATTGTTCCTTGTGTAAGAGCAAGTACTTGCTGTAAATCCTGCCCTCAGGTCAACCTTGATGTTATCATACTTCAACTGTCCTACACTTCCTTTCTGAACCACCCCTCCCCTGTGGTATATAAGCCCTGGGTCTGGGGGGTAATGGCACGTGGATCCACCATCTCCTCTCACTGCCACCTGAGACATAAACATGGCTTCTTTTCTTAAGTCTCTATTAAATGTTTCTAAGAAACTGGATTTGTCAGCCTCTTTCTTCAGCCTCTCAGCTTCTTCAGACTTTGGGGGTGGGATTGCATAGACCTGCCCATTGTAAACAGAGCCCCAGGTGCCTTCTGCCTGCCTGTAACCACTAAGTGCCTCAGGTTTCCACCTGGTCCTCCTGCACCCCTCTCTACACATAGAGTTTCAGCGTCCCAAAGAGAGACTTTGGCAGGAAACAGACATGCTTCAATATCCCTTTAGCAGGTGACCCCAATCCACATATCCCTCTCTGATGCCCATCTCCAACCTGGACCTGTATTTCTGCCTGACTGTTCCACGGGATCCTCAAATTTAGCCCGGCCTAATCCACTCTTCTTGTCTGCTTTCCCATCACCTGTTCCAGCAAGCTGTTTGAGCAGGTGTCCAGGCTTCAGGGGTCAGACATCATGGGTTTAATTCTGGCTCTGCATTTACCAGCTGGGTGATTGTGGGCAAATGACTCAACCCCCTTGAGCTGCAGTTTTTCTTAACTGCAAATTGAGGACTTTAATATGAGCCTCTCAGGGTTCTGAGGATTCAGTGGGGTGACAGCAGGTCCTACAGAGTAAATGTTTAATAAATGATAACAAGAGCAATACTGATATTATTTTTATTCTTACTACCCACTGCTCCAACTGAAAACCTCATAGTCATTCTTCCTTCTTCAAGGGTCTCTTCTCTTCCACAAAGCCAGGAAGTAAACCTTAGAAATGGCCCCTGAACCCCTGCTGCTGCCCTGCTGCTGGCACACATGCATTAAGTGGTCTCCTTATCCCGTCACCATCCTGTGGACAGCACACAGCAGATGCCTGGAAAGTTGCTTGTGTGAAAAGTACAGTCGTTCCCAGCAGATGGCTTCCTTTCTCTGGACCCTGCTTCTTCATCTGTAAAACCATCTCCAAGGGCCCTTGCAGCTGGGAAACACTGTGATTCCCTATCCCTCTACTGGTTCCTTGTCCGAGGGAACAAGGCAGCCTGGCTGCATCACTCAGGCAGGCAGATTCTTAGCAGGACAGAGCGAGATAACAGCTACGTAGATGACTTCTCTTTTTATTGCCTCAACCATCAAACCCTCCCCAAGATTTCTGGACTACTGTCCCTTGGCTGGCTCAGAAATTTCTTAGCTCTACCAATATTTTCTTTCGTAGTTCTGTAAAGCAAGCTCAAACTCAGCGAGCACCGCCTATGCAAAGACCTTAAACCACATGTTTATTTTCCTAAGCTATAAAAAGTTTATGAGGGGGGCTGGACTTCTTGTCCAGCACCATGCTCAGAATTGCTACTGCATTCCACAGGAAGACAGAGGGCTCTGTGTCAGTCCAGGGGGGCTGGAGAGAAGTAGGTGGAGTATAGCTGTCCAGCCTCCAGTGGAAAGGGCATAGGGCATGGGAAGGAACAACTGAGTGGCAAATTCATGGGGTAGTGAGGGCAGTGGAGAAGAAAGATGGGGGAAAGATTTGAGCATGGTTGCAGGTGGTTTAATCCAGCATTCTGCCTCCCAGGTCCGTCTCCTGTCAAGGCAGCTTTGGGACACTGAGTCAGCAAAGGCACTGGGGCTTGCCCCGGCTGAAGCTCACTAAGCCAGCCCTTCTGACATGACACAGCCCCTTCATCCAAGAATATTAAGTCACTGAAGCTTGATCCTGGAATAAACTGCTAAGAGGAGACACCTTCACTTAGTTGCCTCTAGTTTCCTAATGATCCCAGCCCATCTATTTACCACTTTCCACCTAGCCCAGTGCTTCTTGAGGATCAGATGCCATGGAGTCATTCAGAACTCCAGCACCAGGGTATGTTCTGAGATACAGTGTGTTTGTCCACCAGCTTGGCATTTCTGGGGGTCCCTGATATGGACTGAGCCTCTGAGGGTAGAGTATTTCCTCTCGCAATGCAGGTCTAGGTTTTCCGTTGAGCTGATGCCAACCTCTTTAAGTGGATGAGATCTTGAATGGCTCTTGGATCCCAATATCTATAATACCACCTGCCAAGATCTGGTGAAGCTCACTGAGCCTGGGCCCTTGGTCCTTCAGGCCCATTTCCCACTTGGTTCCATCCTGGGAACTCCAAAGGGTCACATCATAGGAGGAAGGAAACAGAGGTGTGTGAAGGTCCTTGGCCCTCCAACTGCAGAGATTTGAGTACTAGATGGAGTGGGGAAAGGACTGAGTGACACTCAAGGTCTCCTCTAACCCTGAAATCCTATGATTTCTAGGAAACTGCCATTTGCTCAGAGCAGTGATTCTCAAACTCAACGCCTCTATTCTGTTGGAAATATATCATAATACTCCCTTATTATCCTGAAATAAAAGGTAACATATTTATATAAATAATTTTAAAAGGTCAAACATCCTAACTGTAAAAAGGGCAATTTATGATAAATTAATGTGTATTGCCATATGTAAATGTGTGAGCATGACTACTTCGGAAGCCCTGATGAAGCACAGCACCGCACCACTGAACGGACTCCTGGTGCCAGCAACATCATCAATGCAGAGTGACAAGGTGGGTCATACAGAGATTCCAAAACTACATGCAGCATTGCTGTCAGACACAATGCTTTCCTATATTGTGAACACTGTTAAAGTACAATCTTAATTTACATACTGGTTGCATGCATTCAATGTTTTCTAAAACCGTGCAAAAAATAATCTGTATTGAGTCCTGGTATAAGATGATAAAGTCAAGTTTTTTACCTCCAGAATTGTCCAGTTAGTAATTTGACAGTTGTGTAGGGCACAGGACAATTCTTCATTTTGTAGGACAGTCTCAGGAATGGCAGGGTATTGGGCATCCTTTATCCAGTGTGCAAAATGCTAGTTGCCCCTCGGCTGGTAGTATCACCCTGTTCAAAATGGTTGAATTGAAGCCTCCTCTCTGCCTGGAGACACAGGAGGCAGGAGATGGGGACATTAATCATCACAGTGTTAAGGATCTGCAAGATCTGCTGAGACATCACTACAGTTTGATGAAGCGGCCATGGTAATAACCTGTGTTGCTGAGGTAATAATAACCTGTGTTACACCTGTGCTGCCCTGCAATGACCAGCTTTGTCTCTCATGTGGCCCTTGGCCTTCACCCCAGCCCCAGTATCTCAGGTCTCGTTTAGCATACAGTTTATAAACCAGGCTGGTAGCAGCCCTCAAGGCCCAGAAGTGGCCTTCTCTTGTCTGAGATGCTTTCAGAAGAACCTGGAGACCCCTCGCTTTTGGACCAGACACTGCCCATGTACCATTTTTGCAGCGGTTGTTCTTTTACTCTCTACCCCAATTTAACCATAGAGGCACTTACGAATCAGAATGATTAAAAAAAAAGTTCAGTGACCTGAGCAAGTTGCATAACTTTTCTGTGACTCAGTTTCCTCATCTGTAAAATGGGAATAAGAAGATGGGTGGATACCATTAACCTTATAAGGTTGCAAGAATTACACTTTGATAATATTAATGAAAGGGCTTTTCAAATTTGAAAGCACAAATATAAGGTATTACTACTTTTTCATTTTGTAGTACTATTATTATTGCCAGTTCACTAAGCCCCTATAAGGCACATCCAACATGTGCTGACCACAGCCTATCTTTGGCCTCAAAGGAAAAGGAGGCCTGCAGAGCCTGAGTCTCCCACTGCCTGGCCTGGCCAGCTGTGCACCGGCTCCGCACCTACAGGAGACTAGGCGGGCTCCCAACAGAAGGTGCAGGGCAGTGTCAGGAAGGCCACTGTGGGACAGCTGGCTGTTCTTTCCGGAGGGCAGGCCTAGGCTTGAGACATTCATTCCAGGGTACAGTGCAGGAGGTGTCTGCCCCAATGCAGGGGACATGACCAGGGCTGAGAGTGTGAGGATGAAAGTAGTGAGAAAGAGACTGAAGAGGCAACCTAGGACCAGATGGTGCAAGGCCTGAGAGGCCTAACTGGAAAAGGAGAGAGGGTCACCCGCTTGTTTAATTGGCTTTACTGTCCTTCAGTATTCAAACCTGGCGCTCATTTCCACAGGCCTGACGCCATCATTGCCCCAGGCAGCAGGAAGCTGGCTCAAGACCTGCTCAGGCTGTTTTCCCCTGCACTCACCTTGCGCTCCCGGATCCTGGCCTTCCTCCTGTGGCCGGGTCTCAGGTCCGAGCCGTCCTGCTTCTCGCGGACTCCTTCTGGCTGCCAATTGCAGACACTGTTGAGCAAACCACCAGGGGAGCAGCAAGTGTACAAGTACACCTAACACACGCACGTCCACCTGCGTGCCTCGTGTATACGCGGGCGTGCTCATGTGCGAGCATCGTGCGGGCTCGCCTCCAAACTTCCAGCGAGCCTCTGTGCGTGCGCGTGCGTGCTCATGTGCGTGCGCGCTCATGTGCGTGCGCGTGCGTGCTCCTGTGCATGCGCTGTGCCGGCTCACTTTCGGGCTTCACGTGAGCCTGCCGCGTGCATGCTCAGCAGGTGCGGGCCCTCCCAAGGTTCTGCGCTGCCTCCTACTCCTCTGGACCCAGCTTCTCTAGCGGTGTTGGGGTTGTGGTGCTCAGCGCCGATCTTGTGTGCTGATAAAAGCTGCGGGGATTGTCGAGGTCTTCCTAGGGCAGTGAAAGGGGGGTGCCCAGCTTCAGCTCCGGCGAGTTTTCCACCAGCCTGGCTGCGGCTGTTACCAGCCCGTTCAGATTCGTCGTCAAATTGGAACCCCCGAGAGCAGACAGCCAAAATACTGAGGACCCGCAAATGCAGACCAGAGAGACGGAAAGGGAGATCCCATCTCACTGGAGTAAGGTGGAGGAGCTGAAACAAAAATTGGTACCCAGGCCATGACAGCCCCTGGATACGGCGTATCCACAGACAAGAAAGAGCTTGGTTTTCCTGTTTTGAAGCTAAGTTGTGTTGGGCCCCTTCTAGGGACTAGAAGTTTTGTATACTTTATGAGGTAGATACTGCCATCTATCTCTATTTTACAGATGGGGAAACGGAGGCCCTGGGCAGGTAGGGAACGGGCCCACAGCCACACAGCTATAACTAGTAGAGCTCAGATTTGAACCCAGGTTTTTCTTCTGCGAAAACTTTTCCTCTTTCAGCCACCTCACGCAGCCTCCCTAATTTGAAGGGCCATGAGGCTAAAGAGGAAACTGACATCTCAGATTTTTCAAGGAACATACCTAATCCTTAACCCAGAGAAGACTGTAAACCCCTGAGGTTTTGGAGATATATCCAAACAACCAGCCACACGCACAAGATGCATTTAACATTTCATGTTTTATCCTGAGAGTTCATGTAAAGTTTGGTTTCTACTCCATGATACATCCGGGTCTTCTTAAATATGTTCAAAAGCTGTAACACTTGAGTAAAACAGATTTTCCAGGGACCATTCTTGTTTATTCAGGCACCAATTATGTGTCTCCAGGCAGTTTGAGGAGCAGAGCCTTGGACCAGAGGATCTCAAGCCTGTGTGCTGCAGACCCTTCTGGCTGCCTGAAGAAGTCCAGGGACTCCTCCCCAGAATGTTTTAAATGCATAAAATAAAACACTTGAGATTATAAAGGAAACAAGCCATATCAAAATATAATTAACAATATTTTTTAAGTTGAATTTGTGATAACAGTGTTTTGGGGGGTTCTTTTTCTTAGGACAGCTTTTTAAAAAGTTATCTTAACCATTTTTAAGTGGACAGTTGCAGTGGTATTAAATATATTCACATTGCTGTGCGACCACTATCCATCCACAGAGCTCTTCATCTTGCAAACTGAAACTCTACCCATTAAACGCCAACTCCACATTCTGTAGCCCCACCCTGGCAACCACCATTCTACTTTTCTTCTCTATGATTTTGAATACTCTTAACTACCTCATATAAGTGGAATCAAACAGTCAATTTGTGACTGGCTGATTTCACTTAGCGTAATGGCTTCAAGGTTCACCCATGTGTCAGAATTCCTTCCTTTTTAAGGCTGAATAATATTCCATCAAATGTGCATACTACGTATTGTTCATTCATCAATCAGTATATACTTGGGTTGCTTCCAGCTTCGGGCTATTGTGAATAATGCTGCTATAAACATGGGTGTACAAATATCTCTTTGAGATCCTACTTTTTTTTGAGATGGAGTCTCGCTCTGTGGCCCAGGCTGGAGTGCAGTGGCACGATCTCAGCTCACTGCAAGCTCCACCTCCTGGGTTCACGCCATTCTCCTGCCTCAGCCTCCTGCGTAGCTGGGACTACAGGCGCCTGCCACCACGCCTGGCTAATTTTTTGTATTTTTTAGTAGAGACGGGGTTTCACCATGGTCTCGATCTCCTGACGTCATGATCCGCCTGCCTCAGCCTCCCAAAGTGAGATCCTGCTTTCAGTTCTCTCGGGTATAGACCCAGAATTAGACTTGCTGGATCCTGTGGCAATTCTATTTTTTTGTTTTTGAGGAACCACCCTACTGCTCTCCATGCAACTGCACCATTTTACATTCCCATAGGGAGTGCACAAGGGGTTCCACTTTCTTCAGATCTTCAGCAACATCCATTTTCTATTTTTTTGATAGTAGCCATCATAATGAGTGTGAGGTATGTGATAAAATTTTATATATGCTTCATTATTAAGACCTTAAATAACAAGCTCTTGTGGTGGGACCATAATATAAAAAATATTTCTTGGTATGTGTAACTGTAATATGAAAATATCTGTGATTGACAGTGAAAAAGACAGCGTTTGAAAGGAATGCTAAATTTCAACTTTAGGGGAATAAAAATAAAGGTTTTTTTCTCCTTCAAATTCAGAGAACCCCTGAAAATTTAACCTCAGGTTAAGAAACTCTGCTAGAGAGACAGCTCCAGAGGAAAAGCTAAAGGAAAAGGCCTGACAGATTTGTAGGTAGGGAAGTGGGGTGACTGCAGGCTGACTTCCTCCCATGACATTCTGCAGCCGTGAGATGGCAGAATGACCATGAGTAAATGTCCTCTCCTTTACCCTCTGTCCCCCCTTAGTCATTGGATTAGCTCCAGCCATGATGGGAGTCACTGAAAAGGATTTGCAAACCCACTGTGTCCACCCATTCTGCCTTCTACAGCCCCTCACTGCCCACCCCCACCTCTCTGAACCTTGATCTTCAAGTGCTCTGGAGAAAGTCACTTTCCCAGGTCACATGGTCCCTTTTAAGACTCCTCCAGTGCAGAGGAGGTGAGGGGTCACTGCTGTTGGGAGGGCCAACTGTAGGTACCACTCCACTGTGAGAAATGAGGCTGAGACCAGGAGTGCCTTTCAAAGCCTCAGAAGTCAGCCACCCAATTCTCCGAGCCACATCTTGAAGCATTTTTACTATCAAGAAGGATCTACATGCGAATTTCAGAATCTGTCTGTCAGTTCATTTTGCAAAGAGTGTTGGAACAGTGGCATAAAAGGAAATCCAGTGAGACAAGATAATGGGTGTGGATGACTGCTAATGGGACCTTCAAGTCCCTAGGCTGTCCGCCCTGTCTTCCTTAAGCACACGTTTGGAGTTCAAGTGCAATGAGGTGGAGTTGTGTTCTGATTTGTTGATTTTTGGAAAACACACACACACATCAGAAAAATCCAAAATCAGTTTTCTTTCGGGTGCTTTGTTTTTAAAGAGAATCAAGATGTTAACCATTCATATATTCAATAAGGGCAGAGGCTTCTTTTCATACAGTAGGTGTGGGGATGTTATGAACAATTTTCCTCACAGGCTAAAAATTATTTCTTTGTGTTCTGCTACACACAGTATGTATTTGGAAAGGCAGAGTGACACTGCTTGTGAACAGGATATTTCTTTACAATTTCTGTTACTGTTTAATTTTTCAAAAATGTTTTCCTGCTCAAGATTGAGTACCTACTTTTTAAAAGAAAATTAAACTGAAAATTGTAATAGTAACGCAGCTGGGATGTCTGACTTTACAGTTTAGGAGTCGAAATATAACACCCTAGTACTGTCTCAAAGGGCAATGTTTGAGGTCCCAGTATACTGAGTCTCTTTATCAACCCTGCTTCTGCCTTCACCTCCCCTTCTTCATATGTCAAGGAAACTCCAATATGTCCATCTGGTTCTTCTTAACAGAACCGAGCTAGGTAGGGAATTAGTGAGTCCCTCTGCCTGTGGCCACTGCCTTAGCACAGGAATCACGGTGGTCATTAATGTGGGTCCTAAGCACTGATTACTGCCACTCCACTGGTTTTATTTCAGGAGACTTATTGTACTCTCATGTCCCTAGACAATAGCCTGGGCTTTGGATTTATCCTGACTAATGTTCACAATATGGAATCTCGGAGGAGAGAATTCTGGTTTCTCCCAGAAGGCTCCTGAGTTCCTTATGCAAATTTGCTCACATTTCCCCAGTAAGTTTCCAGTTAATCATATGCAAGCTGCCAGAGTAATCAACCTGCTACAGATGGTGTATCAATTATCTATTCCTGCATAACAAAGCCACACCAAAACCTAGTGGCTAAAAACGAGAACCATTTATTTGCTCATGATTCTACAGGCTGGAGGCTGGACTGAGGCTGAATAAATCAATATGCCTGGCCCTTCAGCTGCTGTGGCTACAACAGCTGAGAGCTGGTAGGACCTCTGTCTCTTAACAGGGTAGCCTGACTTACAAGGGGTAGCTCAGAGCTCCAAGATAACCGAAGCTCCCAGACCTCTTAAAGCCTGGGCTCAGAAGTCCCAGAAGGTCACATTCCACAAAGTCAGCCGAGATTCAAGGGGGAGGGAGAATGGACTTCTTGATGCCCATAAGGGATGGGAAGAATTGTTATTGGCTATATTTGCAGACAATCTAGTCTTACGCCTGGACAATTTGCCAGAAATGACAATTGCATTCCAAACTGGCAGGTGTTATGTGAAGAAGTGGGGTGTCAAGGGCTTACTCCCAGGTGTTTATGAGGGCAGGACTCAGGGGAATTGTGGAGCAAGTTGTGGGGAAAGGGAGGACACCACTGTTGCTCCAAAAGATGGGGTCTCTGGAGCCCCCTCCCACAAGCCAGCTTCAGGGACTGGCTTTAGAAAGCCTCAGCAAACTAGAACTGAAAATAAGGAAAACCCCCAAAGGCTGTGGAAACCATTTCATGCAGTGTGAGTTGGTAAATAGTTACTAGAAACATGGTTTTGATCAGGTTAACTCAACCCAATTAAAGGCAGGAATGGACCTCATATCCCCCTGACCCCGCCCCAATAAGGGATATAGTGAAATGGGAAATGCCAGCAGGCAGATGAGGTGGCAGGCTGATTTTTGGCAAATCAGTCTGTTATCTGCAGAGCACATTGTAATTTACAATGTGCTTTCTCATTGCTCATTTCTTATTGCTTATTTAATATGACTCATTACTTATTTCATGTGTTGATATTTAAATATCTTTATAAGATAGCTCAAGCCCTGAGTTCCTGATATTTTCATCTACCCACAGGCATTATATACCCTAAGAAAAACAGAGGAGGCCTAAATTGGAATTAGGAGTTATCTGAGTGTGTCTGGGGAGCTCATGGGGAGGGTCACCAAAGGCATTTGGGACCGAGAAAACGGGGCAGCTAGAAGAATGCAGCCCAAGAGGGGAGGCAGCCAGATGGGGCCAACTTGAGCAAGTTAAAAACAAAAAAAACAAAACAAAAAAACACCCATAGGGATCAGCGAGTAGCCACAGTTCAGAATAGAGCTTGAACTTGAAATCTGTCATTCTGTTGTGTCCCCTCTGAAATCCACATGGATTCATTTCTGGGACCAAGGAGCTAGAAGGCTGAAGGAAAACACAGGAGATCTGGCAGGGGCCAAGGTCCTCCCTAAGCACATGGATGTGACATCCAGCAAAATGTGGATTCTTATCATTCATGGGCACTTAATCTGTGCTGATGTGCTGGAGAGGCCTGGGGAACTAGGATAAATAAGTAAAATCATAGCACATTTACTTACTGATTGTTCTTCAGTGTTTTGGACCTAATTCTCTATTCAGTATTTGAGATGCCAAAAAAGAAAGTGAAAAAACAGCCTGTTCACTTACATGTTGGATCACCATGGACTCACCAGGGAATTAGGGGATACCATTAAGTAACATATCCACGCTCCTGAAGATGAGGGAATACTGGAGGTTAGAGCAGGACATGAGATGTTAGGAGTCCTGGGATATTTCTGGTGTCCTCATGTGTCTACATGACTTGGAAATTTGCTTAACCTCTCTGGTTCAAAGTAGTTGGGGGAAATAAACCTGAAAGTAATATTTTGGTGGGTGACTCCAACATTTTCTACAAATTCAGTGGTTCTGAAATAGTGTGAGGCAGAAAGTTAAAATTCATCGATGGACATGAATTTAGAACAAATATACGCTGAACTTTCAGGATGAGATCTGGTTCTGCTGCAGGCTCTTCTGAGTGCCTATGGGCTTTTTTTTTTTTTTTTTTTTTTTTTTGGTTAAACTCTTATGCTACATTAAAAAAAAGCCAAAACCGAACAATAACAAAAACTTTCTGCCATTGCCCGACAATGTGAGATATGTGGTTCTGAGACCTCCAATATTATATTGCAAGATGCTTGCAGGCCATAGTTTTCAAGTGACTTTTTGATACAGAGCCTAAAGCTTAGCAACTTTTAGTATTTGCAGCTGCACCGACATCTAGGGTGTTGCTGTTCTCTCAAGCCCTGCACACCCTAGACATTCTTTTTGAAAAAAAGAATCAAATTCTCATGGGTAGGCTTTGAACTGAACCCCAAACCAGCCCAAACTACTCTCTTCAACTGAAAGCCAAACCAAACCCAAATGATATTTTTCAAATTTTGCCATTAACCAAACCAAAGATTTTCTAAAAGCCCAGCAAACCTACTTGGAAAAAAATAATTGAACCTGTTTAAAAATTTTTAAATGAAAATAAAAACTTGAACTGGAACAAAAACAAAACATTAAAGTGTTCTCCAAATTGGATAGCTATTTTCCTTGGTTCAAGTGTCTGGTAAATATAAGGTCATAGTCTGCATCTAAGTTGTAGAATTCAGCCAGAGAAGGCTGTTTCTTGTAATCATACAGATTGAGCCTCCCAAATAGGAAAATCTGAAATCTGAAATGCTCCAAAATCTGAAACTTTTTGAGTACTGACATAATGCTCAAAGGAAATGCTCATTGGAGCATTTCAGGTCTATGCAAATATTCCAAAATATGAAAAAGTATGAAATCAGAAATAGTTCTGGTTCCCAAGCATTTTGGATAAGGGATATTCAACCTGTAACTATCTTCCAGGTAATTATATGATTTTTAATGTTTTTATTCATTCAGTCTTTTTGATGCCTCTGAGACAGTTTCCACCTTTGTCTCCATCTTTCAGAGGGGGGAGACTAGGGCACAGAGAGGTTAGAAACTTGCCCTTGTCTAGTAGAGCCACTGGAGCTGGGATTTGATGTCCACACTGTGCCTTGTGACAGAGACAGACTGTGGAACTGAGTGAGTGGGACCATGATGGAGCAAGAGGCTCCTTAGTGGAAACATTGGCACTTGGGAAGCTTTCACCATATATGGAAAATGAAACGGTATTTTTATTACCAAGTCACTGATGCGGGGGCTTTTAAATTAGGCAGTTCAGGAAATAGCACCTTATGATTTTGTGGCACATGTTTAAATGGATTTGGCACCCTTGGGAGACCCATTAGCTCCCATAAGCAAGGACACAGGCCCTGCTCTGGAGCACCTGGGACTCACCAGGGTGTGCTGCCCCACATCTGCTCCATCTACCCCTCACCCCCACCCTGTTTCTGGCTGCCCACCACCCTGCCTCTTGGGAAAGAGGCTTCAGAAGGACTGTGGTTTGGTTATCCTTGCCTTTGCCTTGGGCAATGCCATTCAGATCTGTCTTGCTTCTGAGTCCTATCCGGGTCCAGAGATCCCTTCACAGGGGACAGCTCAGGAGAAGTTCCTGAACCCTTCGGCCAGGTAGAGACTCTGATAGTACCTATCCCTATGGAACACAAAGCATGTCTCTGACTGTCTATTCCAAAGCCACATCCTGGGAGATTGAAAACACCTGTGCTTTACTCACTTTGGAGAATGAAACAGAATTCCATGGTGAGGCAGATGGATGAGGATGAGGAGAACTGTTTCTGTGCCCAGGACCTCCAGGAATACCTGGGTGAGGAGACAAAATCCTACACTCATACTGATAGGGGCTCAGAGCCATCCAAAGCTTGGGACTGATGTTAGTGCAGTTTTATTTGCACTCTGCATTTGTGCATGTGGGCTAAACTGTTAGTCCCAAGCTGTAATATGTCAACACAATACAAGTTTATTTCTTGCTCATGTAATAGTTCTGGACAGTTGTTCAGAAAGGTAGGGTGACGCTCTTCCACGTCATTCAGGGATCCAGGTTCCTTCTATCTCATGGCTCTGTCATTCTCTATGGCATCGTGCACCCAGTTGATAGAAGGAGAAAACTACAGAGGATCATAAGTGGGAGACTTTCTGGCTCGGTCTGGAAGTGGAGCGCCTCACCTCCTTTTACATTCCAATGGTCAAAGTCAATGACATGACATGCCCAATGGCAAGGAAAGCTGGGAAGTGGATCTAGTTGTGTGCATGGAAGAAGGGGAGAACAGGTTTTCCTGAGCAGTCATCAGTCTCTGCCACACACCTACATAGACACTGGTGAGACCTGCAAACATCTGGAAGTTACCTCAGAAAGAATCTAAAGGGAAAACAAAAAGATGAAGAGAGAAAGTAGAGATGTAAAAGTGATTACTGACTACGGTGAACTAATAAATGTAATTTAAAGTCACAGATTAAAATTACTAGCTTAACTTAAAGAGTCCATCTAACCTATCCTGAGAAAGTTGTCCTAAATCTTTCATAAAAAATGTTAACCATCACTTTATGTATAAAAATTAACTATTCAAGATAAAGCAAATTCCCATACGTAAAGATAAACTGAATATTGAGTGTGTCCATGCCCTTAATAATATTCTCAGTGGCTTAGTAATAATCTGAAAATGCTTAGGTTACAAGATTACGTGGAAAAAACAGGACAGAAAGTTGTATGTACAATATGATGGCTGCTTGGTAACACTAAAAAAAATCACATAAAGAAAAGGCAGAAATAAACTCATCAAAATCACAGCAATAGTTGTCTTTGGATAAGGGCATCCTTATAGATTTGTTTCCCCTAGATCTTAATTTTCTGTAATGTTTAAAAGTTTACAAGAGAGCATGTATTGTTCTGTCTCTCCTGTCTGTCCTAAATCAGGCCTTCCTCCTACTCTCTTTCTACCCTTTCATGCTCCAGAGTGTTGGTAAAAATTAGATATTATTGTCCTGCCCCTGATGCAATGGAATGCTCCTCCTTACCAACTCACTCAGCACAGACCCAGCAGCCAGTCTAGGATCCTCATCTTTCACTGCCAGCAAAGAGGAGAGAGACCCTCCCTCACAGAACCTTCATGGGGTTTCCTGGGCTGGGAGGATCCAAGGTTACAATTGTTTTTTTTTTTGTGGGAATTTGCTTATGGGTCTCCCAGCTCTGCCACCATCATCACCCTCCTCACCAGTATACTCCATGCCAATGTCAGGTGAATGCATGTTAATATGTGTGTTGTGTATACCCATACATGTACGCAAATGTGCCTTCTCATGCTAACAAGTGTCAAAGACTCAACAGACATTAAGATCTGCAGCCAGGGCCAGATATGGTGGCTCATGCCTGTAATCTCAACACTTTGGGAGGCCAAGGCAGGCAGATCACAAGGTCAGGAGTTCAA
This sequence comes from Hylobates moloch, assembly GCF_009828535.3. NCBI lineage: Eukaryota > Metazoa > Chordata > Mammalia > Primates > Hylobatidae > Hylobates > Hylobates moloch. The sequence continues at coordinate 43,061,564 of NW_026652295.1, read as the reverse complement.
GACCAGCCTGGCCAACATAGTGATACCCCATCTCTACTAAAAATAAAAAAAAAAAAAAATTAGCCAGGCATGGTGGCAGGCACCTGTAATCCTAGCTACATAGGAGGCTGAGGCAGGAGAATCACTTGAACCTGGGAGGCAGATGTTGCAGTGAGCCAAGATGGTGCCACTGCACTCCAGCCTGGGCGACAGTGTAAGACCCCATCTCAAAAAAAAAATCTGCAGCCAGAAAACTGTCTAATCAATGGCCAACTAACATTAAGATCTTAGGGCTTTGAGATTGTTATTATAATCTATGAACAAATAAGAGGAGACCTTCAAGCTGAGACTCAAAGAATGAGAAGGAACCCGTGATAAAAAGAGCTTCAGAGTGAGATCTCAGTGATGTGCATGTGTAAAGGGCTTGAGATGGGTGTGAGTGTCTGGGAGTTGGCGGGGTTGGGGTGGGGGGGCAGGTATCTGTAGCCCAGGGAAGACAGAATGGGGTGCAGAGTGGGAATGGGGAGAGAGTTAAGGGAAGTGAGGACTGGATCATGCAAGGCCTTGCAGGTCACAGTGAGATGTTTGGATTTAACTCTAACTACAATGGAAAGCCACTGTACATTTTTATGCAGAGAAATGACATGATCTGAATTATGCTTTGAAAAGTGACATGGTCTCTGGGACAGGAGGCACTGGTGGAAAGGCAGGAAGAACAGTGAGTAGAGATGATGGAGGCTACCTGGGAGGTGACTGAGGTTGTCCAACCAGAAGATGCTGGTGCCTGGAGGAGGCGATGGCAGTGTATAGATTCAAGACATATTTTTGGGCCTGGGAGTCATACTTCTAAGATTTCCTTGTGTACTGAATCTAAGGAATGAGCAAGAGGGAGTGATTGAGGCGGAATCTGAGATTTCCAACTTGAGTAGATGCCACTGCCCCTGGCTGACATGGGAATACTAAGGCAGTAACAGAAAAAAAGAATCCCACTTTAGACGTGTTAAGTATGAATTAGTAGATTTTATAATGCTTTTGATTTTCTAGGAAGGACCACAGTTGGGCCTTATGTCTAAAAAAAATTCCATAGAACATTAAATTTAGGACCAATTCTGAAGATCCCCAATCATTTTTCCTTTTGGCATCATTTTCAGAATATCATGTCTCAACAGGAACAACAAAGATAGCTGCATGGTGGTGATAGACAGACTCCATTCAGCTTTGGAGGATAGACTAATATCACAGCGCCGACTGGAGAACCACAGAGGCGGCAACTCCCCTTGAGAACTCTGCAAAGCCTTCAGATGTGCAGCTAGCACAGGCAGCGGGTATGCTGGAAAGGTGAGGACTGGCCAAGAGGCCACTGCTGAGACCAGCCATTATCTCCAACTCCATTCCTGTGTTTTGAGCTTAACAAAACTCCAAATGCATTTCAGCTCCAAATTCCCTTTCTTCTGCATGGAAGTCCCTGCATATTTCAGGGAAATCTGTAACCGATTTGAGAGCAATCTGCCTACCCTGGAGCAACTTTGTCACAAAATATACTATTTTCACATTCTTGTAGAAACCACTGATGGTTCTGCCTCCACCATCCAGCACACTCCCACCCCACCAATCAGGGCCTCTATGCACACATCTAACTGTTGCAGAATGGATGGCAAACCCAGCAATTGGTTACCTCCAAAATAATTTTCATCTTCCATGGAAGTGCTCCAGAGGAGTGGTTTAGGGAAGGTATACTGTAAATTAGAACAGCTTATTTTCAGAAGCCATGTTTTAGAAACTTGATAGCAGCTCCATGTTCTTGATAACTGTGCCTCTTGGAGGCTGCACAGACATTTCTGTTGACGCTGGACTGGGTGCTCCCACATGAGCTGGTTGGGTCAGTCAAGTACCTCGTGCCCTTTTCCTTGTATTTTGAGCTCATGGAAACCCCAAATGCTTTTTGCCTCTGCCCTTCCCTCTAGGTTGAAAATCTGTGTATTTCAGAGAAATTTTATCCATCTGTTTCTGATTCATTTACCCCAACTCATCATGATATTTGTTTTGCAAGAGATATTTGATAGCTAAAAAGTTATTTTCAAGTTCTTCATAGAGAAAGGCTTATGTCTTCTCGTGTACAAAAAGAACATCTAGTCCTGTAAAAGCACCTGAATTCCTAAAATAGTCAATAGAGAAGACAAAATGGTGAGAATAGAGGCTCAAAATCTGGCTACACGTCCAACCCTCATTTCTGCTAAATCCCAGTTGTTGAGGGATCAAGAGGGGACTCACTTGGCATCTCAGGTTTCATCCTGAGAAGGTGGGCGGGGAGAAGGAAAGGAGACAGAAGATGCTTCCCAAGTGATCAGTGCAGTCATGTGCTCTGCCAGTGCGGCCTCCTGAGGTTTATGGAGGCAGACAAGCAGCAGAGGTGCTGGGGGTGGCAACATGGGCTTCAGAGACTCCTGGTAGATGGGACAGCTATGCCAACTGAGGGCAGTCCCTGGGGACCCCCAGCCTCAATAGCCCAGGAGCAAAGATGATAAAAGATGGTGACTTTCATTCTGATAGACACCCTGCCTCATTTCAGAAAGGGTTTGGATTGCTTATAATATTTGGTCCAGATACTCCAATATAAGCAGTGCATCAGAAGGACAGAATCGTTCTCCTGGGTTAGGCCCCCCTCCCTCAGAGGTGGAACTCAGCAGAGCCCAGGAGCATGGCAGTGAGCACACTTGAGGAAGGGTTCCAAGGAGGAAGGAAACACACAGGCTCCTTGGTGGCCCCCATGGCCCAGCCATGCCCTGAACAGAGAGGATGCTGGCTCGGGTGGCTCATTTCCACGGTGCTGATGGGTCTGTTGTGGCCATCCACCCCTCCCTCCAGCGGCCCCGACCTTCTGCTGCCCCTTTGCATCTGGGCTGTGGCCACAGCCAAGGGGGCGAGAGTCCGGCTCCTGTCACCATCAGTGTGTCTGGCAGGCCAGGCGGAGGCACGTGGGGAAACGCTGAAGCGGGGGCAGAGGCAGGCGCCATCTGGGAACGATTAGAGGCTGACTTTTATCCCGAGGCCTCTATAAACCATCCGTCAGGGAGGCAAGGAGAAAAAGCACAACCTTCTTTCCCTTTTTATTTATTTATTCTCTGCTTTTTGTTTATAGTGACAGTGGTCACAGTTTCCCTGAAAGGAAATCACTGAAAATTACAGGGTGTTTGGTTCGGCTTTTTAAAAATTAATTTCCTCTATTTTTGCATGAATTTGATTTGCTCTCATTCCCGTCCACTAACTCACGCTTGGTGAAAAATCTCTTTTGATTTGTTCTTAATGTGGAAAATGTTGGCAGTTCCACATGGCAATTGGAAAAACTCCGAGGAGCGCACACCAGGTAGAGCTTTCCAAGGCTTTCCAGAGCTGAGGAGAAGCTCTCTATGAAGCGAGGCCATGGGCAGAGCCCCTCACCCAGCCTTTGCCCAAATGCCCAGGCTCCTCAGGCTCATATCCCAGTTCTCCTCAAGTCCAGCTCCCTGCCCAAATGCTTGTTTTCTTTCTTTCCCATCTTCAAGGCTCCCTTCTCTATTTCTAGTCAAATTACCTCACCAAAAGACTATCCCCAGTAAAGACCCCCTTCTCCTTCCAAGTGTCTATCATTGTCCCCAAACTGGAAACTTTCTCTTCGGAAATTAATTCAAGATACTGCCTTCTGAGCTGGGATGGCAATGAGCAAAGCAGGAACCATCCTTTCCTCTCTTGGGAGAACCACGCTTTCCCCTGGAGGAGGGAAACCCTACCTGGCAACTGTGGGCTGCCTCATGCAGCGTGTCCTCTGGGCCAGTGGTGGAGACACACAAACAGCTTCCTCTGGAGAGGCCAAGGACATTGACTGGTGAGTGAGCACGTTATCCCGCACATCCAATCTATTCTAAAGAAAGAGGAGGACCACAATTGGAAGGCTTTATTTTCATTGCAGGAGGATATTTAATTCTTGGGGATAAAATAATGTATTTTCCTCCTGAATGTCTCTGCTCCCTCTGTGTCCCCAGCCTTCCCAGGATTAGGTCCCACTGGCCCTGTGGAGATCACCTCTCAGAAATGACAGGAGGCATTTAGGTAGCTGGAGGGAGCTGCTGCATGAAAATCAACATCCAATGCATCTCCTAGGTGGAGAATCTGGAGAGTAGCTCTCAGCAAAAGGATCCACATATCATCATTACAATAGTAACACGGACACTGCAGTGGGCTGAGTATTTATGCACCCCCATCAAAATCAATATGTTGAAATCCTAACCCCCAAAGTGACGGTGTTAGCAGGTGGGGCCTTTGGGAGGTGATTAGGTAATGAAGGCAGAGTCTCTGTGAATGGGATTAGCTCTTTTATAAGAGAGGGCCCGGAGAGCTCCTTCTCCTCTCCCACCATGTGAGGAGGACACAGAGAGAAGGCACTGACTGTGAACCAGGAAAGGGGGCCCTCACCAGACACCAGATCTGCTGCTGACTTGATCTCGGACGTTCCAGCCTCCAGAACTGTGAGCAATACATTTCTATTACTTATAAGCTACCCAATTTATGGTATTTTGTTATAGCAGCCTGAACAGACTAAGGCATACACCAAACACTGTCAAGAAGCCATTTACTAAATGTCAGGCATTGTGCTGAAAGCTTTAAGTCATGATCTTGCTTAATTACTTGGTCAACCTGATAGGCAGGTATTATTATTGCCATTTTATAGATGAAGCAACTATAGCTCAGCCAGGTTAAATAATTCACCCACAATCATACCACTGTGTATGTGGGAACCTGGATTTAAACCCAGCTTTAGTCCTGTTTTACTGCCTCCCTTATGCTCTTAAGCAACATGATCAAGTTGTGCAGGCATCTCATGAGAGAGTGCACCAGAAAGACAGTCAGGACACGTGGAGCCTCATGCCACTTCGAGAGTGGTGAAAGTCTTTTTGAGCCTGGTTGCTTGATCCAGTAAAGCAGGCAGAGTAGATGATTTTCAAAGGCCCTTCTAGCCACGCTTCTAGAGCCAAGAAACCATCACACACTATTTCTCACTAAGTTCCACCAAATTCCTCATGCCCAGAACCACGTGGGCCACATGGAAGAGCCCCCATTAACAACTTTAAGGACCAGGGGTGTGGACTTCACAGGCAAAGGAGCCAAAACCATCCCCAGAGGCAAAGACCACAGCTCACTCTCCAAAACTGTGTTCTGAGTGGCTGGCCATGATGGAAATCTGCAATTAGCTGTTTTAATCCCTAAAATAGCTTTGCTACTATTGTATATAGTCACGTAGGAAAAGAAAAAACCAGGGACCACCACAGCAAGGTTGGGGGGAAGTTGGAGATTTAGGCCTCTGAGCACCAGCCTCTTATTTGAATTGTGTGTGGTTGCAGATAATGTTCTGATTTCCAGAGAGCTGACAGCTGGGATGAACGGCCGCTTAACCTGATTAGATATGCCTCAGCCACAGACTCTGGGGCCACAGACAACTGCTCATTTGAGATGCATGCCACTGGCACCCGTCTGAAAGAATAAAGGCCAGCCTCAAACAGACAACACATTCTTGGATGGAAACCTTATGGTTTCTACACAGCAAAAAAGGTTTATAACTGCCTGGGGTTCCTTTTCACTGAATATTCTTTCTTGAAGAGTGTTTAGAACAAACTTGTAACTTTAGCACTTTGCTGTAATTGCAGCTTGTCATTTATGACCCAGTGGTATGTGGGGGAACCCCAGGGGGGAAAGGGGGGGACCAAAGGGCTACTGATTTCCTGCATTGAATCTATTCTGTCTTCCCTGACACCCTGGGCAGTAGCTCCTGACCTTTCTCCTCAGGACCCGAATGTAGTCAGGAGGCCCTGCTCCTCCTTGCTCCTCCTTGCTCCTCCTTGCTCCTCTGTGCTCCTTCCTGCTCCTCCATGCTCCTTCCTGCTCCTCCCTGTTCCTCCTTGCTCCTCCCTGCTCCTCCCTGCTGGGTGTCAGGACTGCAGAGCGTCTCTTTTCCCACCAGCTCAGTCGCTGCTGAGAGGATGCTTCCTTGTTCATGTGCCAAGCCCCCTGCTCTGCCATGGTTTTTACCTGTGGTTCTTAGTACCATGAGGCCTCCTGTGCATCTCCAGGAGTCTTGTCAGCACCCTGTAGGAGGATGGTGGAAGGGCCAGAGGGGCTTCTTCCAAACACCCCCGCCCCTCACCACCCATCATCTGAAATGCCAGCAATCCTCAGCCTCAGTGAGCCTCCAGTTATATCACTAAACTTGAGGTACTTTTAAATGTAAAGCACAAACTATTATGGTGTGAACACATACTATTGAGAACAACACCTTTAGAGTTCTCTCCTAGAAGGGGAGAGGAGCACATTGCTCCCAAAGGAGCAGCAGGGAATCCCATTCCTTCACAACCCACACATTGGAACCAAGTGCTGAGCCATCAGTTGTCCATGTACACTTCCCCCCCTTGTTTTTTCAAAAATTGGAACCTACTCAAATACTAACTATAAACTACAAATCTTAAATCCTCCTGTTCATCTTTCTCCAAATGGTAAGACTTCCGCAAAAGTCTTCCAATAGGTCTCTCCCTGCTGCCCCTCTCACCTTAGTGGTGAAGAGCATGGAGGGAGTATCTAACTAGGATGTGTGGAGTATGGAAGTGACTGACTAGGATGCATGGAGTATGGAAGTGACTAACTAGGATGCGTGGAGTATGGAAGTGACTAACTAGGATGCATGGAGTATGGGAGTATCTAACTAGGATGTGTGGAGTATGGAAGTGACTAACTAGGATGCATGGAGTATGGGAGTGTCTAACTAGGATGTGTGGAGTATGGAAGTGACTAACTAGGATGCATGGAGTATGGGAGTGTCTAACTAGGATGCATGGAGTATGGGAGTATTTAACTAGGATGCATGGAGTATGGAAGTGACTACCTCGGATGCATGGAGCATGGCAGTGTCTAACTAGGATGTGTGGAGTATGGAAGTGACTAACTAGGATACATGAAGTATGGAAGTGACTAACTAGGATACATGAAGTATGGAAGTGACTAACTAGGATGCATGGAGTATGGGAGTATCTAATTAGGATGTATGGAGTATAGAGGTATCTAACTTGGGTTCAAATCCCAGCTTAGTTTGAATTTCCTCATCAGTTAAATAGGAATAATAGTTAACTGGGTCATCTGACTTAACTGAGTTACCTCATCAGTTAATTGGGAATAATATGAGTATCTCCTTACAAGGTTATTATGACATTAATTGAGATGTGGTGTATAAAGCACTTAGAGGACCTGGCTCATACCACAGGTCCAGTTAATCATTTTTCTTTTTTGTTGTTGTTGTTGTTGTTGTTTTTGAGATAGAGTCTCACTCTGTCACCCAGGCTGGAGTGTAGTGGCATAATCTTGGCTTACTGCAACCTCTGCCTCCCATGTTCAAGCAATTCTCCCACCTCGGCCTCCCGAGTAGCTGGGATTACATGCACACACCACCATGCCCGGCTAATTTTTGTATTTTTAGTAGAGACATGGTTTCACCATGTTGGCCAGGCTGGTCTCAACCTCCTGGCCTCAAGTGATCCGCCCACCTCAGCTTCCCAAATTGCTGAGATTATAGGCATGAACCACTGTGCCCGGCCCAGTGAATCTTAACTATCATTATTATTGTCATTAATAATCCATCCTCTACCTGATTATCAGTTTTTACTGTGCTTGAACCCCTCTTTGATCACTTCCCAGGTTTAGGTTTCCCTATAGAGGCATTGTTCTGCCCTGTACTATAATTGTTTGGGCACTTGTCATATTACCATTATTAGAGTTATAAGCTCCTTGATAGCAGGAATCAGGTCTAATTCATCTGTGTATTTCATGCAGTGCCTCATCTGTGCTAATTATATGTCAACCCCTGCTTCAAAAGCCTCCAAGATACTCTACAGCCCACTGATTGAGATCCAGGCTGCTATCTTCACTTTGGCCCCAAATATGCATCAGATTTCTGTGGCCTCACACATTGGTCCGTGCTGTTCATGTTGTTAGAACCCTGTTCGCACCTTCACTTCTTGAACTCTCATGAATCCTTCAATGCCTAGCTGAAATTATACTTCCTCAGGGACATATTCCCAGTGTAGCAGTCGAATGGGATTCATCCTACCTCTCATCTGTAAAATCTGACTTTAGTGCAAGAGTCAGCAAACTTTTTTCTGTGAAGAGCCAGAAAGTAAATATCTTTGGCTTTGCAGGCCACATAGTCTTTGTCACAATTACACAACTCTGCAAAAGCAGCCATAAATAATGCACACAAAAATGGGCATGGCTGTGTTTCAATAAAACGTTATTTATAAAAACAGGTGGGCCGGATTTGGCCTATGGCCTGTAGTTTGCCAGCCTCTACTAGTCTTTTAGGCTTTTTTTTTTTTTGAGACAGAGTCTCACTCTGTCACCAGGCTGGAGTGCAGTGGTGTGATCTCGGCTCACTGCAACCTCCACCTCCTGGGTTCAAGCAATTCTCCTGCCTCAGCCTCCCAAGTAGCTGGGAGTACAGGCGCACACCACCACACCCAGCTAATTTTTGTATTTTTAGTGGAGATGAGGTTTCACCATGTTGGCCAGGATGGTCTCAATCTCTTGACCTTGTGATCCACCCACCTCGGCCTCCCAAAGTGCTGGGATTACAGGCATGAGCCACCATGCCCAGCCAACATCCACTCTAGTCTCTTACGATGCTAATCACAAGCTGCCTTTGTATTATGGTTATCTGAGGTCAAGTCTCCTCTCCACTTCAGAATAAAATTTTCTAGGGGGCAGGCACAACATTTTTCTGTTGCCATCTGATATGGTTTGGCTGTGTCCCCACCCAAATCTCACTTTGAATTGTAATAATGCCCACGTATCAAGGGCAGGGCCAGGTGGAGATAATTGAATCATGGGGGTGGTTTCCCCCATACTGTTCTGGTGATAGTGAATAAGTCTCACGAGGTCTGATGGTTTTAGAAGTGGGAGTTCCCCTGCACAAGTTCTCTTGCCTGCCACCATGTAAGTTGTCATTTTGCTCCTCCTTTGCCTTCTGCCATGATTGTAAAGCCTCCTCAGCCCTGTGGAACTGTGACTTCATTAAATCTCTTTCCTTTATGAATTACCCAGTCTCGGGCATCTCTTTAATAGCAGTGTGAGAACAGACTAATACACTATCACTTACAACAGGCACATAGAAATGAACAGATATTTGAAGAAAGACAGGAGGAATGAGGTAGGTAAGAGGGCGGAGGGTGTGGGTGGAAGAGACATGCACAGAGGAACTGAGGACGCCAAGTCAGAAAGATGAAGAGGTTCAGAGATGGAAGAGAAAGCAGGCAAGAGAGCCCCCAGCAGAATCTCCCCAGTGCAGAGACATAGGGAGATCAAGAACAGAGCATTATGGGCTAATTGTGCCCCCTCCTCCCTACCACCAATTTCTGTGTTGAGATCCTAACTCCTAGTACCTCAGAATGGGACTGTATTTGCAGATAGGATCTTAAAATAGGTGATTAAGTTAAAATGAGACTATTAGGGTGGGCTTTAATCCGATCTGACTGGTGTCCTTATAAGAAGAGGAAATTTGGCCACACAGACAGACACAGGGTTGTGTGTGAACACAGAGATAACCATGTACAGACACAGCATGAGGGTGGCCATCTGCAAGCCAAAGAGAGAGGCCTCAGGAGAAACCAGACCTGCTGACACCTTGATTTTGAACTTCTAGCCTCCAGAACTGTGAGAAAATAAATTTCTGTTTAAGCCACCCAGTGTGTAGCATTTTGTTATGGCAGCCTGAGCTGGCTAACACACAGGGGAAGGCCAATTAGAAAAACAGAAGGAAGGCCCCAGCAAATGCTCATGATTTCAAATACTTTGCCTGTGATTTCTCAAACATTCTAGCTTTCTGAAGACTTTCAAGTCTTAGTCTCTTGGGAGATGGAGGTAGGGGGGAGTTAAGGATGGATTCAGTTTCCAGGTCCTGGGATGCATGTATGTAGCTGCAGGCTTGCATTTCTAACACCATCCAGTCCTGATGATTCTGCTGAGTGCCGTCCTGTCCAGTTGCTCCACAGTGTTCCAGAAAGATTTCTTACATGTCCATTCAAACTTAATCACCTAAATACCTGCCATTTCTCATGGACTTTTGAAGGGTTCTGTTTGCTTTGTAGTTTAAGGAAAGCATTTGATTTTTCTACCCTTGTAAAAACTGCAGTTGGGAGAAATAATTTTACTTTCGCTTCTAGGTTTATTTTGTTTAACTAAAGCCATTAGAAATAGCTTCAGTTTTACATTTTTCTTCAGCCTGCTTGCGAAGTGTGTTAACACGGTGGTTGAATTTCAATGGTTTGGATTGCTTTGAATGACTTCAGTGTTTTCGTTCCCGATTCCTCACATATTGGTTGCTATCTAGGTGACCAGATGAAAGAGTTAGTTATTTTTTTTATTGATGTGTAATAATAGATGTACATATTTTTGGGATGCATGTGACAATTTGATACCCTCAAATAATCAAATCAAAATCTTAATTATTAAGAAAGTATTTTCACTAAGTAAAGGCTTAAATGTGCATGTCAAAGTTGAAAACCTGATGTCCCCGTAGATACAAGTTCAACATGTATACCAAGAGACCCAGCAGCCAGATTTTCTCTTTGCAGAAAGTGACTTAAGACCTCACAAAGTGAAGTCCTTGGGACACATGCCATGGTCCTGGGGAGCACAGCCTCCATTAGGCCAGGAAATAAAACCACCAGGAAGGGTCTAGCAGAGTTGCACTGCCCGGGAGCCTGTCTTGTGGCAAACGATGCCATAGGAAGTTTCCACTTGACTAGTATAATTTTGAGATGCTCATACTAGATTTCCAGACTCATTATATTTTCCTAACCATCTGGTGGAGCCAGGTGCTGTTTTTGTTATCATCATCCCCAGTATACGCGTAAAGAAACAGGACAAGAGAGGTTGTCGAAAGCTGCCTTCTATGTCAGTTCTCCTTTGTGACTGTTGCTTGCCAACCAACAGTTTGCTGGTGGGGTCACTGGTGGGCAGGAGCTGGGTTCTTGCACTCCTTTATATCCCCTCTTGGCACCTTGTAATATTGGGAACAGCATCATGGGCTATGACTCTCAATGGTATTTGCAATTTAACAAGATACCCTCCTATGCCTGCCGGAGATGCTCCCCTATGGCGAAACCAGGGACCGCTTGTGTGCTGGTGCTGATAGGATCACATGTTGTGCTCCAGCTGCCGAGGAAGGCTCTTTCCTGAAGCTGATGCACAGAAAACAGTAGTTAGGATTGACCTCTAAGAGGAGGGTGACTCTTGAGAGACGAGAATCAAGAACCAAAAGATTCTTCCCCCCTTACCAGTTTTGGAGTATCTGGGGCTCGGTTTTATTGAAGAAACCAAGCCTTTATACGAACATACATCAAATTAACAGAAAAGCCTCTGACTTTTTGCTGCAAAAAGACTTCTGCCTTAAGCATTCATTCTGAATTGGGACTGTTCCCTGGCCAGGCTGTCCCCTTGTCAACTTGGAAGCTGACCTCTCCTGCCTTACAGAGAATCAAGGGACAGAGTTCCAGTCCTCTGGCTTGGGACTGACACTGCCCACCCGGGTTACAGCCCCACTCCCAGCAGCCTTCGCACCTGCAGTGCCATGATTTAATGAGGGCTGTCAGGGATTATCGAGTCGTGAACTCTTTTGCATCCTCCAGGCTCTCATGAATGAGGCATTTTGTTCAGCTCCTTCTCACTTTGTGTTTCTTGGAGCTAGCACAAAGAGAAAAGGCAGCAAGTGAGCGGCTATTTTGGGCCAGGGTCTTATATTTGAATATTACATGATGAAATAGTTCACCTATCAAGTCTGTTGTTTTTGTAGCTTTTCTCTGCGTCTTCCTCCCACCTCAACTCACCCCACTGCCACCCCACCCTGGCCTTCTGAGCCCTGAGGCAACCTTGCTGGTGGACCAGCTAGGTAATTCTGCAGTTGGTGAATCACAGCTCACTAACTGAGACAGAAAATACTTGCTGCTGCAAATCCCCTGATGAACGGTCACCGGAAGCTGGGCCTGCAAAAGAGGGGCTGTAGGCCAACATTTGAGCTCCCTGAGCTGGGCAGATTTAGAGACCGACTCACACTGAATCCTTCTTGATCCAAGTTAATTTTCTGAGGGAAATCCAAGGGGGAATGGTCTTATGATTTAGTAGTGTTTTGAGGCTCAAAAAACATTTGTCAATAAAAGAAAGAGAAAATGGTGGCTTGGATATTCAGTTGCTTTCAGTGGACAACATTTTGGTCACCAGGAGGCAGAAACATCCACTGTGAGTGAGGGTCTCCTTTCCGGGAAGATGGTGGTAGAGCAACTGGGCCAGCGTTTGGCCTGCAGCTGGAACTATCTTTATATAACACAGCAATAAATGCCATTTAAACAACAATTATAAACGAGTATTCTTTGACTCTTCTAGCTCTCACTTCAAAGAAAACCAAAGCCATTGGGTGCCATTGGAGAAAAGAATACTGTGATCATTTTCTTTCTCCCCAAACACCCTCCTTCCAGCAGCCTGGAAAAGCCTTGAGTGGGACTTTACAGGTCACAGGATTCTTCTCATATATTCCAGGTAGAAAAAAAAATCTATTTAGGATTAAAATTTTCTTGACATTGACATTATTTATCTATCCACACTATGAGGGAATATTTCCTTTTCAAAATATACCAGCCTGTAGAATCTCTGAAAGAAGTCTGTTGACTGAGAGGCAGATGGACGGTGGAAAACTAAAGGTAAGTCAGCTGGAGGTTCACAGGTGAGAGAATTAAAAAAGGAAAGAAACCATTGTCAAGTTGGTAACCATTAACACAGGGTCAGGCGAGACGGGCTTCAACAAAGTAGCTCTTTGTGGCTGTAAAATACTATTCTGGACCAAGTCCACCACAAACCACAGGAACATCTAACTTACAGGCCCTTGGAAGGACTGAAACACAAACCCTGAACTTTGGTGTCCTCCAACAGGCAGTGGCTGTGGGCTACTATGAACATCCGTCTGACCCTTGGAAAGCCTGAAGGAGGTGCCTCCTTGCCCTCCAGCTTGGGCCTTGGCACTTGACTCTGTAGTCATGGCCCCCGGTGTCCAGGATAAGGGTGAGTGTGGCCTTGTACAGCTGCACATTGTGGCTTAGGCTTCTTGTGATTACTACGGATGGAGTTGAGTTGACCGTGGTGTCATGTAACCAGGATTGGTTGGCAATTCCGGAAATCTGAGGGTAAAAATAGCTGCAGACCCGCCAACCCTTGGCCGGTGCCACCACGGTGGACAGGAATGGTGGGCTGGAAAGTGCTGAGTTTCATGATCTTTTCTTCCTTCCGGTGGTGGGAGGTTCTCAGAATAAGAAGGTCTGGGCTTTGGATTTCCCCCAAAGGTTTCTCGGTGCTTCCCGGGCCTGCTGAGTCAGTGTAGTTGGGTTTGAGGGAGCACTCAAGAAGGGATGTTGGTTTTTGAGAGAGGGGGCTTGGAGCATGAGCCGACTCAGGCTCAACAGCCAGGGGAGGTAACCACAGAGAGCACCCACTGGTTCCCAGCCTCCCATGGCCCCAACATCCTGTCACCAAGGGTTTACAGCCTCCCAACCACCCTCCAAAATAGACCCATCAGAGCCAAGGCCTCTACCCTGCTCCATCTTTCTTGCTTCTTGCCAATTCTGTGTCTGAATTTTGCCATTTCCTGACTACCATCTTCACCCCACAACTGCTTCTCCTGTCTCTGTAGGAGAACTGGTTAAATGCCAAGCCCATAGCCCAGTTCCCCTCCCTATGGTACCATCCCATGTACTCTCTGTTTGATCTTAACTCTGAATTCCTCTGTACCATATTTTCACCTTTTTCTAGTAAATGTTCATTCATTGCAAAATGCTTCAGGACCCCCTGAGAAATGGAAAACATAACTTTTCTACACGTGACCTACAGAGAAGGTGCATTAGCTTGGACTGAGAGTGAGATGCACTTGAACCAAATGTACATCTAAATTCTAGAATGTCTCTAGAAGGGGAAAAGTCTTATTATTTTAATGTTCACATGATAGCTTCAACTAGGCTGACAAAAGTTGAGTTGGTATCAGCCCTTTGATATCCTGCTTTAATAATTTGATAGGGATAATTTTCATCACTAGGTTAATCTTTCAAATAAAAGGGACCTCTGGAAGGAATGCATTTATGAAAATTGTTATTGGAGTCTTAAAAGTTTTCTTGGACTTTGCCAAACCTAATTTATCCCTCTTTTCATTTTATTCACGCAGAACTTAATTTTAAAAATACATTGCATGTGTGTGTTTGTGTTTGTATATGTGTGTGAATGCGTGTGTGTTTGTGTGTGTGCGTGTTTGTGTGTGTGTGTACGCGCGTGTGTGTGCACTTAGATTGCTTACTTCTAGGCTGGGCTGTGAACTCACTTTGAAAGGGACAAATTCACTCGGTTCTTCAATTCAGCACCCAGTAAGTGCTTACAAAATGTTTATTGAATTGGACAGGATTATATGGATTAAAGATTCTTGTGGGAAATCTTGTTTACATTATTAATTTGCTTGGCACGTTCTTTTTTTCTAGATAGCAATAAGGCACACTTTATTTCCAGCTCTCGTCCAGATTTAAGATTCCACCTTAGTGAAGTTCTGTCATCTCTCAGTAAGCCTGTGGGTCTTTATTCTCCACCCAGGTCTTTACTTCTTCCCACAGTGTCCCAAGGAGGACCCTAGCCAGCAGCTGGCTCCATTGCCTGGAGTTTGTTGCCAATGTGGCCAGAATCATGCATTTGGCCTGCTGTGGTCCACCAAAGCCCACAGGCCCCATCCTGCATACCTGGCCCAAGGCAGGCACTATGGTGCACTTGGTCTCAGAAGGTGGGGCGAAGTTAGAAAGGCTCACAGCAGAGGCAGTGTTTCTACATCATGGGCTTTGGCACCACACTTCACCCGATTCACATCCTGGCTCTAGCCCTTTCTAAGTGTGTGGCCTTGGTCAATTCCGTTAGTCTCTGATACCATCTCCTTTCCTGTAAAATGAAGAAAATAATACCTTACCTGTGAGAGTGCTGAAAAAAGTGGAAATACAGTATGCAAAATGGCTACCGTAGTGCCTGGTAGCTGTTTATTTCTTTCTAGATAGCAATAAAGCACACTTTATTTCCAGCTCTTATTTAAAATTCCACCTTACTAAGTTTCTGTCATCTCTCCGTAAGCCTGTGGGTCTTTCTTCTCCAACTAGGTCCTTATTTCTTCCCACCGTGTCCTAAGGAGGACCCCAGCCAGCAGCTGGATGAAAAGCTTTTCTCACCATGAGTGAGTCACATCATCTTAACAAAAGATGAAACTTTGTTCCAGAGTCCTAGGCCAAGGAGAGGCTGAAGAATCAGAAGCCAGGTCTAGTGTGCCACAGGGAGTGGCCTGAGAAGTGGGAGAAGAATGGTAGGAATGGTAAATATGAATTGAGCACTCGCTAAGGACAAGCACTGTGCTCAGCACTTTATATGGAACATTTTATTTCCTCTTCACAACTTCCATGTTATAGATGAAAAAAGTAAGGCTCAGAGAAGCTAAGTCCCACATCCAAGTTCATGCAGGTAGCTGAAGTCAGGTCAATTCCAGGAAAGAACCAAGCATCACACCAAGGTCAGGTTCCTGCAACATGCAGCCTCACTGCCTCACTGGGACCCTCTTGCCTCCTGAAGTTGCCCCTCCCTGGGACCCACAGTTGGAGTCCAGCATAGAGGGGCAGACACACAAGCCAACTTTGCATGTGCCACACAGCAGAGATGGTGAGAAGTGACTGGGTCCACACTACTAATAAGACCGAGGCCTGCGGAGGCAAAAGGAAAGATTTGTCGCTTCATGTGACTGCTTAGGGCAGAGCTGGGACCAACCCAGCCCTCCCAAACAAAAGGGAGGCAGCCGCCTACTTCCCTAAGTCCTCAGCATCCTTCGCCTGACTCATGCTAACGAGCTTTGGGGCGGGGGCGGGAGGAAGAAATCTGACAAAACCAGTGATCGAAAAAACCTGGATTGGAACATTTAGCTTCCTTCAAGACCAAGTATAAACCGCACCTCTGCCTGCCAAGCCCTAATCATCATCCCATGGCAGAGTCCCTTCTTAGTCACTGTCTGCCCCTCCAGAGGGGCTTGTAAGACAATTACAAGAATTCAGTGATAATCTCTCCCTATTTTACATCTTTCACTTTTTATTTCCTGGGTTTTCCTGAATTTGCCCTCATTAAGCATCCCAGCCCATGCTTCACTTAGCCCTGAGCTCAAGCCAGCCAAAAAGCCTTTCAGCATGTTAGTGTCTCCCCCTGCCTGATTCTATTACACGGATCAAAGTCCCCTAGCAGAGTCCTGGGGCTTCCTGTCAGCGTCAGCAAGATCAAACAGAAGAAAGACAAGGCCCTTAGAAGTGGGAGGATGACTGGCTCCATGATATTTGCACGTTGGAGGCATAGACTGAAGACCTAGTCCGAGAAGGGGCTGCTTGCCTGATCAGAGGGTTCCACACCCCAGTGGTGGGTGCACCCTGAGGCGCAGGGAAAGCCAGGTCTGGTATGAGTGTCAGAGTCCATCACAGCCGGACGACCATCACAGCATCTAGAATGAAAGGTAGAGCCTGCCATCCAGATGGGAGCCCCGTTTAAACCGTCAACCTCAGCCCTCTCCATCCAGCCCCCACAGTGCACACACACACACACACACACACACACACACTGGATGAAGAGGGAAGACTTGGAAGTTCTTGGTGAGAAAGGAATCCTTGGACCTGAGAACTAAGGATGCTGCTTCTTTGAAACATGGCTCCTACCCTCATGAGTTCAGAACTTGGTTGGGCCGAGGATGATCAGAGCTATGGGTTACGAAAGGCCAGTGAGCCCCGCTGGATGTCTTTCCTCAGCATCCCTGAGAACCACTCCTTCTTCTGCTGGTGTCTTTCCATATCGGTCCCTTCTATACCTGACCCTAGACTCCTGAAAGGTTGGCTCCTAGGCAAGAGGGCTCTAATTTTCCCTCTTGGGTTCCACATACCATACTCTGACTTTGACCTTTTGTAATTTCAGCAAGGTGTGTATTTTACCCCCTCTGCAAAGGTGACTGTGACTGAGGAGTAAGCCCCAGACAGGTTTAGTATTTAGGATGTAGGGCTTTATGTAAGGCTGGACACACTGCTATAACAGAGACCCCAGTCGCACTGAAGCATGGTTCTCTTCCACATGGCAGTCTGGAGATGAGTGGTTCAGGCCAGGAGGGAAGCTCTGCTCCACATAGTCACTCGGCACCCAGGCCTCTTCCACCCTATTACTCTGCCATCCTCTAGAGAGTTGTGCTCATCTGCAGGATCAAAGCTGGGTCATCACCTTGTCAGCACCTCTGTTCATAGGGAGCAAGGTGGAGCAGAAATGAAGGGCGATCTACTTTCATTTAAGCAAGTGATGCAGAAGCTGCACATCTCGGTTCTGCTCATATTCCGTCAGTGAGAATTGAGTCACATGACTACCAACCCAGCTGCAAGAGAGGCTAGCTCTATCTATCTCTATACCTACATACCTATAATCTATCTATTTTCACTGAGAATGTGGTGGAAAGTTTGTCAGGAAGATATCTCCAAGAATAAAATATCAAGTAAACTGGCCATTTTTTAATTCAGTCAACAAACATTTATCAAGTTCCTAACATTATCTCGGTGCTATGCTAGGCACCAGACAGACACAGATGGGGAATGCATGCCCCATGACTGAGTAAGGTAGTCTGTGGCTTATAAATTTGCCAGTCCACCTTTACTCCCGGAAAGAGAGATAGAGAGAGAAAGAGAGGGAGAAGGTGAACTTGTTTTTAAGCAGATCACAAAGGATGCTTCTTAGCCACCTCTGTGTAATTGAAGGGTATCCTCAGATTCCAAGCTAACTAAAAACTTGCCATTGGAGCTCCTTATCTTCTTAATGATCTGCACAACAACAACAAATGCAAACATAAATTGAATGCTTATATTGATATGATTATAACTGTACCACCTAATTCTGAATTTTCCATTTGGGGTCCATCAAAACAGCATTACTATGCTCATATGTTGACTTTATAGTAAGCCTTTATACAAAATGCCACTTTTGATGGTTTCATATTCTTTAACAAAACTACTGGAAAGATGTGAAGACAGTAGAATCAAGCTTCTCTCAATTATTCCAGCACAGAAGCTCTGTGGCTCCCTGATTCTCCATGATGCCTTGTGAGGCTGGAGTGTGATGTGGGACCACTGAGGAGCCAAACAGCACTAAACAGGGGAAGAGGTTGAAGGGGGAATCAGAAGGTTCCCCCCCTGCAACTTTGGTGCAGAAGCACATTGGGTAAGAGTCAAAAATCTGACAGGGCTTGGAAAACCTCAGAACAAGGGTTCCACATCTCCTGCAGCTGCCAGATTTTTGTTCAAGGAAAATTATTTTCCTCTCAAATATGTGCTTACAATCCCACAAGCTGCCTTGCACATGGGCTGTAGCAATGGCCCAAGCAGCCTCTGGCTCAACCCCCACCTGCCTGAGCACCCTCCGGGTAAACTGCCAGAAGTCTGGCCTAAAGGAGCCAGCTAGTTCATTATCAACAGATTGTCACTCTCCAAAGCATCTAGAGCTGGAGCGAATTTGCTGAGTTTCAATGCAATGAATGTCTGCTCACAGGCACTATAGTCTGTTCAGAGTCATCGGCCTTTAAATCCTGGAAGGCAGTGATATATTACCTCGCACAACCTCTGGGTTTACAGAGTGGACAAGGAGATGCTCAGGATCTCACAACAAGTTAGTAGCTGTGTCCAGATTTAAACCTAAGATTCCAACATCCCATTCCTTATTCTTTCCAACAGAACATTTAACACAAATGTGCACGTGGTTTAATGAAAAACAAAAGTAACAGTCGACAGCCTCAGTTGCCAAAGCACTGTGAACTCTCCAAATCATTTCCATGGAGGCTGTATGGTGGCCCAGTTCTTGCTAACAACCTTACATAGTAGATGGAGCAGGGATGAGCCACGCTTCAGAGGAGGCAGAGGTGGACTGCCAAGAATGTCAAAGCCTTAGCCCCAGCACACATGCTGTTCATAGCATGTCCATGCTTTGATCCAGGTCTCCTGGCCTCCCCCAGCGTGCTCCCCACTCTGCAGCTCAGCTTCCCTATTGGCAAGTTGCTGTCCCCCAGGTCTTGATTTGCTCTTTTGCTAACAAGAGGGAGAGAGGATAAAAACAAAAACAAAATGAAAGAGTGACACTGTCTCCAAAAGCAGCCATAAAGCTCCTAACCAGGGCTTGAA
This sequence comes from Hylobates moloch, assembly GCF_009828535.3. Lineage (NCBI taxonomy): Eukaryota > Metazoa > Chordata > Mammalia > Primates > Hylobatidae > Hylobates > Hylobates moloch. The sequence goes on along the minus strand of NW_026652295.1, from coordinate 43,042,281 downwards.
GGTGCAATGAGATTCCCCCAGCACAAGGCATGTGATTCTTGTGTCCCAAATCTTCACCGGGAAATGTCTAGAGTCCTTTACCCAACGTTTGTGGAGGGCTCACAGTGTGCTAGGTGCTGCAGGGTGTTTGGGGAAGCACAAGGCAAGGGCTCTATCCCACAGGAAGGGAAAGAGAACCGAGGAAGGGGTGTTAGAGTTGTTGCCCATGATGTTATTACCTTGTATGATCTCATTTAACTGCTACAACTGCATTCTAAGGTATGTATTTTTGTCCCCCCTTTTAAGACATCTGACGCTCAGGGAGATTAGACAACACCTGAAGTCATAAAACTATTAAGTGGCCAAACTAGAATTCGAGTCTAGGTCTGTCTGAATTCACGATCTTTCCAGCACTGGGTCTGGTACATATTAGATGCTCAATAGATGTGTTGAGTAAATGAATGGGCAAGGTGAGGTTTGACCAGGCAGAGGAGAGAACCATAAATTGGAGGTACAGTGGATAAGCCACCCTATCTTAGTGATAAGCCACTATCACTAAGATAGTGGCTTACACTGTAGAAAAAGATGCTGAGGTCCCAGGAAGAACATGCTGGTGATTTATCACAGCTACCCAGAGATGACCAGCCTTCCTAGCCAGGGAGGATGCTGCTAGGGAAGGTGCTTGCTTTTCTCTGCTCCAGGCCTGTCCTTTCCATCCACCAAGCAAGGCACCACACTCATTTTTATGCTCATCACTCATCTGGGGAGGCAGCTGCCTGTCCTGTCCACACATTCTTCCCTCCCCCGAGGCGAGAATCACACTCAGGCCCCTGCTGTTCCCACCTCCAAGGGGCAGGCCCTGTCCTTGCTGCCCACGCCTGTCTTTACTTCCACAGATGGCATCAGAATCAGCAACCTGAGAAGAGAAGCCCCAGAGGCCCTGGTCCCACCCTCTGAAGTAGTTTGACACTCTGAGTTGGGCGCCGACAGCTGGTTTAGCTGAGACACATCTCCAAACCACGGGCCACAGCTACCGCGGTGTGAACTGTCTCTGAGCCTCCTCTTGGGGCAGCCACGGCCTGACACTGTGGTTCCTAAATGGCTGACAGATTATCCTGTGTGCTTGGAGGAGTCACAGGAGGATTATAACTGTCTGCCCCATCCTATTACCCCTCCAGCTGCCTCTCCCTCTGGAGTCCCTCTCTAGTGTGTAAGAATGTCATCAGCACAGCCACATTAAAAAATTTGTAAATAACATTTTTCAAAGCTGGAGCATGACTGGTGTGTGTGTGTGTGTGTGTGTGTGACTCTAAGCCATGAATATATCAAAGACACCTCTGCTGCCTCCCTCGATGATTTTTTGGGGGCGAGAGAGAGGGCTGAAGGAATGAATGAAAGCCCTTTAGAGTCCTGTCCACCTCTTGGTCTTGGCCATTGTGAGCATTTTCTTTCTCAAAATCACCTATCCCTGATTCCCCAGCATGAAGAGAATGTGTGGTCCGAGAGCCCGCACTAGGAAAGCACATCTGGAGGCCAGCCCTTCCCCGGCAGCTTTGCCCATTCTGCTACTGGCAGGCAGCACAGCTGGGCCAGCTGGCAGCGGTGCACGCAACTCCTGTCCTGCACACCCCACATGCTGCTCTTCCTGCCCTTGCACCTCCCTCCTCAGCCCATGCCTCCCTGTGCTGGATGTGTCAGGAGTGTCCAAGTAGCAGAAGCCATCTCTGGCTCAAGAGCACCATTAGACCTGCCAGATCTGGCTGAGCCTCGTGGGTATTCGCTACAGCCTTCCCTCTGGGTGCCACTGTCTCCAGCAAGGGTTTCTGCCAATTGATTTCCAGGTTGGTCTCACTTGGGGATTACATCTGGCTGGGCTGCCAGCCAGAGCCCTGACAGCTGGAGCAGGACTCTTGTCTACAAGGAGTGGCCCCACACCCCTCGAGGTTGATGATACCCTCCCTCCATCCTCGCACACATCCCTGCATCATTAGAGCTGAACTCTTTAGGAAGGGCCTGGACCCTCCCAGAGTTGTAACCTGGGTCTCTCAGGAGGAATGAGACAGTGAAGCAGATTGTCACCATTTGGGAGCCATTTTCCTCCCCAGAGACAAGGGAGTCCACTAGGAGTACCATCCCAGGCCTCCCCCTGCCATGCCGTGTTGCCTGTTGTCCTACAGCATGGCACAGCACTCTGAGTTTGAAGGCAGGGATCTGTCTTCACTTACAACTGTGAGATGTGAAATCAGTTTGTACCTCCTCTGGCCTCTGCTGAGGGAAGGTAATAGACTGGAAGAAAAAATCACAGACCCTGTTCCTCCGACCATTTGCTAAGTTTTATGAAAAACTGTGGTTATGATTCAACCCCAGACAATGACAAAGAAATTGGAATGTTGATTTGTAAAAGAAAGAAAAAAACCTGGATTGTATTATTTGTATTTAAATTTTCCCTTACTTAAATTGGTTTCTACCATCTATTGATCATAATTCATATTAGGAGAACCCATTGTTACAGTACATGACATGGCCACTATTAAAAAATACAACCACTCATGTGGTAACAAATTGAAATATAAATCAATGTATAAACCACAAATTTAAAAACATATTGTCTTTTATTCCCAAATAAACTAGACTGTAAATAACAGAACTATTTACCAAGTTATAGAAGTCGTGCTGCAAATCAATCATCAAACCAGACCAATCGATAACTTCCAAATCATTGGTGGAGTTTTAGAAGTTGTCTTTTCTTTTCTTACTTTCCTCAGCTGTCACTACCCAAATGGTAAACATATTGAATAATTTTTGATGTATAGAACAATATCAAACCCTTCCACAGACTCCCTTATAAATTAATAGTCATCAGGTGGCTTTCAGTTTCAGTAGACAGAGAATTTCTCTTAAGGTCATTGACACTGTTCATAGTACTGAGCCCCCACCCAGTTTCTGCCAAACTCATGGCACCAAGGTGAAGTTTTTCCCAACTCTTGTCATACTGTTTATGACGTTTTTGTATTCTATGTCTCTATTTTTGAAGGAGTCACACAAAATTATTTATTGGAACGTCATACTTAATTGGCCTAAATGTATTAAGTTTGTTCACCTTCAAACCCAAATGTCATTTAGCCATGCTTCAAGATTTAACAAATTGAAAGAACATAAACATTCATTATATTTTGAATTTTTGTGTTATCAAATAATGTAACACATTTTCCTCCTTCTAAAAATAATCTCATGGTTTTTTGTTGTCATTTTTTGTTTGTTTGTTTGTGTGTTTGTTTGTTTTGGAGACTGAGTCTCTTCTGTCACCCAGGCTGGAGTGCAGTGGCATGATCTCGGCTCACTGCAACTTCTGCCTCCCAGTTTCAAGCAATTCTCCAGCCTCAGCCTCCCGAGTAGCTGGGACTACAGGTGTGCGCTACCACATCCAGCTAATTCTTTTCTGTATTTTTAGTAGAGACGGGGTTTCACTATGTTGGCCAGGCTGGTCTTGAACTCCTGACCTCAGGTGATCCACCCTCCTCAGCCTCCCAAAGTGCTGGGATTATAGGCATGAGCCACTGTGCTCGGCCATTGTTGTGTTTTTGTTTTTGTTTTTGTTTTTTCCTTAGAACAGATACTCTCTTTTGTTGTTTCAGATGACATAAATCAGTCAGCATCCCAGTAGGAAACAGATGAACCGTCAAATTGAGTAATTTGAAGAGTTTCATAAAAAGACTCTTTACTAAGGGGTGGGCCCAGCACAGGGAAAAGACAAAGGTCAGTGCAGTACCTCACAGCTAGTCATTACTAAGCCCAGGCTTGAGGGGAAGATGGAGCTGTTACTAACATTTGGAGAGAGAACTGGGTGCACAGTGTGAGGAAGGCAATGGCTATCAGCAGGGAGGGAGCCTCACAGTGATCACTTTGACCTCAGACTTCTCCCTCTCTCCGACATTCTGTTGCTGCTCCAATTGGCCAAAGTCAGTTGGTAGGCAGAGCTCCCGGGAGCCCATTGGTGAGCCTTGATGGGCCATACAGGTGAGAGAACAGAGCAGAGAAGGAGAGAGAGAGGGCTAGGGGCAGGAGGAAACAGACAGAAGATGTACTGCTTTGTCTCTGTAACATCTTGTGTGTCTCTTTCACGGTTTCCCATATTTCATGCTCAGATATCATGATTGTCCTCAAATTAATTATCAAGGAAACTTTTCTTTCTTAAAAGGCTAAAGAATTGATGAATGTCATTGATTAAAGCCACATCTCTTAAAACAAATTTTCAAAATGTTCAACTACAGCCACTTTATAATTTCTGTTAAAATAAATATCTCAACCTTGACACAATGTCCAACCTGCCTTTGCAGCTCTTATGCTGCAGGCTGGCTCTTGAAGACTGAATATTTTGTCCAGTTTTTGTCATTTAAATTCTAAGCTCTTCAAGTATATTATTTAATCTTTAATATCTTATTTGGAGAAAGGTGATAAATATAAAGTTAATGGAGGACAGATTTAAAATGATTTACTTATTTACATTTTTCATTGAATATTTCAAAGAGAACCGAATACAGTAACTTAGATGATATCAAATTAAAACACCTGGAAATTTTTTCTAAAATTTGTGCCAAAACCTCATATTTTATTCATCTCATTATATTGATACACTCTATAAAATTCAATGAGATTTTCATGTAGCTATTTCTCAGCGAAAAATTATTTTTCCCAAGCATTGATAAACTTAGCAATATCATTTCAGATGTTACTACTTCCAGTTCCATATGAGCAACAAAATCCATTAAACTACCTTCAAAGTCTTAAATTTCACATTTAAGTGCATTGTTAACAATGTTGAAACCTTATCAATAATGGTTGACATTTTATTGGTTAATGTGTATGTCTTCCAAAAAGCAATTTTTTTATCCTAATAGATTTTTCGTAACAAACAAGATCATAAATAATAATATACCCATATTGAAATTAATGATTTTTGAAGTTTGTTAAATATTTTCTATCTGTAAATACTCACTTATTTGTAACTAGCTACCTTATAGTGTTACAAAGTCTAATAGTACTTTCAAAATGTTTATCTCTTTATTAATAGTCATTGATAAACTCTTTGTCAGAAATGTTGATGATTACAAATGCTGTTTTATGGAAAATTGATTCATGATCAACTTCTGCTTTTTTCCTCACTGATGATTGCAAACTTAAAATTTGGACTATGAGCTTTATCAGAATGGGACTGCCATTCCAATAAAATATTTAAATGTTTAGTGTTTAGTACTTTCCACTTTTAATGATATAATTTTTTTTTTTTTTTTTGAGATGGAGTCTCGCTCTGTCGCCCAGGCTGGAGTGCAGTGGCGCGATCTCGGCTCACTGCAAGCTCCGCCTTCTGGGTTCACGCCATTCTCCTGCCTCGGCCTCCTGAATAGCTGGGACTACAGGCGCCCGCCACCACGCCTGGCTAATTTTTTGTACTTTTAGTAGAGACAGGGTTTCGCCGTGTTAGCCAGGATGGTCTCAATATCCTGACCTCATGTTCCACCCGCCTTGGCCTCCCGAAGTGCTGGGATTACAGGCGTGAGCCACCGTGCCCAGCTGATGATATAATTTTTAGCATTCTTTGCATCCCACATTTACATTATGAGCAAAATAAGCTAGCTATGTTTTGTTGAAAAAATAAAATTGTGAATTGTTTTTTATGTCAGAAATACAAATTATTTGGTTTATTTTGTCCCAGCACTTCCATAGTCACAAGACGTTCTGTTTGGGTTTGTTGCCTGGTGTTGGGAGATATTTCAGCTTATGGTTGATTGTTAGTATGATATCTTCTTTGTTTCCTACAGAGTCAGAAGATGAACATTTATGACATGTTAAAAGGAACATCAATAAACATCTCAACTTTCATATTTCTTCGTTCTGTATATTCAGGTTTCTGTTTTTTTCTAAGCGAGTATGTATTCTTAATGGAACAAGCAAGATGGTAGGCTGATTGGAGGGAGCAAACTATTCATAGTGACTGGAAGAAAGAATGCCTGAATATGATTGCTAATTGAGACACAAAACTGGCTAATATGCCGTGGAACAATAACACTATAACCTTTGGTGTCATCTTTTCCACCAGACAGAAATACTTGTGTCTCCACTGAACAAAATTCATTTACATTACTATTGGACAAAAGCCAATTGCATCACTTTCAGTTTTCTGCAAGTTAATACCTATCTTTATAGATTTATAAAGTAGCCTAAATCGTAGTAAGTAGCAAATCAAAGGAACACATTCCTAGAGAACTGGGTAATTTCCAGTGGGCCTGCTCAGCAGTGCTTAGCACTGAGAGAATGTGTAATAATCTCTTTGTCTATTTCCAACTTTTGGATCATTCTCCTGAATTATCTTGCGATTATAAATAACGTTCAGGTATTATTTTTAATCACACTGTGTTTTGGACTGATTAATTTACATGCATATAGCAAAAAGTAGATTAACATATGTTAACTTCCTTGTAGTCTGGTCAGCAAATCTACAGCCATACGGTGTGAGGCATTGCTATGGCCAGAAAATTAACTTCTGTCTGAAGACTGTGTAAGCAATTGCATTTTCAATAATATCTATTATCCCAGTATCTTTAAATTGCTCTTCTATTCCAAAGTTTAAAAACCAAACCCAAGATAATAATTATCTCCATCAATTTTGCTTACTACAGCTGTAAATAAGAGTGAATTTCTTCTTGAGGTCCCTCAAACCTGCAGAGATTCCTGACTGCCAAGAAGTGATTTTTCTATAAGCCATAGAACAGGTATCAGATCAATTTTCCTTTCTCTCTCTCTCTCTCTCTCCTCTCTCCCTCCCCTTTTTTTTTTTTTTTTTTTTTTTTAGAGATTTTTGAGACAGAGTCTCACTCTGTTGCCCACACTGGAATGCAGTGTCGCAATCTCGGCTTACTGTAACCTCCATCTCCCAGGTTCAAGTGATTCTCCTGCCTCAGCCTCCTGAATAGCTGAGATTATAGGTGCCCACCACCATGGCCAGCTAGTTTTTATAATTGTAGTAGAGATGGGGTTTCACCATGTCGGCCAGGCTGGTCTCGATCTCCTGACCTCAAGTGATCTACCCACCTTGGCCTCCCAAAGTGTTGGGATTACAGGCATGAGTCACCATGCCCAGCCTTCAGATCAATTTTCTAGGAGGGCTGTGGACATTGGTTTCATGTATGAAATGCAACTCTTGTTCTTTACCAGTGGGACTGTCATACCTGATAAAATGAAATTTATTCTCAAATATGGCACCTGAATTTGTCTTTGGTTGTACAATCAAATTGTCCCATTATATCCTGCTAAAAAACAAAAAGAGGACAAATTCTTACTGAATCTATAAATAAACTACACTTCCATTAAAAGCAGGGAGATTCAGTAAATTATATTTGTTCCTAAATTTTGAGGTGTCAGTAAAAACAAGTTATTTAAATAATCCTTCCTTCCTTCCTTCTTTCCTTCCTTCCTTGCCTTCTTGCTTTCTTGCTTTCTTTTTCTTTCTTTCTTTCTTTGAGACAGGGTCTCTGTCTGTCATCCAGGCTGGAGTGCAGTGGTACAATCATGGCTCACTGCAGCCTCGAACTTCTGGCCTCAAGCAATCCTGTCACCTAAGATTCCCAAAGTGCTGGGATTACAGGCATGAGATACTGTACCCATCCAGAATGTTTTATTTCTATATACAAAAGCATAGACTACTAACTTAAAGGTTAGCAATAGATCAAGAAAAGGAAGGGCTTCATCACATACCTGTAATTAGATAGAACATTGAACATGAAACTGAAAACAAATAACCAGAATTAGATCACCCTTACCAGTTAACTCAGTCCTGTGTAAGGTTCTGTTGGATATTTGTTAGCAGTTGTTTACAAAAAGTCACTTGTTTCTGAAATAAAAAATGTCCTAGAAATCTTTTCTCTTAAACTCGTCTAAATGGTATCACCTCAGAAGCTTGTATCTATAAGTCTATTCCTTGAAGTAGTAATCATTAAACAGGATCTGTTGCAGTCATTTCCACTGGGCTTCTGAGACTGTTCTTTGTTGAAGACCCAATTTCTAGGCTATAGTTTATAAAAAAAAATCCTTCAGGCACGCATGAGAAGAAATCAGAAATTACTTGCTAACAAGAATGGAGAAGAGTGAAACCTATTAGGTTATAATATAAAACTATCACATACGGGTTAGATCAGTGTTTCTCATGAGAGTATTCGTAAGCCTCCTGAACCTTCTTGTAATGTATACAAATCTCTGAAAATCTAGGAAATGTTACTGCTTTGATTTGTCAACACCTCACATACAGCTTTCATGATAGTATTGGACTATCTAAGAAATATGGAGCATATGGCAGGGCGGGGTGGCCCATGCCTATAATCCCAGCACTTTGGGAGATCAGGGCAGTCGGATGACTTGAGGTCAGGAGTTCGAGACCAGCCTGACCAACATGGAGAAAACCTGTCTCTACTAAAAATACAAAATTGACAGACCATTAGCAAGATTAACCAAGAAAAGGAGAGAATATCTAAATAAACTCAATTAGAAGTGAAACGGCAGACATTACAACCAATACCACAGAAATACTAAAGACCATTCAAGGCTACTATGAACATCTTGATATACACAAACTAGAAAATCTAGAGGTCATAGATAAATTCCTGGAAATGTGCAATCCTCCTAGATTAAATCGGGAAGAAATAGAAACTTTGAACAGACAAATAACAAGTAGCGAGATGGAAACAGTAATTTAAAAACAGCCAATGAAAAAAGTCCAGTACCAGATGAATTTATAGCTGGTCCTGGACTTTTTACCATTTGAATATTTTATCAAGTATTCAAATAATTGGTACCAATCTTACTGAAACTATTCCAAAAGATGGAGAAAGATGGAATTCTCCCTAAATCATTCTATGAAGCCAGTATCACTCTAATTCCAAAACTAAGAAAGGACATAACAAAAAAAGAAAACTACAGACCAATATTCATGATGAACATAGATGCAAAGGTCCTCAACAAAATACTGGCTAACTGAATTCAACAGCATATCAAAAAGATAATCCACCATGATCAACTGGGTTTTATACCAGGAATGCAGGCATAGTTTAATATATGCAAGTCAATAAATCTGATATACCACATAAACAGAATTAGAAACAAAACCCATATGATCATCTCAATAGATGCAGAAAAAGCATTTGACAAAATCCAGCATCACTTTATGCATAAAACCCTCAGCAAAATTGGCATAGAAGGGACATACTTCAAGGAAATAAAAGCCATCAATGACAGACCTGCAGCCAACATTATACTGAATGGGGAAAAGTTGAAAGTATTCCCCCCTGAGAACTGGAACAAGACAAGGATTCCACTTTCACCACTTCTATTCAACATAGTACTGGAAGTCCTAGCCAGAGCAATCAGACAAGAGAAAGAAATAAAGGGCATCCAAATCAGTAAAGAGGAAATCAAACCGTCGCTGACTGATGATGATGTGTTCATGTACCTAGAAAACTCTAAAGACTCATTCAAAAACCTGCTAGATCTGATAAATGAATTGAGTAAAGTTTCAGGATACAAAATCAACGTACTTGAATCAGTAGCACTGCTATACACCAACAATGACCAAACTCAGAATCAAATCAAGAACTCACCCCCTTTTACAACAGCTGCAAAATAAATAAAATACTTAGGAATATACCTAACCAAGGAAGTGAAAAATATCTCTACAAGGAAAACTATAAAACGCTGCTGAAAGAAATCATGGATGATACAAACAAATAGAAACACATCCCATGCTCATGGATGGGTAAAATCAATATTATGAAAATGACCATACTGTCAAAAGCAATCTACAAATTCAATGTAATTCTCATCAAAATATCATTGCCATTCTTCATAGAACTAGGAAAAACAATCCTAAAATTCATATGGAACCAAAAAAAGACCCTGCATAGCCAAAACAAGACTAAGCAAAAAGAACAAATCTAGAGGCATCACATTACCTGACTTCAAACTATACTACAAAGTTATAGTTACCAAAACAGCATGGTATTGATATAAAAATAGGCACATTGACCAATAGAACAGAATTGAGAACTCAGAAATAAAGCCAAATATTCATAGCCAACTGATCTTTGACAAAGCAAACAAAAATATAATGTGGGAAAAGGACACCCCATTCAACAAATGGTGCTGGGATAATTGGCAAGCCACACATAGAAGAATGAAACTGGATCTTCATCTTTCACCTTATACAAAAATCAACTCAAAATGGATCAAAGACTTAAATCTAAGACCTGAAATCATACAAATTTTAGAAAATAACATTGAAAAAACTCCTAGACATTGGCTTAGGCAGAGTTCATGACCAAGAATCCAAAAGCAAATGCAACAAAAACAAAGATAAATAGATGGAACTTAATTAAGCTAAAAATCTTCTGCACAGCAAAAGAAATAATCAGCAGAGTAAACAGACAACCCACAGAATGGGAGAAAATTTTTGCAACGATGCATCTGACAAAGGACTAATATCCAAAATCTACAAGGAATTCAAACAAATCAGCAAGGAAAAAAAACTATCAAAAAGTGGGCAAAGGACATGAATAGACAATTCTCAAAAGAAGATATACAAATGGCCAAAAAACATATGAAAAAACATTCAACACCACTCATTATCAGGGAAATGCAAATAAAAACCACCATGAGATACCACCTTACTCCTGCAAGAATGGCCATAACAGATGTTGGTGTGGATATGATGAAAAGGGAACACTTTACACTGCTGGTGGGAATGTAAACTAGTACAACCACTACGGAAAACAGTATGGAGATTCCATAAAGAACTGAAAGTAGAACTACCATTTGATCCAGCAATCCCACTACTGGGTATCTACCAAGAAGAAAAGAAGTCATAATATGAAAAAGACACTTGTGCACACATGTTTGTAGCAGCACAATTCGCAATTGCAAAAATATGGAACCAGCCTAAATCCCCATTAACTGGGTGGATAAAGAAAATGTGGTGTATATATACCACAGAATACTACTCAGTCATAAAAAAGGAACAAAATAATGGAATTTGCAGCAACCTGGATGGAGTTTGAGACCATTATTCTAAGTGAGGTAATGCAGGAATGGAAAACCAAATATCCTATGTTCTCACTTATAAGTAGGAGCTAAGCTATGAGGATGCAGAGGCATAAGAATGATATAATGGACTTTGGGGACTCAGTGGGAAGGGAGGGAAGGGGATAAGGGACAAAAGACTATACACTGGGTACGGTGTCACCACTAAAGAACTTTTCCATGTAACCAAACACCACCTGTTCCCCCAAAACTAGTGAAATAAAAATATAAACTATGTATGTGTGTATGTATGTATAATTGACACTGCAAATTTAGAAAAACAAATAATACAGTTTAAGTATATTTTGTAATTTTAAAAAATAACATAAAATTGTATGAATAAACCCATAAAAACTTAGGCAGCTTTGGCAACATTTTAATAAATTTCAATGACTTATTTATGAGGCTCAATTATCTGCAGGTATTATAGTTCCAACAATAGACTGGATTAAGAAAATGTGGCACATATACACCATGGAATACTATGCAGCCATAAAAAATGATGAGTTCGTGTCCTTTGTAGGGACATGGATGAAACTGGAAAACATCATTCTCAGTAAACTATCGCAAGGACAAAAAACCAAACACCGCATGTTCTCACTCATAGGTGGGAATTGAACAATGAGAACTCATGGACACAGGAAGGGGAACATCACATTCCGGGTACTGTTGTGGGGTGGGGGGTGGGGGGGGGGGGCGGGGACAGCATTAGGAGATATACCTAATGCTAAATGACGAGCTAATGGGTGCAGGAAATCAACATGGCACATGGATACATATGTAACAAACCTGCACATTGTGCACATGTACCCTAAAACCTAAAGTATAATAAAAAAAAAAAAAAAAAAAAAGATTCTCTTTTCATAAACCTTCTACTACTTCCGATATCAACTGGGGTTTTGTCCTTTAGCATCCTCTTTCATGTTCAGGATCAAATTTTTTATTTCAAAATACAAATAATTTTCTTTTTTTTTTTTTTTTGAGACAGAGTCTTGTTCTGTCACCCAGGCTGGAGTGCAGTGGTACAATCTAAGCTCACTGCAACCTTTACCTTCCAGGTTCAAGCGATTCTCCTACCTCAGCCTTCCAATTGGCTGGGATTACAGGCATGTACCACCATGCCCAGCTAATTTTTTGTATTTTTAGTAGATACAGGGTTTCACCATGTTGGCCAGACTGGTCTCGAACTCCTGACCTCAAATAATCCGCCCACCTTGGCCTCCCAAAGTGCTGGGATTACAGGTGTGAGCCCCTGCATGTGGCCTGATTTTCTCTTAATAAGCAGAAACACCTCCCACTGCATTGCAGAAACAGATATACTTTTTCTATGCCCACTATTATTTCTAGTGTAGTGTAGCCTCGAGAACTCATGTTAAATATAACTTTTTCCAAAGTAGGTCTGTTTTATTCCACAGTGAAACCTGAAGGTATCTTTAAAAAAAAAAAAAGATTTGAATGAATTTGTGATCCCAGTTTATATATAGCAGATTATTGTATTAGGAAGGCCTTATAGAAATGAGACACTTTATATTTTAGAGCTGAGTTTAACAGGTTCTAGATAAAACCTATGCATACTTTCATGCAGGAAGGCTGGCCTAAGATGTCTCTACCCAGTGGATGCAGACGCGCCTGGACATGTTTGGGAACTGTGGAAGCAGCAAGGTAGGACTGATTCTCATACATTCTGGAGAGCCCAGGGAGCTTCTAGAAAGAATTCTCCATTCAAAAGAGGTTTGCAACTGCTTTTATATCTCAACACAACTGGATTAGTGTAGCTCATATGACAGTTCTCTCCAAAGAGGTAAGGGAGATGAACACCTCTACTGAGTCAACTAGGACTATGCTTGGCTATAAGTAATAGAAAACATGACTACACAGAAGCCGACATAATTTTTTTTTTTTTTTTTTTTTTTTTTGGAGATGGAATTTCACTCCATCACCCAGGCTGGAGTGCAGTGGTGCAATTTCAGCTCACTGCAACCTCCGCCTCCCAGGTTCAAGCAATTCTTCTACCTCAACCTCCGAGTAGCTGGGATTCAGGCACTGCCCTCATGCCCAGCTAATTTTTGTATTTTTAGTAGAGACGGGGTTTTACCATGTTGGCCAGGCTGGTCTTGAACTACTGACCACAGGTGATCCGCCGGCCTTGGCCTCCCAAAGTGGTGTGAGCCACCATGCCCAGCAAGCTCACATAATTTAAGGAAGATTTTTTTCCCTCACAAAGTAAGAAGTTCAGAAGAGGTAGTTCCTGATATTAGTTTAGGGGTTTGCAGACTTCAGGGCTGAGGTCTCTACAATTCCCTTGGCCTTTTCCTCATGGTCAAAATATGGCTGCTGAACTTTCAGCCACTAAGTCCAAATTCCAGCCAGAAAGTAGAAAACAGGAATGGAGGAGAGAAAATGAGAACGAAGGGGCAATATTGTCATCAGAAAAGCAAAATGTTTCCCCCAAATGCCCAGTAGACTTTTGCTGATGGCTTATCAGTCAGGATGGTAACATTTGGACATTGTAGCTGAACAAATGGCTGCCCTGCTAAAATCAGGATTCTATTCATAAGGAAGAAGATATGAATAAATATTGAAGATGTGTGTCAGTCAGAAAACACCCCATTTCATGTAGTTCAAAGAGAAAGGGAGTTGATACAAAGAATCAAGTGCTTGTGCTTGTGAGATGGTTTAAAGTGCTCAAGGAAGGAAGGGAAGGGAAGGTTGGAGCAGGCTCTCAGGTTCACTGCCAGATTTCAGACACTGGAGTGCCACGACCACAGAAAACCACCACCAATGACTAGAACTACCTGCAACACCAAGACAGGCGATTCACAGGGGAAAATCAGAGGCAGCTGCAAAACCCCATGTCTGCAAAACCCAAATGTGTCTGCCCACCACTGCTGAAGGAAACCTATGGCGTCTGTTTCCCTTCTGTCTTCCAATTCTCAGTGAGTGCCTCTCCTCAGGAAATTTAAACCAGAAGCCTGCTGGCAACAGATTCTGGGAAATATAGTTCCCAGGCTTCCAGCCCCTGCATTACAGAGGAGTTGGTGAGTACCACAAACTTGTTTGGCACAGTGGGTAACTAGCAGTGTACTACATCAATGCAGGGTAGAGGCATCAAAATCTGTGTGTGTGTGTGTGTGTGTGTGTGTAAAGGTTGGGAATGCCCCCAGGTGCTCCCACTATGGGCCACCTTTGAGAGTCACTTCTTTAAGGAAAGAGAGGTACAAATGCATATGCTCAACGCAAGGACAATAGGTTATCTCCAGAGGGGTGTGGACATTCTGAAAATAATTTGCATGTGTGCAATTTAGATCATTCTGTCCTTTTGCATGTTCCTTTACCCCACGCTCTCCAACACAAGTTACCTGTACCTGTGCCAGAGGTCCCAAGAAAGGAGGCTGGGAGAGAAAAAGGATTGTGTTGCTAGGGCCAAAGCAGATCCTCCTGGGCTGTTGATGGGAAGAAGGATGCTTTGCTCACTTTAGGCCCTCCGCACTCAGCAACAAGACAAGGGCTGTGAGCAGCCTGTGAGCTACATGGCCAATGTTAGAAGCAGAAGAAGGCCTCCACGAAAGAACCACTAAGTCAGCACAGCCTCCATGTGGAGTGATGGCCTTGGAGTCAGGGAACTATGTGTCCATGATACTAGAAGATGTCACAGAGTGGTCATATGACTGGTTGAGGAGCCTGGAAAGGGATCTGGGGAACAGTTGTTAAAATTCTGTGCTATGGAAATACTCTTTTATTACCTTATTATGTATTATTACTGTGGCCTGCTCTTCAAAGATAAGGATCAAACCTCACCTTCCAGGAACCTGTCTATATGAAACTTACTACGCAAACTGTGACGAGCTGCTCCTGGCAGAAAACTAGATTTTGTGGGAGGGTGAGGATGAGAGAGGGGGGGAGAGATGGAAGTGGCAAGGGGTGAGTCCCTGTTCCTCTCTTTCTGGTGTAGCCTGGGAGTAGCTGAGCCTCACCATTGCTTTCTGTGTTTTGAAAACACAAACTTATTTAAAGGGGATTTGAAAAATACTTGGTTAGTGGTTGCAGGGATTTCCGCAGAAGGGCTCCGAGGAGCCAAAAGCATCACGGGCTTCAGAACATTGGAATGGTCGCTACATGCGCTGCAGTTGACCTCAGAGGCTGCGGAGGTTTGCAGAGCATAAGTAGTTCTTTTTAGGTAATATGGAGCAAGTAAGACTAGTGGCTTTGGAGCCAAACCTGAGAGTGGATGTGAACTCGTCAGCAGAGCCAAAGCAGAGGTTTCTAGAATGAGGTGATGTCATGACTGAGAAGAGTTCAATTCAGTTACATGGTCATCTGGTCACAATTCTGAGTTATGGCTGGAGTACAGCCTTGGCTTCATGAGCCAGAGAGAGGAAGGGAGGGAAGGGAAGGAGGAATAAGAAAGAAAAGGAGGAAGTGGCACACGGGAGCCTGGACAGAGCCTGGGATTGGTGTCCTGGCTTCCATCCCTGGAGAGGACTGTTGAGGGGCGTAGGGGTGTGGCAGCTGCCTTGTGGGAGGGGAGCCCAGAGCCACAGGGAATGCTATGCTGTGGGTTAGGGGTCTCAGGCTTCTGGCTGAGGAAGTCATCTCCCCAAGGTGGACAGAGCTGGCAGTAGCTGCCAAGAATGTCACCATGGAGTATATGAGGGAGGGCCCACCTCTGCCAACGGCTCCCCTTTTTTTTTCTAGGAAACCAGAGGGTGTCGAGCCTCCTGTGACCCTTCCTGGAAAGGACAAGGAACCTCAAGCGGAGCCAGACCTGCTGGCCCAGAGGGCCTCTCTCAAGTCAAGATGTTGGCTAATAAATAGCTGAGTTGAAGCAGAAAATTGAAAGGAGAAGGGGCCCCTTCAATGCTAGATGCCTCTTAGGTATTTGGGGGTGGGGGCAGGTCCCATTTAGAAGAAGGAGCCAGAACTCTGGGCAGGACCTACCACCCGGCACTCTCCACTGAGCCCCTCCGAAGGCCAGATTTAGATTCCACTTGAGAAAATTGGGACTCCTCCAGAGTTGACCTTCAGCAAACCACAGGGTGACCCGACAACCACAAAACTGAGATTTTAGAGCAGGGACACGTTAGGTCAGAGAATCTGCACAGACTTAAAAGAGCAGCTGTCACAGCAGGGACAACGTGCGAGGGGTCAGGCTGGGCGACAATAGGCAGGGGGTGTCCATCGCAGCTGAGGATGCCATAGGCTGCCTGGGTAGCCAGGAGGCAAAGCAAAAGCCAGAGGCTGAATCATGGGACCCAGATGAATGAATGCACTACTGCAGGCGGAGGAAGGGAGATGGGGAAAAGCTGCTGGGACCTCACCGTTCGTGTCAAAATAAATGACTGCTGTCAGACGACTGGATATTCCACAGTTGGTCTCTCCATTCAACAAATAGTAAGCACACCTACTATGTGCAGAGGCTGGTGGGGAAACAAGGATAAATAAAACAGATGAACCCAGAGAGGGAGAGATGGTGCACACAAGGATAAACAATTCTCACAGCGTCCTGTGGGGACAGGAGCCAGACCCTCTTCTTTCCCCTCTGCCAGGGGCACAGCCGCAGTCTCTGAGTGCTGTGGTGTGCGCTGCTATGTGCCGCTCATGTGCACTGTTCTTTACCCACCACGCTCCACCCCTGAGCTGGGTTTTACTGTCCTATTGTGGGGATGAGAAAAGGGAGGCCTAGAGAAAGAGAGAGATAGAAGTGCCCGAGGCCCCACGGCTGGTCATTGGAGAGGGAGTAGAAGGCCCATGCTTGACCTTGGCTTAACAACTCCATCCCCAGGGCCTTGTCTCCCTTTGGACAAGGAGGTGAAAAACAGCCTCATGCTCTTCCTCCTCTGCCCACACTCCTCCTTTCCAGAACTCACTGTTACAACTTTATAATAGTTGACTATGCATTTGGTTCATGTCTCCAAGTGCCCACCTCATTTTTGCCTTTTTTAGGAGTTAATAATAATAGTAATATTGAGGTGAACTTTCTGACCTTAAGGAGCATATACTCTGAGGGAAAGACTGACTGCACACCTGAGAATTAACTTGAGAATCGTTTCAAAGCCACTTGCCCCCGTGGGGAAAATGAAAAGCACATCTACTAGGAGACACCAAGTAAAATGAGGCATCGAGGTGGAGTTGGGGTAATCAGGGAAGGCTTCCTGAAGGAGGTGGGTTTAAAAGGGAAATGTAGAGGATGCAGTGTCCCCAGTTGTGGGAGACTACATTCTGAGAAGGTGTGAGCTGGTTACAAAAGAAGGATGGATCTGGGGAAGAGAGTGATCTGGAAGCCAGGAGTCAAGGAGGGAAGAAATTAGATTTGCTTTAATTTGAGCAGATGGTCTGCAGAGGAGAGTAACCAAGGATGGGCTTGGAGAGACCCTGTGATTGCACTTGAAGGAGAGCTGGGGGCACCAGGGAGACCTAGAATACCCTGTGGGTTAAAATAACAAACGAAAAACCCTTCTGATGGTTTATTGCCATGGTCACGCCTATCACAATGAAATGCTGGCCCAGTCTTTCTCATAGGATCTTAATGCTCTCAGCCGCACAGCCCTAAGTGTGGGGAGATTCAGAACTGTTGTTCAGTGATGCATCTGACAGGTGAGCATCTGTACCTTGTCTGCACAAGCCTGCAAAACTTTGTAGAGAAATGACTTTAAATAATGACTGTGGGCATCTAGCTTTGCACAGCTCAGAAGTCACCCCTTGTCTCAGTGGCAGGCTGGTAAACGTTCTTGGCTCTCCAGGGAAGAAAGCCCTGATTTGTAGTGGTTACCAATTTCTGTAGTATAAATACACCCTCTGTGGCTTATTTCAAGCCACCAACACAAAGCTGCTGATAGCAGAGCTGGAATGTGATGTGCACAGTCAGCTCTGGAAAGCTGGTACCTGCCGGCTGCAGCCCACCACTGCCTGTGTTCATCTCACATTGGCCTGGCTAACTCCCACCCCGTCTTGATTTTGGCTTTTCCTTACTCTGCACACCCCCACCTAGACCACATCAGAGGATCTCAGGGCCCACACCACCTCTCTGTGTCCTTCAGAGTGTTTATTACAAAGCGTGACAATGCACTTATTTTTGTGACTCTCTGATATTGTCCCTCTCCCCACTAGATTATAAGTTTCATGAGGACAGGGCCATGAGTCTTTGTTCCCATGCACAGTGCCTGGCATTCGTACAAGATGAGTGCGAAATTGTTAAATGAAGGAAGGGAAGGAATCATAAACATTCTTTCTAGATTTAGTGGATTTAGTCACTTGATAGAGTCACTTTGACCCCCACCTCTGGGACTGCAGATCCATTACATGATATTATTTCACTCTTGGGGGCGCCACATAGACATATGGGTAGAAAGAGATTATGGAAAAAGGAATAGGACAGGCAGAGGGCATGGGTGTGGCTGGGAGAACTCGCAGGAAGAGAACACTGAACCTCCTTGGTAATTGGTAAATGAGTTGGGCTTAATCAAATCTTGGCTCTGAGCTTCTTTCCATGGGAACAAAGGAGACTACGGAAAGAAAACATTAAGCTGTGATGTTCCTCTTCCTGTGTCCAAGTGTTCTCATTGTTCAATACCCACCTATGAGTGAGAACATGCAGTGTTTGGTTTTTTGTCCTTGCGATAGTGTGCTGAGAATGATGGTTTCCAGCTTCATCCATGTCCCTACAAAGGACATGAACTCATCAACATGGCGCACGTATACATATGTAATAAACCTGCACACTGTGCACATGTACCCTAGAACTTTAAGTATAATAATAATTTTTTTAAAAAAAAGAAACTTTAAGTTGGGAACTGTCGCAATCACTCCTGATTGTCTTGGCTTGACAGGCGCTCTGAAACCGCCTCGTACTTGGAACAGAAGCCAAGTGAAAACAAAGCCCCTGCATCACTCCTATCTGCCTGGAATGCTGTTGTGTGAAGGTGTAATGTTTGATGCTGTGGCTGCCACCTTGTGAAAAAGGGGCACTCCGTGTTGTCAGGATGAGGACGGCAGAGGAAGATGCTGGGGAAAGCCTGGATCTGCGGACATCCCTGAACCACTACGCCCTGGGACCAGCTATCTGGGTTTCTTGTTTTGTGAGATAATTTCATGCATTTATGATAAAATAATTAAAATTTGGGTATCCTGTCATGCACAGCCAGAACTGTTCCTAACTGACACATCCCATTAAGTGGAATCAAATGCCTGTGTCACAATTGGGAACCTCCCTCATGATGCCTGGGTTGCATCATGGGGCCGCTCTGGACAGGCAGGGGCTGGAGTTAGATGGAGCCTCCACCGCTGGATAAGATAGAGAGCCAAGAGGAGAAGCAAGGGGGAGGCCGGGCGGGGCAGCTCCCCCAGCTCACAGGAGGCTTCTGTCTCACCCCTTCTCTCTGAAGCAGTGGAGTCACGTGGGTGCCAAACAGGTGTGCCTGGCCCACCAAGGCCCTCCGTGGCCCAATGAGGGACGGACCAAAGAGGAGACAGAGAGGGGAGAAGGGATCTTGGCACTAAGCCCTGGAGTGTGTGTGCACATGTGCGTGCATGAGTGTGTGTGTGTGTGTGTGTGTGTGTGACTCTAGAATAGATCACACACAAACTGAGACACACACCGAGACACACATCCTGGAGCAGGGACAGTCAGCTGACAGGCAGGCATGCCCCGAGCAGCTCTGCCATGCCAGCCCTGGGTTTCTAGCAGGGGTGACGTGTCATCCGTCCCTTTTGGAAGTGGAGTCACAGGGGCAGGGAGATCATGCCTCCAGATAAGGGCCCAGGCTGGTGGATACCTTCACTCCAGGGGAATGAAGCCAGGGAAAAGTGTTCGTGGAGCGGAAACTGGGATGTTCCCTCAGCTCTTCGGACCGGGGCTTGTACACTTTCTTCTGACTCCTATCGTGCCCCTCCTGACACTATGTTCTAGGGGTTACTTGTCCTTCTCTACAGCTAAACTGTGAGGCAGGGACAGAGACAGGGCCTAGCACTCCTGGCAGTGGTGCACACAGTTGATGCACGAGTGAAGAAATACTATTTTGTCACTGTTACGTGGGGGCTGTTATACCCCTAGGCTGGGGTGGCTTGTGATGGTACTCATGACATCTACTCAGTGTGTGTTATATTCCAGGAATAGTGCAATGTAGGCACCCAGCATGTGCGTATGTGCAGGTCTGTGTGTGTGTGTGCATGTATGCGTGTGCACATGTGCATGTGTGTGTGTAGGGTAGGGAATGATGCTGTCACCAGTTACCACCTCTTCTCTATCCTTTGTCTTTTGAGATCTTTTTTTTTCAAGCCCATACATGGAATTCCAGCTGTAGGTCAACACATGCTACAAGAAACATTTTTTTAATAAATATTTGCCACAAGTTACATGAAAACATGGCCCATTCTAATCACAGGGGGCCTTAAATCAGAGAACTTTCTCTGTCTGGAGTCAGAGAGATGAGGCAGGGGAGAAAGGCAGAAGAGATATGGGTGAGGGAAGTCAGAGAGACTGGAAGTGTGAGAAGAACTTGACCCACTTTTGCTGTTTGAAGACGGAAGGAACAGTGGCGAGGGTGGCTTTACAGAGCAGAGAGAGGCTCTTGCATGACATCAGAAAGGGGCTGGATCCTGAATTCTCTTCCACAACCTCTGGATCAGGGCCCAGGCTGGTGGATACCTTGATTTTGGACCGTGAGACCCTAAGCTGAGCCATGCTGTACCAGACTTCTGCCCTATAGAATTGTGATATAATAAGTGGCTATTGTTTTAAGCCACAGAGTTCATGGTCCCACAGCAATGGGAGATAATCCATCCTCCCATCTGGCTTTGCAGAGGCCCCTGGGTGCCAGTCTGTCTTGGGTGGTTCCTTAGCCTCTCTTGGGTGCTTCTTAGTCCTTGGCCTGGGAACCAAGAAACTAATTCCTGCTAATACGTAAGTAGCAGTGACATGGATGTCTTTTAGCTGAGGCTTTGGAGTGGATTTAATAGGAGACTCACAGGCATTCACATGGGTTGGAGGTGACAGTGCAAACCAAGCCAACAGAGCTGACTCTTGCCCCAGCTCAGCCTCTGCTCACAAATCTCATTTCCGATATTACTTCTGACGGATCCAGTCACAGGAAGCAGCCTACAGGCTAAGCAGCTCTTTGAGGCTGACTCAGCCAGCAGCCTTATGGGATTTAAAGCCCAGGCTCCAGAGTGTCTAGGACCGGGACAGGAGACCACAAAACCAGCATCCCCACTGCGTCCAGCCAGGTCCTACCTGCCAATAAATGCCTCCTTCTGCTAAGCGGGGACTGCTTTTGTTTGCCAGAAGTCATCTCATTGAAGCTTGTAATCGTCTTCTCTCCTCCTCCAGGGAGACCACCAGCTTGGGAGACAGAAGTCTATATGGCCTGCACCGGCTCTCCCTCCTGCCTCTGCAGACTCAATAGGCACAGCCTCTCCCGTGTGTATCCGAGTCACTGACGAACATGCTCAGTGGGCTGAGGCTGAGGGCATCTTTGTTGGAATGTTTGGTTCCAATGTTCTAGGTGGCAAACTCCATGCCCTGTGGCCCTCCTCAAGGACGTGCCCCTCCAGGGTAACACCAACCCAGTCACTGCTTCCTCTTGAAGACAGTCGTTCAACCAGTCACTGTCCCAACCACACAGTATAGTTCTCTGGTCTTGTCCAGAAACCCCGTATCTACTGTCTTTTGCTGATATGCTAATCCTGGCACCCTGCCAGGAGGGCAACATGGATGCATGGACACACTCTCTCCCAGTGCATTCATGCTTCTCTCCAGGGGGCACTCCCAGGAGAGGCAGTGTGGTGCAGCAGTTAGGGCACAGCCCTGGAGCCAGGTGCCTCGGTGTGGATCCTGGCTCTGCCACTTGCTACCTGTGTGGCACTGGGCAAAGCAGTTAACCACATTCTCTGTCTCAATATCCTCATCTGTAGAGTCCAAGTAATCATCATACCCAATTAAATACTATTTGGCCATAAAAAAGAATGAGATCCTGTCATTTGCTGAGCATACATGGATGGAACTGGAGGTCATTATGGTAAGCAAAATGAGCCAGATATGGAAAGACAAACATCGCATGTTCTCACTTATGTGTGGGAGCTTTTTAAAAAGTTGATCTCACGGAGGTGAAGAGTAGAATGATAGAATACCAGAGGCTAGGAAGGTTGTGGGTATGGGGTGTGGAGGATGAAGAGAGGTTGGTTAATGGATACAAACATACAATTAGAGAGAAGGAATAAGTTCTAATGCTCAGTAGTAGAGTAGGGTGACTGTAGTTAAAACAATGTATTGTACATTTCAAAATAGCTAAAAGTGAGGACTTGAAATGTTCTCAACCCATACAAATGGTAAATACTCGAGTCAGTAGTTACCCTAAATACCCTGACTCAATAATTACACGTTCTATGCATGTAACAAAGTATCATTTGTACAAATGTTATTTATCAATAAAAACCATCATACCAATTTCATAAGGTGGTTATGAGCACTGAATTAGTAACAGCACATGTAAAGCTCAAATGTTAGCTAGTTTTATTACTATTTACTTCTCTAGGTATTGGCAAGCCCTACTTAATAATCTGTTCTACATCCTGTCCACAAGGGGTTGAGCTCATGGTTGTTATCCGCTTTGGCTGAATACTCCAGGAGTATCCTGGTTCCTGCTGGGCAGGTCTCGTTACAATCAGGGAGTGCACTGGTTATTTTTTTTTAATGCACCTCCTCTCAAGGTTGAGAAGAATGATAGGGACACATCTAGACAATCAGCAGAAGCTTTCAGACCTCGGGCAAAGAGAGACTGTTAGGTCCCAACACACTAGAATGCAAACTCCCAACAGGTGGCAACCCTGCCCCTCTCAGTGTCTGAATTCTTCCTAGGATCTGGCCCGTTGCCAAACACAAAGTGCTCCATTCACATTTTCTGAATGAATGAATGAACAGAGGGATATCACACACTAAAAGACAACGTGCTTTGGACTCTTTCAACGGGAAGCCTGCATCTCACAGTTATACTCTTTGAAAGATTGAATTTTTGGTAAAGCTTGACCCTAACCTGCTTTGCAAGCCATTTTATAAATATCCACTGGGTTATCTGGCACCCTGCCAGTCCCTCACCATGTGACCCACTCTGAGGCTTGGGTCTGCAGCTGAGCTTCGGAGAGAAAGGTACTCAGAGGTCCAGCTGTCCTCCAGGGAGGAGGTGGCCTGTTTGCCAGGGCAGTGGCCCATTGTCACCTTTTGTGGTGGAGAATCAGGGCAGTTGATCTTTGTGGGACCTTTGCCCTCAGAGATGCCAACTCCACCCTACGTAATTTCTCCAGAGCGGAACTAGATTTGGAAGCTGGGGAGACATTGGTGACTAATGAATGACTTAAGGGTGGAAAGGAGATTTGCATACAGGTAGGATGTGCCTCTGTGGGCTAGATTGAGGCAGTTTAGAAGTCTAATAACAGGCTTTCCAACAGGTAGACTTCTGAGGTCTCGCATGCTTCCGGTGCCTGGGGTTGACTCATCTTTCCAGTGCCTCAGGCAGGTTTCCATAAAGGTGCCTTCCCATAGGGAATTCAAACACTGGATTTGCTGTCACTTATGGATGAGGATTGCAGCTCTGTGTTGAGGTTTTCAGCATAGCTCCTGACTTAGACATGACCTTGACCTGGTTGAGATTATAGCATCTTCCTGAGCCAGGGCTTTGAGCTGGAGTTCTGTCCCCTAGCCTGCCCCACCACCCACTTCCCTTCTTGCCCTTTATAGCTTGACTCTTGCAGCTGCTGAGGAAATGTTGAGTGTCTCAAGGCACGGAAACAGAAAGTACACCATAAAGTCCTTCACAGAAGATTTTGTTAGGAAGTCTGGAGCAAATGTGGTCTTCCTTCTGGCTCCCCTCTCAGAAAAAATGCCCAGCCTCCATCTACTCCTTCTTCTCCCCACCCCCAGCCCAGGTAAACCCTTGAATTTCTTCCTCTTTTCATTTTTTCCTGCCACCCAGTCCAAGATATGACCATTTTTCTCCTGGAAAAGCCTCATGGAGGACACCTTGCTTTCCACACTTGTCCCTGTAATCCATTCTCTACATAGCAGCCAGAGGATATTTTAAAAATGCAAATTGGATTGTGTTGCTCCCCTTTAGAAATCCTCCAATGGCTTCCCATTGCTCCAAGGATAAAAATCCAAGTCTTTAACCCAGCCAATGAGGTTTCTACATGGTTTGGACCTCACTCCAGCCCTCCTTTGCCTTTTCCTCATTACACACATCTGAGTTTTGAATTATATATCGGTGGGATCATTTGAGTAGACAGTAGGCAGGGCACCTTGTATGTCCAGATAGTTTGTGCACTGCACAGTTCCAGAGCATGGGGGGCATTTACACAGATTAGGATGTGACTAGGCACATGAAATTGTGCAGTGCACAACCTGCATGACCATACCTGGCTGCCTAGTTGTGTTTTCAGCTCCTGGCAGAGTACCTGGCACTTGGTAGGTGCTCAGTAAATATCATTTAAATGAATTGATGTTGATGCAAGTTGAACTGGCATAATATGAGCATCCTGTAAATCTTCTTGAACCCCAGATATAATCAACAAATCCTAGAATGTTACAGATGCAATGCAGAGAGATTCTTGAAATATTTTTATTGGCAGTTGATCATGATAGCATTAACCTTTATCAATCATTAATTCCTGACACAGTCCTAGGTTCCTTGCATGGTTTATTGCAGTCGGTCCTCAAAACAAACCCATGAAATAGGCCTGATTATTATTTTCTTATTACAAAGGAGGAAGTCATTCCCAAGGGGCAAACTACACAGGTCCTAAGTGGCAACACCAGGATTGGAACCAGTGCTGTCTGACTCCAAAGCCCACGCTCCTGCCTTCAAGCCCGACACCAATGTTCAGGGTCAAGACTATTCCTTTATTTACTCCCAGAATCTTGCGTAGTACTTTGTAAGCAAACTAAAAGCTTTTCATAGCCCTGTGCCTGCCAGTTCGGAGTGTGTTACCTGGAACAAGCTCTCCTGGGATGCCCAGGGGCAGATGAGGGGATCAGCCACATGCCCACGGGCCCTGACTCACCAGCAACTTGAGAACGAGAAGAAGCTCAGCAGGTCACCTGAAACCTTTGTACTGGCCTCTGGCTCAAAGGCAACACAAAGAG
Organism: Hylobates moloch; assembly: GCF_009828535.3. NCBI lineage: Eukaryota > Metazoa > Chordata > Mammalia > Primates > Hylobatidae > Hylobates > Hylobates moloch. The sequence goes on along the minus strand of NW_026652295.1, from coordinate 43,017,053 downwards.
CTTTTTGCTTCTAGCAGAGAGCAGTGGTAGGGTGGTTGGGGAACAGATAGCCTACTCCTGAGATATGTGGCTTAAAAATTCTTATAATTATTGTTACCACATATCAGTTGTCCAGGCATCTGGACAGATGTGGGGTCCAGGCACCATGCAGACTCTCCTGCATATGTTAATTCCCTGAAGGGCAGGAAGAATTATGCCTAATTTACAGCTGGGAAAACTGAGGCTCATTGAGATTAAGCAACTTGTTAAAGCTTCCTTAACCTGAGAGTGGCAGATCTGATATCCAAACAGGGTCTGTCAGTATCTAAATGCCATGCTTTCACTAGGATGCCCTGAGGCTCAGATTGTATCTAAGACCAAAGACCAGGTCACTGGGAGGCGGACAATGTGATGGCTCCCAGCCCACCCCATTCCATCCCCCATCCTCTCCCACAGTAGGGCAGCATGCTGCTTTGGTGGAAATCATCCCTCTTCCAGCTCCATAAGCCAATCCATGCAGTTTCATCCCCCTTGCCACAGTGATTTCTTTGTTCGGGGATGGGAAGGAACTTAGGCTTAAGCCCATCAGTGCTTGACACTTTCCTGGCCATAATGTCTGTCTGAGGCTGGCTAAATCAGAGTGAAGCACAGGACTCGTGTTAAATATTTGGGGGTGGCTTGGGAGAGCTCTCTCTCTCTCACTCTCCACAGTGTGGTATGTGGATGTGAGGCCCGGAACAATTGCAGCTGTTTTGCCACCATCTGAGAAATCAGGTTGAAATGAAGCCAAGTCATCAAAAAGGACAGAGCTGGGCAGATCACAGAGAAATGGAGACATAGCCCTGATCAAACCATTCCTGCAGGTTGAACCACTCCTGGCCTTTCCATTGCATTTTCTAATATGTTATTCCCTTACTGTTCAAGTCGGTTTTTGAGCTAAGTTTTCTATTCATTGCGATAGAAATGATCACATCCAGAATCTACAGAAAATTGGCCTGGGTTGGTTTTCATCAGAGCAGCCTCTATTAAAAGGAACTGGTTGCAGATGAGGCAGAGAAGCAGCTGTGTGCAGGGCTGAAGGTGCAGGGATGCAAAGGGAGCAGGGTATGGTGGGGAAGTGTAAGGGAGGGGAGGGCTGAGGGGCTGAGGGAGAGGAGGGGGAGAGAAGAACTGAGGGGCTGGGGATTGAGCGCATAAGAGACATTAGAGGAATTAGGGGTATAAGGGGGCTAGGAGAATTTGGGAGGAGTGGAGGGTGGGGTAAAGAGATAAGTAAGGTGAGGGGTGAGACAGCAAGGGGGTGAAGGAGGTGAGGATGCTGAAGGAGATGAGGGGGTAAGGGAGTGAAGGAGGTGAGGAAATTAAGGAAGGGAGGGGTTGGGAGGGGGCCTCCAAGGGGCTGTCCCAGGCCGGAGCTGCCGGAAGCACTCCTCTGGCTGCTGGGGACCCTGCTCCCACTGGGCAGGGAAGGCATCCTGCCTCGAGCCATAAGGGGAACCAGAAGTCATGGAGGGAACCTGAAGTGGGAAGGCTGAGACCATTGACGTAAATCGTTGCCCTCCATGTTTTCAGTTCCTTGTTGCTGAGAAATGGAGACTAGCCCTGATCAAACCATTTCTCTGCAACAAGGAAGGATTGAGCCCTGGGCTTTCAACCCTTGTTCCAAAGAACTAAGCATAGAAAGAATTCACCTGCTTCAAAGAGAGGGGATATTTCTGGAACTAAAACACTCCTCCTCCTCTTGCCTTAGCCTTTTGTCCAGAGAGCACTGGGAAGCCTTGGTGAGGCTGCAGAGAAGGAAGGTGGACCCCACTGTGAATTGACTCCATCTGTGAAAATCTTGAATTACAAAGGAAAGCAGAGAAGACAGTGTGATTACAAAAGGCTTCTTCCCATGATAAAAGGAGGTTCTGCAGTAGTCTTGTGAATAGTGAGCTGTTGAAGTGTCTTTATAATCATATCTCAATTTACAGGAATCTGGCCTCATTTTACAGAATCCATCACCGTTAGTAAGCAAGGCACACCCAAAGATAGGGTGCACCTAATGAGGACAAGGGCCCCAATTAGCCTTCTCGCTGGTCCTTGCCTCAGTTTCTCATTATCAAATCCGTCCTGAGGTTGTGCAATCAGGGCCTCTCAAAACGCTCTGGCCCGCTGGACCTCCTGTCTCTAAAAAGACACACACACCTCTGTTCCTTCACCAGTGCAGCCTTTTCTTAGACCTTTAGGTCATGGGAAAGTGGTGGACAACTTGAAAATCTGCCCAAATCTAGCTCTGCAGCTTGAATTATGTTTCTTAACCTCTCTGAGCTTCAGCGTATTCCTCTCTTAGTAGGTACTATGTCACAAGGCAATTGTTGTATTAAACAAGAAAAATGCACGTCAAAACACAACTCTTGATACTAGTAGATGTTGAATAAGTTGTTTAAAGAAAAGAATATATCTGTGCAATGTATGGAAGGATGGATTGAACAAAGTGCTTAATTGCAGACAACAGAGTCTACTCTAGCTATTGACATGAAAAAGTTTATTTTAGAGTATATGGGAGTTTGTAAAGTTTCTTGGGAGGCCCAGGAACCAAGCCAGGATGCTGCCCAACCAAAAACAATGCAGACTAGACAAATACCCAACCACACCACAGGACAATTTCAGCAGAAACTCTACACCCATGATGTTGGGAACCAGTCAGGATGGTTCCAGAAAAAACAAACATGTCCCCAGGGGATCCAATGTACCCACACTTGGCCACCACTCACGTTGCTCGCTGCCATCTTTCCTGCCACATGTGAGGCTGCCATTTGCTATACCTGGGCCATCAGCAGAACTCTGGCTGCAGAGAACCAACCCCTCATATTTGGGAAAGTCAGAGAGGCTGGCTTAGGCAGATGTTTAGTGAAGCAGCCTGCAGTGTTCACCATATTGGGGCATCTCAGAACCTCTTGTTGTCCAGGTCTGGAAAGAGCCAACCATGTTAGGGGGTCCCATGCTGTCCCCACCACTGGTCTGTGCCCAGGAGCTACAGCATTCAATCTCTGCCATGCTCTTTAACCTGGAACCAACGGCTTCCCAGAATCCAGCCCAACCTACTACCTTGGCCTTGCCTTCCTCCTCTTGTTTACAGGACTCCTCTCTTCCAGGCAGCCCAGACTACTCACTGGCTTCTGCCTCCTGAGATCCTTCGGGACACTGGGGGAAGGTGGACACTGTGCATGCAGGCACACAAAGACTTGATTTCAAGTTCCAGCTCTGTTATTTGTTTTCTAGCTATGGGACTGGGATGAATGGTTTCCCTCTGGGCTTTAAATTCCTCACCTACCATCGCGTGATCATCACAACACCTCCCACTGCTGCGAGACTCCAAAGAAGGGCTAGGTGGAAAAAGACCTTGGTACATTGAAGAGCGCTTATATGGTCACTCAGAGCTTTCTCATCCTTCAAGGTTCAGCTCAAAACTGACCTCGCCGCCAATGCTGCCTGGATCCTGACTGTGTTGGGATTGTTCTCAGAGCCTGCTCAGTGTACTTGGAAATGTCCTTCAAAGCCCGCTAACTCTCATCATTTCAGGGTTGATCTGATATTTAGAAGCAACTGAAAATCATTTGAAGTCAATCCCAGCGAATTAGGTGAGTAATCAAACTGCGTAATGAAATTTTTTGGTCAATAACGAGGTGGGACAGAGTGGTTTATTTTTTTTTCCATGTGGCCCACACAAACGGACTCTGAAGGCAATTCCAAAAGAGATGCCACAAGGAACTTGAGCGATGGCAACTCCAGTGGAATTGGATGGAGCTTTCCAATGGAATGTCTTTGGAGTCCTACTCTGTTTGCTGAAAAAACACAGTCATTATTTTATAATCACATCTTACATAAACATCAGCTTTTCTCTACTGGCTTTGAAACTGGCATATATAAACGATGTTCCCTCAATTTATTTTGAGTATGTGACCATACTCAACAAGCAAGAATCTATAAAGACGGAATACATGTATTTGGAATTTTAGTGTTGTAATTAAATCAAACGTACAGCGAAGGTTATCTGATGCATAATTAATCATTTGCATAGTTGTTGCTATGCGGCTTGGTAATAAGGCATAAATGTTCTTTGCCTAATTTTGGCACAACAAACTCAGGCATTTTGGACATCGGCTGGGATGGGGAGAGAGGGGGAGATGCGGGAGAGGGGGGAGATGCGGGAGAGGGGGCAATTGTGGGTGCGGGGGGTGGGACGGGCTTGGCTCTCCAGTCCTCTCTGCCACTCCCTCCCCAGCAGGTCTCATCTGGACACGGGAGACTGCTTGGCCTCAAGCTAAGATGTACTTTCGAGACTGAGCCCGTGGGCCAGGACTCTGAGAGCAGTGGGCTGCGGATGCTGCCAGTTCTGTCTTCCGGAAGAAGAAAAATGAGTTAGAGGTTGGGAAGATGTTTCTGGGGCCCAGGAGGCAGTCAGCTCCTGCTTGGAAGGTTGATGAATCCAGAAGTGAATCTGGCTTCCCCCCCTCTCTGGGTAGGTAACTTCGGGCTGCTTAGTAACCTCCCTGAACCTCAACGGTTTCCTGACTCAATGGCAGGGTTCCTGGGGCATAATGAAAAACTCTAGGTGCATAGCAGGCACTCCACGAAAGAAGTCTTGGTCTCTTTCCCCAGGGACACTGGGGGCGGGGTGAGGGTGGTGGCGGCGTAGCAAGTCAAGGGTGTCACTTAGCCATCTGTCGGCAAGGGTAGGAACTGCAAGGGGCTTTGGGAAGGCTCACGGAGCTCTTCAGATGAGATGCTCCCCCTTCTCCTCTTTCCCCTCCCTCTTTTATCACAGTAATTCCTAATGCCAGCATTCAGGAACAGCTGGTTTTATGGAGGCAGAGGAAAGAAGGACTCCCTCAAGAGATAATCATGGGGATGGCCAGCTTGTAAAAGTCCCAGGGGCTCAGCCCTGTGTGGGGCCAGAGCAGGCTTAGCAGGGCAGGGCCAAGGAAGCTGGACAGTGGGCCCTGGAGGAGCGGAGTCCTTGAAGTGCAAGAGAAGGGAGGGACCCACCTGCAGGGAGAAAGGGAAGGCACCTCAGCAAAAAGGGGCTCTGTTGTATCTTGTTCTTTAACCTTGTGACGGTTGACAAGCTATTTCTGTGCACTCTGAAGGGGTGCCCTTGGTTTGGGGAACTGACCAAAGGCAGACACCGAGGGATGAATCAAAGGTGTGTGGGGCAAAGCAAGGGCTTCAACTAGATGGGAACTGGCCTCCCAGATTCTGCACCATGCAGAGATCCAGGGGAACCTGGCCTGCAAATCCTGTAACTTGGCTGGGTTTTGTTCAAGGTGGGCGGTCTAGTCCCGGTGGTGGGAGGAGGGAGGAGAAACACATTCAAGTTGTGTTGCTTATTAACAGGAAAGATCCTTTCTCTGGAGACACGTAGAAAGAGGAAGAGGAAAACAGCCACAGGTCTGAACAGTCCAAAAAGCCAGAGCAAATGCGACTGTCAGATCCCAGCTCCCCCCACACCCCCTGTGGAGGCATTTCACAGGCCTAAAGATGACCGTGACTCATTCATTAACTTGAAGAGAAAACAGAGGATGAAAACAACAGAATAGTCCAGACACAAGCATTCTTCTAATGCTTTCCATTCCCCAAACACACATTTTAAACCAGATTCCCTTGGCTTCCCAGAATGTCTTAATTTTATGCTTTCATGAGTCATTAGAGAGAATGCTGAACCCTATAGAGGGGGCAGCCGTCAGTGAAGTTATTGATGCTTAAGGATGGAGGTGCTGAGACAGCCTGGGGCTCCCAAGCTCTGCCAGCCTTGTCCCTCGTACAGGTGAGGGGCCTGAGACCCCAGAGTTAGAAACTTGTGCTCATGCCTGCTTTCCTTCATCCTCTGCCTCTTCTCCTTTTCTTCCCTTCTTCTCCTCTTTCTTTCCTTCCTCTCTTCCTTCCAATACTTCCCTCCCACCTTTTCTTGCCATTCCCTCCTTCTCCTCCTCTGGGTTCTCTTAAGAAGTGGGTCATCTTAGGTCACCAGGACACAGCCCCTGCCCTTGTCTTGTAAAGCTCTGGTTTACAAAAATCCCACCTGTGCCAGGAAGACCAGGCTCTGCCCAGGCTTCTTTGCAATGCAGAATAGGCTTACCTGGCTTTATGCACAGCTTAACCAATTATTTTAAAAAGAAATACCCAATCTGGAACACTATGTGAAGGAACATTTCTCTTTCCCAATTTAAAAACCAGCATATTCCCCTACCGTCCCCAGCCCCTTCTGTGCCTCTCCTTCCCCAAATGCTTGCTTTGGCTTAGGGGAGAGGTTTTCGATATCTGACACCTCTTGAAAGTGTAGTTTGGCAAATGAGGATTGAAATCCACTCCAGACAGCCAGGCCTGCTCTGGGGGCTGCCTAAAAACACCTGGGTCCCTCCTCACACCCGACGAAAGCCAGGCCTCCTGTCTGAAAAAAACAATATCCTGGTCTTTCCACCGTTCCCTGCCCTGCTCCATACTCAGCTGTCCCTGATCTTTGAACACTGAACTGAATTTAAAACCTTGGTACTAAAACAGGTGGTAGAAGCAGGCAGGAGGGGGCCTGGCTGGATTGGGGGCATCTTCCGAGAGATTAAGGCTGGACATCTGGGCTTCTTCCCTCCTCCAGCCTCCCTGCCAGGCCCTGATTTGACCATCCTCAAAGCCTTGCAGATGTTCAAACTGATTTAAGACGCTCCTGGAAATGACAAGGGAAAGTGTCAAGGTGCCTTTAGCAGGCCTTACCTGCAAAGCCCCCTCTCCCCACAGCCTCTGGGAAAGCTGCCTCCGTTGGTACACTTCCCTCTCCCTGGGAATCAAAACTATTTTCCAAGGCCTACATGTGGGCTGGTTTCAATCGCCCCATATAAAACAGCAAACGCCCTGTCTAAAGAAAACAGTTTTTAAGATGCAGCAGAACACATCATAATGCAGAAAACTGTAGCCCAGCAAGCACATGGTGGAATGGAGAAATGGGTAAACTGTTAAGCCAGCACAATGGTTCAGAGGTCACAGTGCTGGGCCTGCTGTGGGACGGCCACTCACACAGACACACACAGACCCACACACAGAGCCATCCCCGATCGTGCTCCTGTTTGTACTCAAGCAAACGTACCCCCATGGCAACGAAGGGATTTTGCATCACGCAATGCACACTTTGTTGTGCACATTACATAATTCATATTTGTAAAACTTTCCTCTAGGGGTAAATTATTAGGGAGACAAAGGGAAAAAAAGGAAAGGAAACAAATCCCAGCTTCTTCTAGATTGTGCTCTCAGAGAAGAGCTGTGCTGCCCAGAACAGTTTTCCACTCCCCAGCCGTGTTCTTCCTTGGAGGGTGGTGCTGGCCCCGAAAAGAGTCCTGTGCTGCGGGGGGGACACCTGAGTTCTCCCTGCCTTGGCTTCCTCATGGGCCAGAACATGAGGCTCCTCTCTGCACCTCAGTGTCCTTCTCTGCTGTGCAGCTCAAGTGTGGGGGCTGATGAGCACAGGAGTTCTTTGAGCATTGGTCGATGGCTTTGAATCCTAAAATGCACAAAGCTTCCATTGCTTTTGTCCCCACTTGCCCTTAGCCCAGCCCATGGCCTTTGTGAATTAGGCCTGCAGCAATTTCTTTTGGGCTGGCCTGTGAGCCTTTCTCTAGGTGGTCTGCCCTTGCTGTCTGGGAAGGAAGGGGAGGAGGGTGGCCAGGCAGCCCCCGGAGACCGCAGTCTGTGTGAGGGCCACTCTGGGCTAACGCAGCGAAGCCCCTCAGTGTCCCCTGGGTCACTGGGCAGGCACAGACCCCAGATGGCAATGGTCTGGGAGCACAGTCTCTTCCTCCTTGTGTCAAACTGTTCATCTGGATCTAGCCTGTACCTGGGATTTCTTAGTTATCTAAGTCAAGTATCTCCACATGCAGGTCTGAGGGGGGAAAAAACTGTGAGCTCAGTCGCTCTCTGGCTAAGCACTTAACTTTTCTTTGGCTCCAGACGCATGTTCCAAATACGAGGGTTTACATATAGACATATCTATTTGCAGATAATTTGTCTGAGCCCTTATTATCCTGTAATTGGGTTAAATGCTGCTGTGTAGGCAGCAGCATACCAAAGCCATTGCCGAATTGCTGCAAGGCCTCAGGCCTCCCCTCCCTCCCTCTTTCCTCCTGCAGGCCTATTGGAAGAAAAAGGTAGAAACATAAATTAAGTCAGGGAGAACATATTTCTTTCTTGGAATGAGCTATTTAAAGAACAAGCCAGATGTGCAAATAGACATTTTCCCCTTGCTCTTTACATTTAAAAAGACTGTGTGTGTGTATGCGTGTGTGTGTGTGTGTGTGTGTGTGTGAGAGAGAGAGAGAGAGACAGAGACAGAGAGAGAGAGAGAGAAAGCCTGAAATACACCATTCTCCTCTTCCTGTGGAGACCACTGCACTTTTCAATAAGAGCCGTTGGTGGTGGGTCTGATGTCACCGAGTAAGCACAGTGAGCCCCTTCCCATGGCAGCAGGGCCCAGCTCTGCCCTCTCTAAAAAGCTGCCCACACTGTCCTTCTCTCTCAAAGCCCTTCACCTCCCCATTGGTCTCTGGGTCAGACACAGCCCTTCTAAAGGACCACCACCCTGCCCTGGCACCCCCTAGACCTTGAATGACGGGGACTGTCTTGGAGCCCATGTTCCCAGTGGCTGGAACACATACTTTTACAGTCCCCATTTGGCATCGGGACACCAGCTTCATGACTTACCAGGTTCTCTCCAGAGAATGCACTCTTTGATACTTTAATTGTTTTATAGAAATCTTCCTAAAGCATATTATGCTTTCTTGCCTCAAAAAAATTACATATCCCATTGAGCATAATTTCGTCAAAGATGTAAAATGCAGTACAGCCCTGCCAGCCTGGAACTGGCTTGGTGTTGGGAGTCAGAGCTGGGTTGGGATCCAGAAAGCATCACTCCCTATCTGTGACCTTAATAGCACCAGGAGTCTGTCTCCTCCCGGAGAGATGACTTTGACCCTGTAGGGGATGGCATTCTGGGGGATGAATTGCAATAACCCCATTGTCCCTTGCCCCTTCCCCTTTGCCTCCACTGCCTTCAGGCCCTTCGCTTGCTTGCCTGGGTTACTGTCAACCACTAAGGGAGCCCTGCTTTTGCTCCCCCTCCTGTCCTGATCCTTTCAGCCAGATTAACCTTTTCCAAAATGTGAATCACATCATGTCCCTCCCCTACTTAAAACCTTCAAAACTCCCTTCAGCTCAGAGAACAAACTTCAAGTGCTTGGTTTGCTGCACAGAACATTCTCATGGACCCTGTCTCCTGCCCTACCTGCCAGCCAGGCCACGCCCCTTGCAGGTCTGAACTGTAGAGTCCTGTTGTCACCCTTCTACCTGGCTAATTTCTGTTCCTCTTGGGCTCAACCCAGCTGTCAGCTTCTCCTAGAAGTTTTCTCAAGCTGCATTAGGTCTACCTTACTGTGCTCCCTCATTTATGGAATTTCACCCCACAGAAATCCTTCCTGTTCGCCCACATAAACTTCTTGAAGGCTGGGCTTGTGTCTTTTCCCCTTGTACTCCCAGCACCCACAGCAGTGGGTAATAAACAGTTCTCCCTCCATCATTTCAGCACCAACTTTCCTTCTGTCTTGCTCTTGATGACTTAGACACGTGTCCTGGACACTGATGATGGTGATTATAATTACAGCCCTCGGGGCTACAGAGCTGAGTAGGCTATTTATCTCTGCCCTCAATAGGCGCAGACCACTGGGGCTTTGAAATGGTCCCTCCGCTCTTTCTGCTGTGAATTCTCACCTCTTGCTGCTGACTGTGTGTCTTACTTTATACCCAATTATTGGGTGAGGGCCTCGCCTGTCTTAAAAATTAAATTGCAGGTCTCTGAGCTGTTTTTCTTGACAAGCACGAGTCTTGTTCTCTACCTTTGTCTCTGTGGTTTTTGTCCTCCACTGTTGGAACGGCAGGAATTTGGCTTTTGGACAAGCCATGGGGGCCGCTGCAAGGGCTGTGTGTGAATTGCCTCCTGCAGATCCGGGGAGTGTGGATGGACAGCACGCCAGCTGCAGACACGAGAGCTTCCGGATTGTTTCAAGGGCTAATTTGATTAAGAATAACTTTAATTCCTGGAACCTGCTTTGAAAACTTGCATCTGTGTAAATGTCAAGTTTCTTAGTGTCAAATTGAAAACCACAAAAGGACAGATGTTTTGCTTAAGCTGGAGGACGACTAGCCCAGTTGGAAGAAGGACACACAGGGAGGCCAAATGGGGCCACCAGGACGGAGCCCGGGCCCAGGGAAGGGCTTCTCCTCTGATGCGTGACGTTTCCCGCAGGTGTGCCCTGTCTACAAGGCAGGTCACCATGAGGACCCAGCTCAAGGCGGTGGTGCACCCACTAGGCAAATGCCTGTATCTGTGAGCGGCACGGGCTCAGGAGCCACCTTGAGAAAAATGGGAGCAATCCAACCACCCAGTTACAAGAAATACAGAGCTCACAGGAACATGTTAGATTGCACCACTGGCACACAAGGAGCAAAATCCAGCATACGGGACCTCTGTGGGCCTGCACAAACTCTGTTTTCCTCAACCAATAAATTGCAAGGAAAAGAGAGAGGGGGTGGAAGCTCTAGGTCAGGGTTCTCAACCTCAACACCCTTGTCCTTGGGACTGGATAATTTTTTGTTGTTAGGGGTCTCAGGGGCTGTCCTGAGCATGATAGGATGCTTAACAGCATCCCTGGCTTCTACCCACTAGATACACTCCCCATCAACCCAGTTTTGACAACCAAAATTGTCCCCAGACATTGTCAAGTTACCCCTTTAGGAGCAAAACTGCCCCTAGTTAAAAGCTCCTGCTGTAAATTAAAAGAGGCTTAGGAAACATACTGACCAATCACAATGTATGGACCTTATCTGGATACTGAAACAAATAGCTAAACTGTTTAAAAATAAAAAAAAGAAATATTTATGGGACAATTACAGAACTGTATACTTGATATTATTAAAGGGTTCACTGCTAATATTTTAGATACATAGTGGCATCATGAATATCTTTTTTAAATTCACTTTTAGAGACACATATTGAAACATATAAGCGAAATGATATCTGACATCTGCGCTTTGCTTCAAAATAACCCAGGGCGGGGGCAGGGAGTAAAACAAAGAAGAAACAAGATTGGTCGTGAGTTACAGATAATTGATGGGTCATGGAGCTTGTTATACTAGTTTCTCTACTTTTGTATATATATTTTTTCACAAAAAATGTTAAATGAAAGAAAAAGAATAAAAGAAGGGAAATACTAGTTAGGACTCTGAAGCTGAAAATATTGTTTCTCCTCAAAGAATCGCTGTCACCTTCTCATCAGCTTTTCCCAATCTTCCCTTTAATCAGATCCCTCTGGAAGCCTGTGTCAGTGGTGTTCACCACTCTAAAAAGCTCAAGCTGTGCAAAGGAAAGTCACAGTGGGCTGAATCCTTGTTGCATGAGAATTTTAATAGTTGATGTTATCTGCATGACCCATCTTGCCCGAGCAGTTCTCTCCCTAATGAGTTCTGGCAGTACAAGGTAGGCATTCCACAAGTGGCTTTTGCATGCAGCCATCTGTGAGTGAATGAACTGGTGAATGGGCAGAGTTCAAGGTAGTCTGCTGGGCTGTGGGAGAGATGTAACTTAATAAGTAAGTCATGGTCCCTGCCCTAGAGGAGTTCGCTGTCTACTGGGGGCTAGTTCAAACAATCAATGCGAAAATAATTCAGAACGAAGGAAATGCTAAGTAGACTCTAAGCAATGTGACATAGTGTGGCCAATTCCAAGCAACAAGGAGAGCCAAGTCTCAGCTCAAACCTTGGGGCCTGATCTCAGAAGGAGCAGCACCAATTCTTATGACATCCAGTTGCTTTTTTCGGTTCTTTCAGTTGTGAAGTCATAAAAGTTGCCCTACTCTAACAAATTCACCGGGGAGGCTTGGTTGGCTACAAAGGAGAAAGTCTGTTTACATTAAAAAGGAAAAAAAGAAAAGAAAAGAAAGGAAAAACAGATTAACTACTGCAAGAAAACCAAAAATCAGAAAAAGCTGTCGGTGGCTTAATATGCTCTTTAGCGGCTTCAGAAGATCTGACTCATGCCTTTTCCTAATATGTCTTCCCATGTCAAAATCCACCACCTCAAAGGGAAGCAGAAGATGGTCTTATGGAGACCATGCTCTAGGCAGCTGCTTGTGAATGGTGCCAATGTGTTAGCTCACCGCCCGGAGTGCAAAGTCATTTTAGGAAATTGATTTTCCTTGGATAAAGTCACTTCCCTCTCTGCACCTCAGTCTCTTCCACGTAAGATGAAGCAGTTGGATGAGATCAAGCACAGCAAATTTGTGGCACACTTGCCACTCCTCACCAGTCTGTGCTCACAACAGGCATTGCTAATTGAGCTAAGCACCTTTCCACAGCAAGCCCAGACACACCGGGCCTACTCAACGGAGGATTCCAGTCACACACAATCCATCAGAGGGAAATGATGCTTGCCTCAAACGTACTTATCATCTCTGGCCTTCAATGTCCCAGAATTTTAAGTGAGTTAAAAAATCCCTGACCAAGAACACATCCACAGAGAGAAAACCCAAGCACACAATTTCTTCACATCCAAAGGTTATGGAGAACTGCTACTTGCTGAGTGTCATGATGGGATTCAGGCAGAAGACAGAGAAGACAGGGCCCACTCACCCAACTTCTTCCACAACTTAAGGGGCTTATGATTTGATTAGGGAGAGGAGAATTACAGGAAAACACAAGCCACAGCCTGACACCAGGGCCAGATCACGGACAGTCAGACCATAGCAAATGGAGGTGGAGGTGGCATGGAGTGGGCAGAGAATAGGAGACTTGGTCTGAGCCTTGACGGATGAGCAGAGTAGACAAAACAGCCAGAAGAGCCAAGGTCATCCAGAGCCAGGCCCCTGCCCTGAGCTCTCCCCCTGCTCTCCTGAGTGATAAGCGAGCCCCTTCTCCTTCTGGGCTGTGTTTTCTTTGCAATGGGCTCCATTCCTAACCCATTTTGCAGGTGATGCAATATCCATGGGGATGTTGGGTGGTGAGGCTGTCCTAACAGCATCCAACAATAGACAAGGAAATTAAGCTTGAGAAATCCACACTCAAAGGCATCTTTTCTCCCCACAAAGGAAGTATCTGGAAGAAGTTTGCTGGGGTGTGAGCATTTTATCCATTTCCCCACACAGACTGAATTTAGCACAGAGGGTGGAAATGAAAGGATTGGGGAGTCCCTGATCTTAGCTGCATAAACTGTAAGAACTCTGTTTTCAAAGTGGCTACCCCAAACATTTATGCCAGAAATAGGGCTGACCAAGGCAGAATCTGCAGGTGAAAAAGTCTGTTTTAGCTGTGTGTGTAGTGAGACAATGCAAGACTGCATGATGGTAAAAGGCACTGCTCAATATGTGTACAGGGAAATATACTTTTATCTGTTATTGATTTCTAAAGAGGAGTAATTTGAGAATGTGCCTCAGCCAAACTGTAGAGGGATGGATTGGAAGCCTATTTCGTGTCTCTCCTGGGTCTGGCCACAGGTCAGTCGGACAACAGACTGAAGGATGTCCTCTCTCCACAGCGGCCAGGCTTTGGCTCAAGGTGGAACACAGTCCCTGGACTGGGAGCCCAAGACCAATTACCCAATCGGTGAGACCTTGCCGCCACTGTGTGCCCAGTTTTCTGTCCCTTTGCATGATACAGATTACAAAGGATGGCAGTCAGGTGGGCTTTGAGGTGTGCCCTTGTGGCAGAGGAAGCAGCTATTTGTCTGTTTAGGGTCCAAAATGGGGACTGGGGGGGCTGGAGGGGAGCAGATGACTCTGGAGCTTAGAAACTCGTCTGGTCTTTTCTGACTCTGTTACTTTTTATCCATAAATGTCCCCTAAGAGAACACAGAAAGGAGATTTGATTCTATTCTGCTTGCCCTCACCATGCTTCAAACCACAGTAGTATGAACCAATGAAACTCTCAGAAGACATCTAGCCCAACCCCATCCCATGTCCCCATTCCTTCTATTTTGATGTTTTTAATCAGCAATTGTCTGATAAGTCCACTCGACAGGTTTGCTGGAATTGTGTCAATTAAAAATAGCCTGGAAGTGGAAACTACCCAAAATATCTATGAACAGTCCAATGGATATATAAATTGTGGTGTCATCAGATGTTGGAATACTATACAGCAATGAAAAATGAGCATTTCTAAGCTTCAGAGTGATTGTGCAGTGGCACAATCTTGGCTCACTGCAACCTCCACCTCCCAGGCTCAAGTGATCTTCCCACCTAAACCTCCCAAATAGCTGGGGCTACAGGCACACACCACCATGTCCAGCTAACTTTTGTATTTTTTGTAGAGATGGGGTTTCGCCATGTTGCCCAGGCTGGTCTCAAACCCCTGAGCTCAAACAATCACCCGCCTTGGCCTCCCAAAGTGCCGGGATCACAGGCGTGAGCCACTGTGCCCAGCCTAAGAGCCATCTTCGTTGCTGTGATTCCTGTAGCTCAACAGCTTTACCTTCCCTCACTCTTGCCATGGTTGCAGACAGCTGAGGTTGAGGGGCTCTGGTCTGAGTCCAGATAACTGAGGAGTTTCAGGATAATGCCCAGGGAGCTGTTACGGGGAAGTAGACTCAGACTTTTAAGCAGCCCACAACACCTCCTAGAGGTCCGTGGGCGACGGAGCCCGGGCTTGTGGAGTGCCAAGCTTCATCCGACTGCCATGTCAACACCACTCCAGAGTCAAAGACTTCCCAGGCCTTCAGCCCCATCCTCATCCTGCCCTAGGCAGAGTTGGGTCTAGAACGTTTCCCCTCAGCCTTGGGAGGAAACTCACATTCGAAGCAGTGTGTGAGCCCTGGCTGGCGAGCGATGGCCACTCACACTGTTATCCCTTTCTTAGCAATAATGTTTAGGTTCAGGAAAGAGTTCCAAGATATATATAATTCCTCATGCTGAGTAAGGGCTTCAGCCTGACTCCACAGCTGCCCCGGCTACTGCTCTCTCCAGGAATGTTACTACACCAGCACTAGCCTGGCGCTAGAGATGGGGTCTCTCAATGTTCTCATTATGTGCTCTGTATTTTTCAGGTCATGTAATTCAGCTGTAAAAATTTGCCCCTGGCTGCACCTGGCATAGGAGTGGCACAGAGGGGTGAGTTTATTTTTTTAAGGTACTGTTAAAAATAAATTTAATAAGGGAAAGAGAGAGGAAAAGAGAGAGCAAGAGACTAAGACTGTGTTTAATTTGAACTATGAAGGAGAAGATATGAACCGAAGGTCTGAGATCCTGGTGCTTTGGCTGTGTGTGTGTCTGTGTGTGTGTGTGTGTGTGTACGCGTGGGAGAATACATGTTTCTCCTGTGTAACTTAAAGCCAGCTTTGTTTATTTAACTGAGATTTTCCAGATCGTTAGTTTGTGATGTGGCTTAGTTTATACTGTGCAATATCCCATTTTAAATACACTCAGGTACATAAGTGAAATGCAACGGAGCTACTTCAATTAGTAAGAGCATGGGCAGCAATTAAGTTTAAATGAACATTTTCATGAGTCTTTTCTTCCCCTTCCTTCCCTTAGCCATGTAATTAATGAGCCCCTGAATGAACCTACTCTCTGTCTATGGGCGTAGAAGATTTTGGCTCTGGAATCCAGGACATATAAACGGAGAGGAACGCAAGGGCCTCTCAGCAAGGAATGCAAGCTGAGGGGGCAGGTGGCTGCCTTTTCATGTTGCTCTGCATGGATAGAAGGAGCCTCTCCCCTTCCAACAGCCTCACCTTAGGAATATAGGATAGGCCATGGGTGACCTTAGTATGTAAACCAAACCCCAGCACTTTTAGAGTTCTGTGCCACTTCTGGCTGAGAGAAGCTGTTTGGGAGATGCCACATTAAATATTGGGCTTTCCAGACTATTTTCAATGACTTATAAAAAAAAAAAAAACTGGGATGTATGAAATTGGCAAGTCCTGGAAAGACTGAGATGGTCCCAGTAATTAGGAGGTGGGGCAGACAAAGGTAGGAGACTGATACATCAAGTTGTCCCTTTTTCTGCTTGAGCTATGTCACCAGGGTTTGGGGCATGTCTATGTCACCTGGAATCCAAGTGTGCTTGTTTTCATCCGGACATTCTACCAAGTGGAAACCAAGAGTGGAGGCTCAGTCCACAGTAAGAGAAGATACAGGGCCCTGGACAGAAGGGCCTGGCTTCCAGGGGGATGGGGATCCCCAACGCCGGAGACTCCTTCCCCCTGTGACCAGAAGCTGGGGTCTAAGGACTCCTCCTGCTCAACCACATCCACTGGCCGGGGTCCACCCAGGCCAAGCGCAGAGCTGCGGAGGGGCCGAGGGAGCCTCTGCTGGGAAACGGAAAGCGGTTCTCTTGGAGGAACTGAAGGAACCCCCACTTCCCTCTCCTGTCCCTGGCGCCTGCATGGCAGGACCCTGGGACCATGAGCCCACAACTCCTCCCCCGGTCACTGTGGTGGACATCAGGATCGCCCCAAGGCGCTTAGTGTTTGGATAGGGCACCCTCACGTAGCATCTCACCCACACGCCACCCAGCCATAGCTAGGACACCTCTCTTTGGCTGGCCGTCACCTCCACCCACTCTATTTGACAGTCAGTGGACGCTGTGTCCCCTCAGAAATCAGACCGAGGGGAGCTCAGCGTTCGGCCAGACTCGGGCGCCACCTGGTGTCTGCGGGCGTCCCTGCGGGTAGACTCGAGCCCCAGGTGTTTGCTTCTGTCTTTGTTGTTCCTGCTTCTTTTAGACCCAGAAAGGCTCTGTGGCGAGAGGTGGGGTCTGTCTCAATTACAGCGGCTGAGCAGGCAAGAGTTGCCTGGGGACATTCCTTGATATTCATGTCACAGGACATGCTGTGCTCTGCACGGGTTTTCACACCTCACCATGAAGCTCTCAGGCCCTCAGTCAGGATCTCAGGGGGTTTTTTTTGGTTTTTTAGGTAGGTAGGTAGGTAGGTAGGTAGGTAGATAAGGTAGATAAGTTTTGGAGGAAATGGGCTGTTTAGGAGTGAGGCTGGGTGTCTGTCTTATCTCAGCCACTTACCAGCTGTGGGATCATGGGAAAATTACTTTAATCTCTCTGAATTTCAGTTTCTTTATCTGTAAAACAGGAATAACAACACCCACTTCAGAGGGTTATATGAGACTTAAAATAAGTCCTGCCAAGTTCTTGACAACTGAAGGTGTTCAATAAATGTTAGTTCCTTCTTTCCTTAGCAAAGACAGTCATAGATAATGATATAGGTAGTAATTAAAGTTAGTGACACAATGAGAGAAATACTAATTTTTTCTTCCTTCCTCTTCGTTTTTTTCTTCCTTCCTTCCTTCCTTCCGTCCCTCCCTCCCTTCCTTCCTTCCCTTACTTTCTTTTTTCTTCTTCTTCTTTCTTGTTCTTTCTTTCTTTCCTTTTTTTTGAGGCAAGATCTTGCTGTGTCACCCAGGCTGGAGAGCAGTGGTGCAATCTCGGCTCACGGCAACCTCTGCCTCCCAGGCTCAAGTGCTTCTCCTGTGTCATCCTCCCACAGGTGCATGCCACCAGGGGTTCACCATGTTGCCCAGGCTGTTCTCGAACTCCTGCGCTCAAGTAATCCTGTCCGCCTCGGCCTCTGAAAGTGCTAGGATTATAGGTGTGAGCCACCGCACCTGGCCAGAGTGATACCAATTTTCTTCGCGTGTGCAGTGACAGGCAGAGCAGCGGCAGGGAGGAGCTCTTCATTCGCACTTTCCTCCAGGCCCCCCCCCCCCCCCAGCGTTTTTCATGGCTCAGAAGGGGAGTCTGGGCTCTGTGCGGGGAGCCTGACCATATCCTCATTGAAGAGGCTAGTGGCACATTTCCATTCCAAACTGTATACAAAACTGGCTAATAAATAATCACTGTCGATCAAGCTTTGGAAAGTCCTCATCATCACTTACTGAGCCCCTACTATGGGGAAGCCACATTTAAGTATTTTACCAATAGGACCCCATTACCTCTTGTAGCTGCCACTCAGGGTCAGTTTTATTATCCCCATTACCTAGATGAGGAAACTGGGGCTCAGGGCATCTCAAGTCACATATCTAGGAAGCAGTGAGGTTCACACAGTTCCAAATCCAGTTTGCCATCTTCCTCCTTCTTGCAACTGCCCCTCAGAGCTGAGGCATTCTCTTAGGGGTCTTCTTCTGAAAGAACAGCCTGTCCTCGAGCCAATCAGAAACAGCTTTCTCCACCAGCCGCAGCCCCAGCATAAATCAAGTCTAGGTTCCTGCCCATGGGTCATTGGTCGGGCTCCCAGCTGTCTTCCGGATAGTTCCTGGCGTGTGGCTATATTAAGAATGTGAACCGTAACATTAACACTTAAAAAAAAATTCAAAGAAAGAAAGAAAGGAAGAAATACCCCTAAAGAGACTCACATCGGGTCTAGCCAAGGGTCATAAATCAATGTCGGTAAATTTATAAACAGTTCATAAATGTAAGTGCTTTTCGCAGGGCTGTTTGTTATTGTGTCGGGCTGAGCTGGGGCTGGGGCTGGGGGTGCAGAGAGGCACTGCATCCATTCTGTCTCCAGGTGAGGAGCAGCTCAGATGGCCCCGGCAGCAAGAGGAACAGGGATGGGACCAGTCCTGGTTGAATACTCACATCCAGGTGGCCATAGCATGGCATAGGCTTGAGTGAGCTGAGGGAACCAGCCTGGATGGCAGGTGAGCTGAGCCCTGAAACTGAACTGAGATTTTGAAGACATTTACAAAAGAAACCCCCATCATAACAACTGTGTGGTTTTTTGTTGTTGTTGTTTCTCAGATTCCCTTTTTTGCTTTTCTAAGTATTCTGCTCTTTGAAGCTCTGGAGGGTGCAGGGCTGAGATGAGCAGCCAAAGGGGAATCCTATAGAATAGAGAAAAGAATTTTACACACACAGCCCCCACCCCACCCGCACACTTGATGGCATCCCCACCTTATCTCCACTTGGCCAGTTCCAGGACCCAAAGTCCAGTGACACCAACACCCAGTGACACATACTCCAAAACTGAGGACAGTGACAAGCCAGAGAGCCTGGGTTTTGTGAACAAGAAGGGAAAGTAGCTGGCCCCCGCTGCCATCCTCTGTCACTGGGTTGCAAAGCAGCAGTATTTGGGCCCTGGAAGCTCAGAGGGCAGCTCGTGAAAAGAACTTCTCTCTATTTCTCCATTGAGACTAGGGAACACACGCTATCCTCTGCATTATTTATGTTTCTCTCTTCTTTAGGTACCCCTTGACTCACACACGTACCACTTCTCCATTAGCCCCAAACCAAGGACGCTGTGCATAGAAACTCTTGCAAATGGATCATTAGGGTAGAAGACAGGGTGTGGGGTTGCCCCAAGCTTCACCCCAGAAGCTGCAGCTTCTGGAGTTCCAGCTCTGGCCCAGTTCAGATGCCCTGTGGCATGTTCACCTTGACATGTCCCACCAGGTAGCTGGTTGGTAAGGGTGGAGTGAGAGTAGCTATCACCCCCTAGCCTTGGCTGCCCCCTTCCCAGCCCCAGCCCCTTACGCTGTTGTTTGAGAGGATTTGGAGGCTAAGTGAAGGCTAGGCCAAGTTGTGACTTTGCTATTATACTTTACAGAGTCAAGGCCCATTCATCCCTCTGGAATGGCACATAATGAAAGTAGATTCTTAGAACTGATGCCTTCTGAGAGCTTCTCGTTCCCCAATTCTGAGACACACACATTTCTATGTGTGAGTGATTATAATTCTGCACACAAAGCAGCTCTTAAGACTTTTAAAAAAAAAAAAATGCATTTGCCCATTTATTATAACAGATGTTCCATTATTCTATAACCTTGTCCCCCCATTTCTGAGAGACCCCGGTCACTGCACCCTCTTCAAGAGGCTGCCAGGTTTGACAGAGTCGCCTTGCGCAGGCCCATGAAAATTCCTTAACCAACTGCACCTTTCCAGGCCGGCACTAAACAGGGATTTCGTTTATTTGAAAAGTAGGTATTAAATATGTCAGATGTAGGAAGTTAAATGTAATGGGCCCAATTCCACACTCGGTTCCATATGCGTAAATCCCACTGATGGAGAACAGAGTGTGGCTCAAAATGAGGTCCCAAGTCTGTGGGAGGAAATTGCGCCCTTGATGGATCTTAGCTGACATTCTAATGGACATCAAACCAAGACTGTTAAAACTGGAAGGCGCCCTGAAGTTCTGGGGTTTTATCTTTTTGTTTCTAAGCTTTAGGAGTTGTTGCATTCCTCTGCTTCTTTCCTTGTTTTGTTTGTTTGTTTGTTTTTTCATAACTCCCGGTAAACATTTACCATTTCTCTTCAGAGGTTTTGTTCCAGCTCACCTGCACTGGAGCTGTTTCCCAAGAGGATGACCCGGGTGCCTGGCTAAGGAACAAGCAAACATTTCAGAGCCTAAGTTTGGGAAAGAGCCTGAAGGCCCCTACACCCTGAAGCAACATTCCAAGCCTTGCTGCTCACAATGCGGTCCCTGGATCAGCGGCAGCAGCCGCCCAGGACGCTTGCTAGAAATGCAGCACCTCTGGCCCCACTTCAGACGTTCTGAAACCAAATCTGCATTTTATCACGATCCCAGGTGATTCATGTGCCCATTAGAGTGTGCGAAGCCCTGGATTAGGGAACAGAAATTAGACGTGACCCTTCCTTTGACAGGAATTTATCACCAGGCACTATCTCAAGAACTGTGAGAATTCGGTTCAGATGTTTGTGATAACTCTGCAGCAGTAACTGACTAGCGTGGTGGTTCTCTTCCCTGACTGGGCATTGGAATCAGCGAGGGAAGTTTTAAAAGATGTTGATGTGCAGAATTTACCCAAGAGGTTGTGATTCAACAGGTGTCTGGGAAGGGGCCGGGACATTTGTGTTTACTTAGAGTTCCCCAGGTGATTCTACTGTGCAGCCAGGGCTGAGAGGCCCTGGGGTAAAAATATCATCTTGAATGGTTAGACTTCTTTCTGAATGGGAGTGATGTAATTTCCGATTCGCCCACCAAGCACAGCATGCTGGGCCCTGAGGATGTTACAGAAGTGGATACCATTATTGCTCTCCAGGGACAATTCATTGAGGAACAATATGGCATCTGCAAGGTGAAAAAAGAGCTGTAACAGGAGATGCTGCAAAGTGTGGCTTCCAGACACAAGAGTGTTCTAGGAGGTGAGTGCATGGCAGGAAGGGATGAAAACGGACTGAGCATAGAGAGCTGCAGGGGAGAGGGAAAGGCCCTGCATGACACATCCTTGTGGCATGTGAGAACTAGAAGGCGCTTAGGAATCTTCTAGTTTTGCCACAAGATACCATGCTGCCTTATTGACATTTTGAATCAGATCATTCTTTGTTGGGGGCTGCCCTGTGCATTTAGGGTGTTTAACAGCATCCCTGACCTCTACCCACCAGATGCCAGTAGCATCCCCTGCCCCATCTGTGACAAATAAAAATGTCTCCAGACTTTGTCAGCTGTTTCCTGGGGTCAAAAGCACCCCTGGCTGAGATGCACTGGCATAGAACAATTAAGAACAATGGTGGTAGGCCCTAGATACCGAAATGAAAGGTGCATTGAGATATGTTAAGAATGAAAAGTAAGTTGCACAACAACATGGATGTTAGTCCCAATAAAACGGATGTGTGTGTGTGTACAAGGGTTGTGCCCAAAAGCGGAAGTGGTGCCTCCTCTCTTGGTGGTTAAAGCATGAATACTGGCACTCACTCACCTGGGCCTTTTTTTTTTTTTGACACCGAGTCTTGCTTGCCCTGTTGCCTAGACTGGAGTGCAATGGTGCAATCTCGGCCCACTGCAACCTCCGCCACCCAGGTTCAATCGCATCTCCTGCCTCAGCTTCCCGAGTAGCTGGGATTATAGGTGCCCACCACCGTGCCTGGCTAATTTCTTTATTTTCAGTAGAGACAGGGTTTCACCATGTTGGCCAGGCTGGTCTCTAACTCCTGACTTCAAGTGATCCACCTGCTTTGGCCTCCCAAAGTGCTGGGATTACTGTGCCTGGCCTGCCCTGGGCTTTTTATCCCAGCTCTGCCACCTACTACCTTCCCTGGCCAGTTTCCATAATCGCCATGTGCCTCAGTTTCTCCATCTGTAAAATGAGTCTAGCAGTGTCTATCCCAATAGGTTATTATGAAGATTAAGTTCGGTCACTCAGTTTTGGCAAAGCATTTCTAGCAAAATCTGCACATAGTAAGCAGTTTCCCGGCTTGAGCCATAATAAACATTATTAGCTCTGAGGAGGTAAATGGAAGCCAGGGGTAGAGGAGAGATAGAGACTTCCTGGTTTTGTTCTGTAAACTTCTGTTTGTCTGAATCCTGCACGATGTATTTATATGTTAATTGTGTAATAACACATGCACACAAAAGAAAGAAATATTCTAGTTTAGCCTACCTCATCTTTTAAAAGGAACTCTTTATTCCAGAACAACTTTAGATGCATCAAAAGTCTGCAGTGATGTGCGGAGTGTTCCTGTATGCCTGTCACCCAGTTTCAGTTTCCCCTGGTGTTATCATTCCACATGTCCCCAGTACAATTGTCAAAACTAAGAAACATGGGTCCATCACTATTAACCAAACTCCAGACTCCATTTGGATTTCATGCAATTTTTTTTAAAATCCTTTTTCTGTTCCAGGATCCCATCCAGAATATCACGTTACATTTAGTCATCATGTCTCCCTGAGCTCTTCTTGGCTGACTGTTTCTCAGTCTTTCTTTGTTTTTCATGACCTTGAAGAGTACTGGCCAGGTGTTTTGCAATATGCCCCTCAATTTGGGTGTGACGTATTCTCTTGATTAGACTAGAGTTACGGGTTTAGGTGAAAACCACAGAGCTGAAGCACCCTTCTCTTTGTACCATACCAGGGAGTACATGGTATGAAGAGGACTTATCACTGCTGATGTCACTGGATCACCTGGCCGAGGTAGTGTTTGCCAGGTGATTTTGTAATTTCTCTACTGTAAAGCAACTCCCCGCATCCCTTACCCTCACCACACTCTGTTCTTTGGAAGCGAGTGGCTTTGTGCAGTCTACACTCAAGGAAGGGGGAGCTCCTTGTCCTCGTGGAGGAAGTATCTACACAGGATTTGGAATTCCTCTGCAGAAGATGGGTCTCTTCTCCTCAGTTATTTGTTTATTCTGTCATGTATTTAGATCAGTATGGACTCATGGATATTTATATTAGACTTTGGCTTATAATCCAACACTGTGCTATTTATTTTGTTGTTCAAATACTTATCTCCTTTTAGATTTTCGCTTTCATCAGTGGGAAGGCCCTGGACTGGGAGGGTGGAAGGCTCATTTGTGGAGCGGGGACTCCAACCCAGAGACAGATTGTGAGCGGGCGTCTTTTGGTTTTTGTTGGCCTCTGTAGAAGGCTGTGGCCAGTGGGAAGCAGGAAGAACAGAGGCTGTGTGACTCATGGTAAAGGTGCAGAGAAGAGGAATGTGTGTGAATGGGGTCCAGGCACAAGGCAGGGTAAAACTCAAGTTGTAAGAATCATGGTATATCAGTCAGGAGTTTCCAAAGTAACAGAACCAACAGTGTGTGCATGTGCATGTGCATGCGCGTGTGTCAAGGAGCAGGGGAGAGAGAGAGAGATTATAAGGAGTTGCTCATATGATTATGGAGGCTAAGTCCCAAGATCTACAGTGAGCACGCTGGAGACTCAGGAGAGCTGATGGTGTAAGTTCCAGCCCAAAAGCCAGCAGGCTTGACACTCGAGAAGAGTTGATGTTTCCGTTCGAGTTCCAAGGGCCAAAAGAGACCGATTTCCCAGCTCAAAGCTGTCAGGCAGGAGGAGTCCCCTCTCACTCAGCCTTTTTGTTCTATTCAGGTCTTTAGCTGATTGGATGAGGCCCACGGACATTAGGCAGGGCCATCTGCTTTGCTCAGTCTACTGATTCAAAAGATAATCTCATGCAGAAATGCCCTTACAGACACACTCAGAATAGTATTTGACTAAATGTCTGGCACTCCATGGCCCAGGGAAATTGACACATAAAATTCACCATCACACACAGGGTTAGCAACTTCTCCAGCAGCAAGCCCACTCAGAGCCTGGGAGCCAGGGAGCTGGGGTTTCTTGGAAGGCCACTGCCAATGTTGTGGAAGGGAGAGCTTCAAGAGTGAGGGATGCAGGCAGGAGGATCTAGATGTGCTTCACATCTGTACAATTCTGGGGAAATCAAGCCCATGATGTGGTTGAGCAGTTGACTTGGAAACGTAGGACTTTCTCAGGGATCATAGAACAAAGACTGTCAGAGTTGCTGGATTTTTGTGTGATTTGTGGGGAGGGAGGAACAGACATGTTGAAACCCCCAGTATTTGGGGTGAGGAATAAAACATGGTGTGAAAAACATGTAATCATAGGCTATGACATTACAAGGGATATATCAGCCTTGCTGTGGTTACTCAATCACTCTTATACAGGGAGTCTTAAAACAAATGCACCAGTTTTCACTTTGAAGTTGTGTCTTAGCATCTGTCCTGAACAGAGTGCACAGGAGTGTGGAAGACGCTCACCCTCCCTCCTTGGCTTCACGGTGCCTTTGGCTCTTCGCTTCTTCCCCCACGGTCCAACCTCTTCATTTTCTTGACCTCCCATGAGGAGTCTTGGGCTCCCTCTGCTCCTTCTGGCCCCCCTGGGGAGGGGTGGAGAAGGAAGGAGTGGGGAAAAGAGGTGCATAGGCCTTGGATTCTGTGAGCAAACCTCTTTTGAGAGGGCCAGGCCTTTCCCTGGCCAAGCTGGCTGTGCCCAGCACAGCTCCTGGGATCGTAAGGCTCTGGGCTCTTCTCTGCCTGAGTCACATGACCAAGGGCCTCCTCCATTCCTCTGGCCTCCTTATGTGTATTTCTCTGGGAAGAGGGGGCACGGGGTGAGGGAAGAGCACCTGTCCTTTCCCCTCATTAAACATCCTAATATTACTTCCTATTGGAAAATAAAAGGGTCCCTATTAGTTTTATAAATTAAGAGGCAGAAAAGACAGCTCTACAAAATCTTCTTGGCTGGGGGGTCATGTGCCTAGAGTCTGTCTATAGGGTTAAATGAGGCCAGGTAGGCCAGGAGCAGTGGCTCATGCCCATAATCCTGGCACTTTGAGAGGCTGAGGCAGGCGGATAGCTTAAGCCCAGGAGTTCAAGCCTGGGCAACATGGTGAAACCCCTTGTCTACCCCAAGGAAACACAAAAATTAGCCAGGTGTGGTGGCATAAGCCTGGAGTCCCAGCTACTCAGGAGGCTAAGGTGGGAGGACTGCTTGAGCCTGGGAGGCAGAGGCTGCAGTAGGCCAAGATCATGCCACTGCACTCCAGCCTGGGCAACAGAGTGAGAGTCTGTCTTTTAAAAAAAAAAGCAAAAAATGAGGCCAGGCCAGGTATGTAAATAATTGTAATTCTTCACTGGAGTTGTTCAGATTATCTCTGGGTGGCAGAAGAAGGAGTCGTGACTCCTGGAGGAGTGACAGTGTGGAAGCTCAGACCCAGCTCAACCTTTGGATTTGGGCAGGTGCAGGAACAGGCCTGGTATTGAGGGGATCTTGGTCAAGGTCACACCTAAGGTCCTCTGGAGGTCTCCTTCCAGCTAACTTGAAGCTGTGGGCTTCTCCAAGACTTCTCCCCACGTGGTCTGGCTGGTCAAGGCGAGAATAACTCATAGTGGAAGAAGAGGTGAGTCAAAGACAAATAGTGTCCAGGAGTGGAGAGAGCAGACAGCCTGACCACAAGAAGGCCCCCCCGGGGCAGCTTCAGACTCCCACGCGCTACTGGGAGAGCCTTCCTGGAAGCTGAAATCCTCTGGCCAGGAAATTTTTTGAAAAATAACTAAATGAACCACATGTGGATCTGGGACTCAGACTATCAAAGAGGAAGAGGAGGAGGGGTGAGAAAGACCGAGAAGAGGCTGGGATACACATGCACTATCCACAGAGCAGCTCCTGGAAACCACAGTGGTGGACATGTCAATGGGAGCACACTCTCAAGCACAGGAGGGAACCCAGCCTGGCTACCGCCAACTAAGGGGGGCTTCCTCTGCCCAGCAGTCCTGTTGGGAGAAGGAGCAGGGAGACCCTTGGGTTTCTATGCCAGGCAAGAGAGGCTGAAGCCACCATGAACAGGCACGAGGAAAATCCTCGTGGGCTGACTGTTTCCAACAGCAGGCTGTGCCAGGGGCTACGGGGGACAGGGCAGACACAGTCCCCGCCCTCAAGGAGCAATTGTCTTTTTGAGGAGACAAGCCTGGTTTTGGAAGTAGCACAGTCTGGGGACACAAAGCATGGACTGAAGCTCAGCTCACCATTTATGGGTTGTGTTAAGCACCTGCAAAGGTGTTATCATCATTATCCTCATTCTGCAGATGAAGAAAAAGACCAGGAGAGATCCAAGAAACATTTCCAAAGAATAACTGGGGGTCGTGAAGAGTTATCAGGACACGGCGAATGGAAAGAGGACAAAGAGGACCCTATGAGTAATTTTCTAAATGGACCGCAGAGGGCCCGCTCACCATTGACACAAATCTGGTTGCGAAGGGAAAGATTCCTCTGCAAAAGAAGCAGCCCTCAGTCTCTTGGGACACTCTGAATGTCCCATCCGGCATCTTGGCATTTGCACTCACCTTTACTTTTCAGACCAAGACCAGCCAGAGGACACCCCCTGTTGGCGCCTGGGTGGGATGCTTGAGTGTCTGGGAAACCTGCCTGCTAGCTCTATACCATCATTCCTTGGGAAGTTGCCCCAAGGCTGAATCTGCTGCGGAACCTGCAGCTTCAGCAGGCTGTGTCCCCTTCCTCTGCTCCTGTCTCAGGAAGGAGGACCCAGATCTGTTCAAGATCTGAAGATTGTGCCCATCTTCTCATGCATCCTCTCTTCATCCCAGGAAGCCTAGCTTTGAAGACCCAAGATGACCCCAGGATACCACAGCCTCCAGGCTCGGGCTAGAAAAGAAAATAACCCTCCATGTCTGTCAATCAGGAACATGCAGGAAGCCCTGGAG
This sequence comes from Hylobates moloch, assembly GCF_009828535.3. NCBI lineage: Eukaryota > Metazoa > Chordata > Mammalia > Primates > Hylobatidae > Hylobates > Hylobates moloch. The sequence goes on along the minus strand of NW_026652295.1, from coordinate 42,990,065 downwards.
GCCCCAGAAAGTGCCAGGAGCAGCAGGTCTCGACAGAAATATCTGCACAAATAGCTCCCAGTGGGTTTGATCTGATGTTGCTGCTACAATTCCAGATCCTACAAAGGCCCTAAAGAGAGATGCAAGGTACAATGTCTCTCATGGGACAATTTTTAATTGGCAGAGCTGAGGGGAACTATTCGTTGTGTCTTTGCCCAACGCCATCTTTTTCTCTTTTGTTCTTAATTTTTTTAACTCTGGCCCTGGTGAACATTTGTGGTAGAATTTTCTAACAATAGCAACCACATCCGTGATCATGGCTACTAGTTATTAAATACCTCCCTCTATAAACCAACTTCTGGACTGGCTGCTTTACGGGTATTATTTCTAATCCAGACAATAACCATGCAAAGTGGGTGATATTCTTCCCATTTTATGATGTGGAAATTCAGCAGAAACAACAGAATTCACATATAAAGACTTCTGATTCTGGAATTATCAAACACCGAATATAACTGTTTTCGATAAATAGAAGAGTGTCTTTAAAATATGAGTAAAGGGTAAGCATATTTGTGAAAGAACAGAATGGAACTTCTAGAAAGCGAAAGTCTAGACATAAAATGAAATAAAAATTTAAAACTCAGGAGAGACAGCCCGGCGTGGTGGCTCACGCCTGTAATCCCAGCACTTTGGGAGCCTGAGGCAGGTGGATCGCCTGAGGTCAGAAGTTTGAGTCCAGCCTTGCTAACATGGTAAAACCCATTTCTACTAAAAATACAAAAAATTATCCAGGCGTGGTGGCAGGCGCCTGTAATCCTAGCTATTCGAGAGGCTGAGGTAGGAGAATGGTGCGACCTGGGAGGCGGAGGTTACAGTGAGCCAAGATCGCACCATTGCACCCCAACCTAGGCAACAAGAGCGAAACTCCATCTCAAAAACAACAACAAACAACAACAACAACTCAGGAGAGACTTTGTGAACTGGAGGACAGAACTGGAGAAGTGATCTAGAATGTAGCCCAGAGAGATTAATAGATGGAAAATGTAAAAGAGATTAAAAGCCATGGAGAATAAAGATGGTCCAGTGTGTAATCAGAGTTTCAAAAAGTGAGGGAAGAGGGAAAGGGCCTGAGGCAGTTTGAAGGCCTAATGGCTGAGAATTTCCTAGAACCGATGACTGTCACTAGTCCACAGATGAAGAATTTGAGCTGAGTCCTGAAGATGGAAAGCGTGGACTTTGGATGCTCACAATGCAGTGTGTGAGAAGCAGTTTGTCTGCAGAGGGTGTTGGGAGGGCGGCACCCTAGGAACTGGCCTTCTGGGACAGAGAGCAGATCCAGAGCCTCCAGGGGGCTTTGGGGGAATGTGCACAGCACAAAGCTGAGCCCTGCCTCCTGGGGGAGGAACATCAGGAAAATTTGCCCTACCCCTGGATGACACAGCAAGAACAGCAGGTGGTTCTGTGGCGTCGTTTGGAGACATTTCTGGGAAAGGGAGAGAAGGGACGTTAATATACCCATTGTATGGATTAGGGAATCAAAGCACAAACAACAGAGTTCCATAAAGAAAGTGACAGCAGCCCTGGGATCAGAGCTCTTTCCTCTGGTCCCCAGGGCAGGCCCCCCTGGGTAACTAACAGATTCTCCAGTTCACCTGTTTGGCAGTCAGCCAAAGCATGGATAGAGCCACCGGCATCATTTCCAGCCCTGCTGGGATTTTCAGAAGCAAAATCGAACAAAGGACATTGCCATGCCGCACTCTCTCCCAGACCCAGGTCTGCATCCCTTCCCCACAGGCAAAGTCCTAATTACCTCCGGCTGTGTCAACCTGATGACTTAGACTCCACTGGGGCAGTGTTGTCACATCTGTGTGATGTGCACATGAGTCAATTTAGGAGCAGCAGAGCTATCACTGAAAACTGAAAACAAGTCTGACACATACTGTCCTACGCGCGATGTGGTGAAACAGCAGACCGAGCCCCACGGCGCCAAACTGTCTGCTGGGTCCCCACCTCCGCCTCCCCTCTACCTTCGCCTTGGTCTTTCCAGGAGAGCAGGAGACAGTGTTGGTTGTGGTTCAGCTTTCCAGCTCATCCAAACTCAAATTCCAGGCCTCTGACTTTCACAAGGTATTTAACACGGCTAAGCCTCAGTGTTCTCACCTGTACAATGGAGTCTGTACTAGCTCTTGGAATTAAACAAGACTACATGCTTTGGTACATTTATCAATAAGTGACAAATATAGTTATCAGGCTTATTTCTAGTAATCTCATATTATGATTGAGTTAAATAGCCCAAGAATTAAAGTTGTCTGTAATTATACATGTTTCTTTTGGCTGAAGGTTTTAAAAGAGGACTCAGAATTGTCACAGCATTTCAAAATGAAGAAGCAAGAATGACGAAAGAAAGAATAAAAATGCCAAACTGGGTAGGGAGTGGGGAGTAAATTAGTTAGAGGTTTCACTTCCTTTAGATCCATATATGACAGGGATTCTCAACTGGGGGCAGGCCACCCTTTTTCTGGGTCCCAGAGACTTTCTTTTTTTTTTTTTTTTGAGACAGTCTTGCTCTGTCGCTCAGGCTGGAGCACAGTGACATGATCTCGGCTCACTGCAACCTCCATCTCCTGGGTTTAAGCAATTCTCCTGCCTCAGCCTCCTGAGTAGCTGGGATGACAGGCTCCTGCCACCACACCCAGCTCATTTTTTGTATTTTTAGTAGAGACAGGGTTTCACCATGTTGGCCAGGCTGGTCTTGAACTCCCGACCTCAGGTGATCCACCCGCTTTGGCCTCCCGAAGTGCTGGGATTACAGGCGTGAGCCACTGTGCCTGGCCCCAAAGACTTTCTTACTAGTTTGCCATATTCTGGATTTCCTTACTCTGCTGTGCTAAATTTGGCTTAGGGGATTGAGAGTAGAGATGGCAGGGCCCTGGCAGAAGGAGATATGATGGTGTTTAGATGTGTGTGTAATAGAGAACAAAGGTGTGGTTAGACAGATGGCCCGACCCAGAGCCTGTCTGGATCTAAGGGATGAGATCCCACTGTGCCCTGTGCCATCTTCTGCACCACCACAGCTGAGACTGCTGAAATTCAAAAGTGTATCACAGACCCAGTAATGTTGGGAAATCTTGGTCTACACGTTTAAAGAGCAGGCACCGTGGGTGGTCCAAAGGGATCCAGCAGAAACATGACAGTGGGAAAAGAAGGAAAGGGAAAATTAGATTCAATCAAAGGCATACAACTCCAAATGGTGAGTTCGTTCTGGTTGGCTGCAGTATAACCCCTCTAGGGAAGACGGTGGAGCTTGAGTCATTTAAACTCTGGCTGGGAAAAGTCATGGAGGATGTACAATAGACAAAGCTGGAGTTTGGATCAGTCTGGTGGTAGGACCAGAAGACCCAATAGGCGACTTCACTTGACATGGCTCTGCTTCGCCAGACATTTCCCCCCTGCCATCAGATTCTGCTGAGGGGCTGACTCAGGCCCAGCTGATGAACAGGGCCTGGACACACGTGCACGGATGTGTGTGTAAAGGGAGGTGTTTTCCAAGTCGTCATTGCCTCGTTTCCTCAGACTGACTGGGATGTCTGAAAAGTTAGCATGTTCAGTCTCGTAAGAAATTTCACATTTCTGGCTAAGAGTTTGTTTTATGGGGGAAAAAAATAGAAGCAGGGGAAGAATATTCCATTTGGGTTTGCAGGAAATGATCTTTTTAATTAGAAGCCTGCCACACGTTTCAGATTTTCCAGCAGTGCTTAAGTTCACTGCCGTCATATGTATGTGTGCTTTTTATAAAAAGCACACTGCTATTAATCATTTGTTTTTCCTAGAAAGTACTGGTTAAGGTGTGATTTCTGTGAAATTAGGTTATTTTGTGTCATCCATGTGATTAAGATTTGGTTAAATGTTATATTCTGTGTGGTTTGGTTCATAAAGGTACTTGAAGCCAGGAACCATCATATAAACTTGGTATAAACCCAGTTTTTACATTCAATATCATCCATACCTAGCACCATGCTGGGTAAATAGAGAGTGCTCAATAATTGCATATTGATTGATTGATTTGGGAAGTTGCCCAAAGTAATAATCCTTCCAGGGTCTGTGCAAGGAGCAATGGGTGATTAAATTCAAGCCATTTTTTCAAAACCAGTTTGCTTTTCATTTCAGAAAAACACAGGAATCTGACATGTAGGGAAGAAACAAACTAGATTTTACATAAAAAGACCTTGATTCAAAGTCCGCCCTTCTCATGGCTCATCAAAGGACCTATGCAACATCCTGCCAGCCTGCCCTGCCTTGGTTTCCAGATCCGATGACTGCTATGGCTCCTCCTAACCGTGCGAAACATTGCCATGCCCAGCAACAGCCAGAGCCAAGTTGCCTGGTTATATTGTCCTGCCACTGCCCAGGAGTAATAATGGGTAACACCACTGCTATTTGAAAGATGAAATGAGACTATTCTCATAAAGAAGCAGACAAGTTATCCAGGGAGGTGTGCCAGCACAGCAGAGCAAAGATGAGTCAGGAATAAGGATACCTGGGGTCTGGTTCTAATTCTGTTTCTGACCTGATTTTCTATATGATCTTTCACAAGTTGTTCAGTGTGTTTCTGGACCAAATGTTATACAAACATAAAGGGACATTCTTTCCATTATTATCAGCAGTAATTAATTGAGGTTTCGTTTGTCTGTCTGCCTCTTTTGGTTTAGCTATCCTCAGCCATCTTCTTCCCCCCCTTGGGATTTAGGACAGTTTAAAAATGAGGTAACTCTCTAGAAAAAATCCCCCACATCAGACCCCCTTATCTGACTCCCTCAATATTTTAATGCTGGCCATGAAGAAGACAATGAGCCTTGAGTCTCCTGTTCCAGTCCTGGTCCTACTAACACATTAGCCATGTAACTTGGGGAAAATCACTTCACTCCTCTGGAACTTGGGGTCCATGGTGGTTTAAAAACGTGTCCACAGGCTGGGCGCAGTGGCTCACGCCTGTAATCCCAGCACTTTGGGAGACCAAGGTGGGTGAATCACTTGAGGTCCGGAGTTCAAGACCAGCCTGGCCAACATGGTGAAACCCTGTCTCTACTAAAAAATACAAACATTAGCCGGGCATGGTGGCGGGCATCTGTAATACCAGCTACTCGGGAGGCTGAGGCAGGGAGAATTGCTTGAACCCAGGAGGCGGAGGTTGCAGTGAACCGAGATCACACCACTGCACTCCAGCCTGGGCGACACAGTGAGACTCCATCTTGGAAAAAAACAAAACCAAACCAAAAAAAAAACAAAAAAAAACACATGTCCTCGAATTCTTTAAACTCTTCTCATAAAGAGAGGATGCCTAATTCCCCCTCTCTCTGAACACAGCTTCCTCAAGGACTCACTTCTAACTAATTGAAATACACAGTGTGGCAGAAGTGACCTTGCGTGTTGTCTAAGGCTAGGCCTGGTGCCCTCTCTCGGAACACACACCCTTGGAGCCCCGAGCCATGTGGAGGAGTCAGGCGACTCTGAAGCCACCCTGCTGGAGAGACCACTTAGAGATAGAGCGAGATACCCAAGGGGCCCCAGCCATTCAAGTTTCCCCTCCCGGCTGCCAGACACAGCCTTCAGGATGACCCCGGCCACAGGCATCGTCTGGCTGTAAGCTATAAAGAGGTGCAGACCAGCTGAGCTGCTCCCAAATTCCTGGCACACAGAAACTGTGAGAGATGACAAATGACTGGTGTCGTTTTAAGCCACTGAGTCTTGGGGTAATTTGTTGAGCAGCAATAGATACCTGAAATGGAAAATTTCCATCATCTCCTCCAGAAGGAACCCCTGAACTCAGTGTTACTCAGGAGGCCTCCAGCGGCCCCACGTGCATCCCGGGAGGTGTTTCTATTACCAGAACTCACATCCCGTTATCTTCCTGAAGCAGACACAGAAGTGCAAGGAGCTGGAGATTTCTAACTTTGACACTGTAAATAGACGAGCCTTTCTCCTGTCCTTGTACTTCCCAAGAGTGTAAATTACACAATCTGGAACTCTCAAGTCGATGAAGAATTTTGAACCCCTCAGAAGGCCCTGTTTAAATTCAAGTCATAACACGACGTATCTTCCATACAAAAGCCCTACATGGCTTCAGCACTCTCCCAGGAGACAACAGTCAGAAAAGACCAGGTTCCTGTTCTCCAGCTCATGCTCCCCTTCCTCCTGCTTAGACCCGTCACCTCACTGGTCACTGCTCCGAGTCCCATCTTGCCTATAAAATGGGTGGCTTGGTCAGCATACTCTCAGTCCCATTCCAGCTGTAGGATGCTGCAAACCTGTGAGGCTAGGGTGTGAAAAAGACAAGAAGAAGAAAAGATAGGATCTCTGCCTTCAGAGTTTCTAACCCAGTGAAGAGACAGCCCCGGCACTGCAGAAATTTGAAGACAACAGGCAATTTAATTTTTAATTGGCTGGGGTGGGGCAGAGTTTAAGACAGGCACAGCTGCAGAATCTGAAGCCCTCAGAGAGAGCAGCAGAAAATTCACTTTCTCCAGCTACTCTTTTATTTTTTTTTTCAACTTTTACTTTAGAATCAGGAGGTACACATGCAGGTTTGTTACGAAGGTATATTGTGTGATGCTGAGGTTTAGAGTACGAACGAATGGATCCGTCACTCAGGTGATAAGCATAGTAACCAGCAGGTAGTTTTTCAGCCCTTCCCCCTGTCCCTTTCTCCCCACAGTAGTCTCCAGTGTCTGTTGTTCCCATCTTTATGTCCATGTGTAGCCAGTGTTCAGCTCCCTCTTATAAATGAGAATGTACGGTATTTGGTTTTCTGTTTCTGTGTTAGTTTGCTTAGGATAATGGCCTCCAGCTGCATCCATGTTGCTGCAAAGGACAAGATTTTGTTCTTTTTTATGGCTGTGTAGTATTCCACGATGTATATGTACCACATTTTCTTTATCTAGTCCACCATTGGAGAGAACCTGGGTTGATTCCATGTCTTTGCTATCATAAATAGCATCTTCATCTACTCTTGAAGGATGGTGCTATTGGTTGGATGTTTGCGAACTCTTAAAATTTACATGTTGATGCCAACTTTCCAATGTGGTAGCCTTTGGGAGGTAATAAGATCATGAGGGTGGAGCCCTCCTGAATGCCCTTATAAGCAGAGATACAAGATTAGTGCCCTTATAAGCAGAGATACAAGAAAGATGATACCTTTCTTCACCATATGAAGATGGAAGGGAAAGTCAGCTGTCTGTAAACTGAGACAATAACTCTCACCAGACTCTGACTCTGTCAGCACCCGGGTATGGACTTCACAGCCTCCAAACTATGAGAAATAAATTTTTGTTGTTTAAACCACCCCAGTCTATGGTAGCTGTTATAGCAGGATGAACTAAGACAAATGGTGTAATAGTAAAATTCTTAGTTGCAAACAACAGAATCCACTGGGTTCTTTAAGGGAAAAGATAAGTTTAATCAAGACTCTTGGAGAGCTCACAAAATGTCCAGGAGAACCAGATGCTTTGTGAGCTATTAGCCATAAGCAGTGCCCAACCAAACAAAGGAGTTTCTTAAAGATCTCCCATCCCCCACCACCGCCACTTGGGAGCTAGGAACCCCTGCACTGAAAACCAGAAGCTGGATCCCTTCTATGTCCTCAGGAACCAAGTATCTCTGCTAGCCCCTTGCCACCCAAACTGAATTCTGTTGTGGACATGTCACAATGCAATACATGGCAAAGGGGTCTAGAGATGTGAGTTTTCTAGCTTCTCCTTTCATAATGTGGTTTGTAATGTGGGGGATATCTGAAATGCAGGGAGGGTATGCAGAGATGGGTCCCAGCAGGTGACAAATGTCCCCCAAAGATGGGTAGAGTTAGAATAAACACAGGATGGAGGCGAAGCTGAGGGGGAAGGGGACAAACGTGAAGGAGGGTCTGGGGCAAGGAATCTGGGACAGGAGATTGACTCCCCTAAGGGGTGCAGAGAGGCAGGCAGAGTGGCTGCGGGCACAGAGGGTGGCAGGCAGACTGATGGGCCACGAGCCCCCATCTCAAGATGCCTGTCGCCTGGCTGTCTGCGCCCCTTCCTCCTGGCTCACACCAGCCCCACTCGGTCGTTTGGAAGCAGCCTTCCTTCACAGAGCTGGCGGTTCGCAGTTGGCAGGGAGCACTCTGCCTTCTCTCAACAGCCGTCCGTCTTCTTGTCTTCCCCTTTCCAATAGGGTGAGTACATTTCTCTTCTGCTGTGCATGCCAACATACCTCGAATTTGCTGGCAGCAGGCACTTCTCATGTGTTGGTTTTGGAAGCCTTTAGGAGTTTGTCCTATTTCTCTTCCATCTGGGCTAGAAACATGCCAACCAGGATTTCTCTAGATGTTTTCTTCTTAACCCTGGGCTGTAACCCAAGGGAGCATGCATCTAGACCCCTTGGGTCTCAAGCTCCATCTCTGCCTCTGGTGCCCCTCCCCCTCCACACCTCTCTCTGGGCAGCCAGACAGTCAAGCTTGTAGGTGGAGCCTCGACTTGTGACCCCTCGAACTTAGTGCTCAGAGGCCGGGTGGTTACAAATGGACATTTGAGCTTCCACTGGAAATTGGTAACATATATTCTTGGCAGCAATAAGGACAGGCTGTGAAAATTCTTTTCGTGTTGGACTTCTTTTAAGGAGTGGAGTTTTGCTCTAGCCTACTCACAGGCAGTAGAAGTTGGTGGGGGTTGTGTAATGGGAAAACCAGGCTAGAACTGGCGATGTTCAAGGGTGGCAGGTGGAACCCATTGCCATGTGTCCCATGAACATCAGTGCCTGCCACCTTGGAGGTGACCAACAATTATTTGCTGCATAGAAGGCTGGATAACGTAAAGGAGAAAGCAATGCGTGGTAGCACTTCAACCTCGCTGTATTAGACCCATTCCTCAGCAAGTGAAAAGAAAGACTCTGGGGACACAGAGACAGTTGGTCATGCTGAACCCTCAAACGGCTCCTCATCAGGTGAGTACAAAGTCCAGATTTCTTGGTCTGGCTGAATAAGCTCTTCCATGGTCTGTGCCCAGCCTGTGCCTCTAGCCACAGAGCTCTGCCATCCCCCTACACCTCACCAACTACCTTGGGCTCTGCTGAGCCACCTCCAGTCTGCGCCTTCACTCGCGTTGTCTCTCTGCCTGGAGAGTCTTCTCTGTCCTCTCATCCCCCCTCAGTCAATAAACACAGAGTTCTTGTCTTAAGGGCAGCTCAGGTTTTGTCTTCTCTATAAAACGTTTCTCCATGCCAGTGAGTTGAAAACTTATTTCCACACATACATAAAAACCTGCATACTGATGTTGATAGCAACTTAATTCATAATTGCCCAAACTTGGAAGCCACAAGATGTTCCAAGCAGTGAATGGATAAATAAACTATGGTGCATCCAGACAATAGAATTCAACATTAACAAGAATTATTCAACATTAACAAGCAATGAGCTATCAAGGCATGAAAGGCATGGAGGAAACTTAAATGCATGTTACTAAGAGAAAGACGCCAGTCTGAAAAAGCTATAAACTGCATGATTTCAACTAGATGACATTCTGGAAAAGGCAAAACTGTGGAGACAGTAAAAAGATGAGTAATTGCCAGGGGTTAAGGGGATGGGGGGCGGGGGGATTTGGCAGAACACTGAGGATTTTTAGGGAAGTGAAAATACTCTGTGTGATACTATAATGATGGATATATGTCATTGTACGTTTGTCAAAGCCCATTAAACGTACAACACCAGGAGTGAATCTTAATATAAACTCTGGACTTTGGGTGATAGTGATGTATCCATGTAGGTTCATCCATTGTAACAAATGTAGCACTCCAGTGGGGGCTGTTGACAGTGGGGGAGGCTGTGTGTGTGAGGGGGTAGGGGGCGTATGGGAACTTTGTACCTTCAGCTCAGTATCTATGTGAATTTTGAACTGCTCTAAAAAACAAAGTCTATATAAAACAAACAAACACACATCAAAAAACTTATCTTTCTCCAAGCAGTTGCCCCACTCCCCTCCCTGCAACTGGCCCTGCCCTTTTCTGGTTCCTCCACCCCTGCACTGTTATGGTCAGAGTCTTCGTAGCAATGCGTTAAGCCTCTCGGTGTCCGGGTCTGTTTGCTTCCACTCCACTGGGAGCCAGTAAGTGGGAGCACGGCATATTCATTCCAGCATTCCCAGAGCCTGGAGTGCTTTTTGGCTCCTGGTAGTTTAATGTTTGTTGAATGAACGATCCAGTGTTGTTGATAATCTACTAGGTGCCAAATATCCCTTCTCCTCGCTCCTGACTGTTCATGTTCCCCTTCTCTGCTGGTTTGCTTCCTTCAGCCTGCAGAGAAGTTAAAAGAAATCTCTCGCCCCGCTGTCCTACGTAGTTCTTGCCGTATTTTTGTCCTAACACAGGTGAATTTCTCATAAGGAAGCCCTGTCCACACTGTCGACATTTCCTGATGGCCCACTCATGATTCCCTGCCACCTGGCTTGAGTTCAGCTGCAGCCCTGCTGGGCATGGCTTATGCTGCTCTCCTGGGTTCACAGCCTCCGTCCTGAATCCCTGAATTGCTCATCCCAACCCCCGACTTTAGTCCCCATCTGCCTCTGCCTCACTCGCCCGGCTGTCTTCCTGTTTGTGGCCTCACCTTACCCTTGGTCCAGCAGCTGGGCATGAATTATTAGTCTTTGACTTTGCTCCTTGTCCTTCCCTGAGGCAAACATCCAGCCCACCGGAGGCCAGTCTGTTTGGTGTGACCCCATAAACAGGCTCCTGTAAGCTGCCCAATCCTGAAAACAGGACACTGGAGCTCTTTCCTAAGGCTATGCTGCCCAAGAGCTCCTCTGGTTCCTACTTCAACAAAGTAAGGCCCATTTCCAGGACACTCTTACTCAACATCTCTGCAGGATTGGATGCTATTATCCTCTCTCTCCTGACCAACCCTATAATAAGGGCAGCCATGGACCAATATTAATAAAATAAACATGAGTTTATTTTATTTATTTTGAGATGGAGTCTCGTTCTGTCACCCACGCCGGAGTGCAGTGGCATGATCTTGGCTCACTGCAACCTCCGTCTCCCAGGTTCAAGCGATTCTCCTGCCTCAGCCTCCCAAATAGCTGGGACTACAGGAGTGCACCACCACACCCAGCTAAGTTTTTTGGCATTTTTTTAGTAGAGACGGGGTTTCACCATCTTGGCCAGGCTGGTCTTGAACTCCTGACCTCAAGTGATCTGCCTGCCTCAGCCTTCCAAAGTGCTGGGATTACAGGCATGAGCCACGGCGCCCCCGTGACATGAGTTTATTTAGGCATGTCTTAGGTGCGGTACTCCATTCCGGGAGAGAGCAAGAGAGTATGGACCACTTCTCACAAGAAGCCCAGCTCTATGGATAGATAAGAAATCTAGAAAAAAAAGCCCTGGCCTACTCCAGAATGTATTCATTCTGTCTTCACTGAATGTATCAACTTTCAAAGTGTACATACTTTTTAACCCCTTCACCCAGCAATTCCAATTCTAGAATTCTACTCCATAGAAATACACATATCCATAAAGGTATGCGCACAGAGATATTCTGTTAAGTGAAATGTTTGGAATAACCTACTTGTCCATCGATTAGGAAAAGGTTATATAAATTGAGCTAAATGCATGCAGTGGAATACTGGGCAGCCATTAAAACAATGAGGTAGACCTACGTGTCATAACGGGAAGAGATTTCCAAGATACAGTGTAAATCAGGGGTTATCAAACTAAGTCCTGTAAGCCGAATCCAGCCTGCCACCTGTTTTTAAATAGCCTATAAGCTAAGAATGGCTTCCCCATTTTCAAATGGTTGAAATAAAATGAAAAGAAGAACAATATTTCATGACCCATGAAAATTATGTGAAATCTACATTTCAATGCCCACAAATAAAGTTTTATCAGAACACAGCCATGTCCATTCATTCCCATATGGTCTACGGCTGCTTTTGCACTGCAACAGCAGAGTTCAACACATGTGACAGAGACCATGGGGTTCACAAAGCCAGCAATATTCACTTTCCAGCCCTTCACAGCAAGAGTTTGCCGGTCTCTCTGCTCTCCAGTCTTGGTGAGAAGATACAACAAGTTGGCCATCTGCAACCAGTAAGAAGACCTTCCCCAGAACCTGACCGTGTTGGTGCCTGACCTCAGCCTTCCAGCCTCCAGAGCTGGGAGAGATACCTTTCTGTTGTTTATAAGCCAAAAAATACAGAAAGAAAAAGAAAAAGTTTGCCAACCCCAATCTAAGTGATAAAAGGTGAACTATATACATATATAGTTTATATATATGTAATTCCTTTCATAGAATACTCCCATAAAAATTATGCATGTTATATAATATATATTAATTTTTAGGTATGTAAATTAATAGAAGAGGTGTCAGAGGCTGTACCTAAACTGTTAACAATGTTTCCCTATGAAAGAGGAGCAGAACTGGAGAGTGGTAGATAGGAGATGTTTTATTATTTATGCCTATATTTGTTTCATTTGGATACTGAATATATATATTTATATTCTTGTTACTTGTGGTAGCTATATTCTATAAAATTAGCACAAGCACTGGAATAGCAAATACTGAACCATTGCTTCCAGGGGAAATACAAGGTTAGGCTTCTGTGAGTCTCTGGTCACACCATTTTGTCAACGGATCAATACATGACCTTGTTTCAGTGTGTTTCTGTTTAAAGACATCTTACTTTCTGTAAGACACATCACAGCCTTCTTTGGCGCAGGAACACAGACAGCTCATCAGTGCTATGTTTAGGGGCCATTTTAAACAGTGAAGTCACCAACGAAAAGCACAAAAATGTGAAAAATGTGGCACTAAATAGACCACAGAAAGAACTCTTATTTACAATTTGAGAGCTGGAACAGAAAGCAGAGCTTCACCTTGTTTGTCCCCAGCTGGAAATGCACCCACCGGTTGGGTGACTCAAATGTTTCGTTACCCTGCCCATGTCCGAGAATGACTGCAAAAGCACCATGAGTGCTGATTTGGGGGTTACAAATACACTTTTGTGAGTAGCCAAATTTGCAAGTACAGAATTATCAAATAATGAGGATCAACTGTACGTTTATATATGTGAGACATATATATATATACACACACAGTTTCTATACTTAATAAAAATATGTATAATGTTTGCCCTTGACCATGCGCGGAGCTGCCTCCAAAGTTGTCTTTTGGGCAGCATGCAGAGGGTCTCTAACCAATGCCTCTGACAGGCACACATGGTCGAAATGTTCATTTTTACATGAATGAGTCAACTGTCCAACAGGACCTCCATAGGGCAGAGACAGCAGCAAAGCAGAGAACATGTTAAGCCTTCCTCACACAGCTTCCTATCATCCAACGGTTGACTTCTTGGGTGTCTATGAACACTTTCTGCAAAGCCACATGGCCATCTGTGAGGCACGAGAATGCTGGCAACACACACAGGCCAGCCAGAGGCATATGATGAAGAGCTTGCCTCTCCGCACTACGGCGTCCTTTTCTTCATTTATACCACTCATTAATTCACACCATTCATTCGCGCAGCCAATGCATTCATTCTCCTCCTGCATTCTCTCCATCAACCCTTAGCCAGGGCAGGTTTGAGAGGCACGGTGGCTTCTCTGCTTTGTTCTTCCATTCCCTGGCACCACAGCCTTCCAAGGCTGAGTTGGAGCCATGACCATTATTTGAACAGCTTGACGGGAATTAGTTCCTGAATGGATACCCGACTGGCCACGTCACAGGAGTCCGCTGGCATGGAGTGAGCAATTCGAGTGGGATCCTGGCCAGTGGATGGTATGAACCCCCCACTCTCCACTCAGCTTCCCAACCTCCCAGAGCTGCCAGCCCCACGCAGGGGCCAGGCACGGCTGGATGGGAAAGAGCACCAGACAGGGTGGGGTGAAGGGAGCCTGTGAGGCTGCTAGAGAGAGGGTTTTGCGCTCCAGGCAATATTGTTTCCAGGTTGAAATGCCACTTTTAGCTCTTCTTCTAAAATGAAAAATATAAATTCAGCACCACACATAGCACCAAATTATGTACATTCGTCTATACTGTCTAACGGGTTTTTAATATCTTAGGCTTGTCTCCACCTGGCTTTTCAAGAGTCCTGTGAGTTGAACAGCATCTTCCTACCACCCCCACCCTCCCGTGAAGCTTATAGAATAGGTAAAAGGGACAGAGGAAAAATCAGAACCACGTATCAGGTACAGTTGGAACTGAGCTCAAGCCAATAAAACAGGAAAAGAGACACACCCAGACCCACATTAAATTAACTCTCATCCTGATCTGAAGGCATCAGAAGAATACTCAGACCATGGAGGTAAGGATGTGGGTCCGGTCCTCCCAGCAAGCTGGACCTGCCCCAGCCCCCGCCCGAGCTTGGGACTCATACAAAGCTCTGTTGCCATCTTGTGGTCAGCAGGGGTGAGCTTCTGAGCTCTGGCAACTTCAGGCTTTTCTCAGCGGGCTCCTGAGGGCTCTGGGAAACACAGCCCTTCCCTAGGCTGCTAGACATGTCTCCTGGGAGGCTGGGCCCTGTGTAGCTGCAGCAGAGTCTTCTCTGGGCCCCTGTCCCTCTGCCAAACTTCAGGTTTGTCCTGGCCTCACCACCCAACCCCGTACGATCCCTTCCAGCTCTTATATGCTATGTATGTAGTCACTATTTTGTTTAAGGCACTATAGGGGACCAGGAGCAGCTTCTCCCTGCAGGGCAGTGGGCATGGGATGTGCTCCGAACGGGCCTGAGTGGTGAGGAACCCCGTTGCCCTTCCTCAGGGCATTTCCCAGTTCCTCGGTCTTAGTGAGCAAGAGGGCCTGCAGAGGAAAACGGCTTTTTATGCCTTGCCTCCATACTTAATACAGAATACAGCCTTTCCACATGTGGCCAGAGGGCCCAGGCATAGAAGGCCTGGAAGAGGAGAGAGAAAGGAGGCGGGGGAGGGAGGGAGAGAGAGAGAGAGAGAGAGAGAGAGAGAGATGGGGGGGGAGGGAGAGAGAGAGAGAGAGAGAGAGAGAGAGGGGGAGGGAGGGAGAGAGAGAGAGAGGGGGAGGGAGGGAGAGAGAGAGAGACGCATGTGCTGCACGTGTGTTTCTGGGCATGCATGTTTCTCTTTTTCCATACTAGAAGAGACAGGCTGCAGACAAGACCTGGAGAAGGAGGGAGGGGGACAGAGGAGCTCCTGGGCTGCTGGCCTCAGAGGAAGCTGCAGTGCTGCCTTATCTTCGTGAAAAGTGAGGCCACGCCTTGGGAAATGATCAGTTCTGCTTCCCAGGGGCTCCCTCCGGACTGAAATCTGTAGCCTCAACGCCACGGTTTCAGCCCAGGTGAAACTTGCATTGTCTGTGACAGCAGAGTACAGAAGCCCACTGTGTCTCCCCAGCACCCCAGCAGACCCTGTTCCTTCTAGAATACCCCTGCTCACCCACCCCTCTGGTCTGCCCCAGCCCTAGAGGACAGGCTCCAGCCCCATCCTCACCCTTCCTGTCTCAGGCTCCAGCCAGGCAGGCTTCACCCCTCTGACTGTCCCTGACCAGCTGCCCCAGGGCTCCTGGAGAGACCTCGCACACAAGCTCAGGTGGGCTTTGATATGCGCTCCCTTTCAGATCCAGGAAGCCCAGCCCCAATGTGTCAAGCAGGGCAGTGATTGATAACCCTGGGAAAATTTGTTTTTCTTATTTTCCAGAGGAAATGTTGCCAAGACCAACCTGGGACCTGGTGAGATGGGAGGAGAGGGAGAGGGTACCAAGGGGCTGGAGTTGTCACCATTCCTCTCTGGGGGAAAACAAGTCCAATCTGGCTAGCCCAGCAGGTCTCTAGGAGCACTGAAAATAGTACTTGAAATTTCTCCTTGTGAAGATAAGGCAGGATTACTATGTCCATTTTACGGGAGAGAAAGCTGAGGCACGAGGTTATTTATAGGCATATATTTTATACGTACATATATATGTCTATTTTGCCTTTGTACCATTCCATCATCTTCCATGATCCCCAATAGCTCTGAGAGACAGAAAGGCCAGGCTGACAGTCTCTCAGCCCATGAAAGAGGCTCTGCTACAACAGGGCTCCCTTGTTTCTGGATGGAAAAACTGTTAGTTACTTGACTGCTTTCATTTCCAACCTACCTTCCCCCACTTTCCTAGCAGAGTCCAATCTGGGCCTGACCCTCCTATGTGACACCTGTGCCTCGGGGGAATCCAATCCCAGCAGTTAGAGTGACTCAAACCCTCCTTGCTTGGGTTGGGTTCAGAACTCTGGGCAAGCCAAGCAGCAGAAGACGTTAGCCTAGTGGCTCCAACTGTCCAGTTCGTGGCTTCAGTTGATCCATTCAGACCAAAAGGAAAAAGTTTTCCTCTCTTTCTGTCTGTACATGACCAAAGAAGCAACTGCCTGAGTTGCTGCCAGCAGCTATCTTGCAGCCATGAGGGAAGCCAGCCTAAGGACAAAGAACTAGAAGGGGGCAGAGCAGACAAGGTCACAAGAAAACAGAATTGGCACCCTGATCAAACCCTACCTGAAGCCCTAACTCTGGTCTACTTTGAGATGATATAATGCACTCCTTACGATTTTAGTCAGTTTGTATTGCCTTTTCTCTTTCTTGTATCTAAAAGCATCCTAATGGGCACATTTGGTTGGATGCACCTTTCCACACTTCTGCTGTAAGAATTCCCTTTGCCTTCCTCCAGCCCCTGTCAGAGCCAAGTCAGCACACATTAAACGGGTCAGGGCAGACTAAATGTGTCCTCTGGACACTGCAAATGTCTCTTGTGGTATCTTAAGACTTTAAAAACTGTACAGGGAGCTGTGGCTTAGCTCAGTCCTGCTTCCCATTAGGATAAACACACCCCTCAGTGTAGGCACCCATGTACAGCTCCAGAAATAGCCTGCCCACCAGAGAAAATGCACTTTATTTGACAGGCTTCCCACAGCCATGTCATTATCATATAATCTCTTTTATCCACCCCTTTCCCCTGCCTGGAACTCAAATTGCATCTTTAAAATGTCTAAGTAGCAGTTTGGTGATCTTCAGCGATGCTATACTTGATTCTGAGCTGGGAAAATCAACGTCAAAGGAGAAGTCTGGGTGAGGGGCGAGAGGAGCGTTTTACATCCAATTATTTATCTTCGAAGAAAGACGAGTTGAAAATACATCACAATGTACGTTTCAATGTCCACGGTTCCACTTTCATCCTTGAAATCCACCCCCACAGACCTGGCCTGAGCACCTACTGTGTGCAATGTTTTGCCCTTAGCACTAGGTGGTGATTCTTACTTCTGGCTTCCTTCTCACAGGGCTGGCACACCCCTGCAGGAGCGCAGATCCCCCAGGGCTCCAGGGGAAATCATGCAAGAGGCAAAGAGGCAGACCCAGGAAAGGAGTGAAGGAATCTGAAAAAGCTACCTGCTAAGGGACAGCATCAGAACCACTGGGGAGGGGGAGGGGGAGCTGCTCAGGGCAGTCAAAGACAGTGTCAGAGTGAAACAAGAGCTCTAGAGGAAGCAGGAAGTACACCACACACACACACACACGCGCGCGTGCGCGTACACACACGTGCACACACGCACTTGGACACGCACACACACACACACACACACACACTGGGATGTTGAGGGCTGAAGACTTCTGGGTTCACTATGTGGGAGGCTGGTGAGCTCCACTTAGCCAAGGCTAACTCTTGGAGCAAAACTGGGAAGCAGGCGGGGTTTGTCTCCTGGGCCCGGCCCACCACCTCCTGCCTCACGCCCTGCTCGGGTGGAGCCTCCCCGCAAGGGGAGGTCTTCCTCTTTCCAGTACTGAAGACCTGCTCTAGATCCCTCCTGGGCTGAGTGACAAGCGCCCCAGCTCCACGTGCTGAGGGGAGGATGGAAGAGGCAGCCTGGGAGTGGGGCACTGGGGTGGCTTTCTAAAAGGAAGCAAAGCCTTGCTCGTGCCAAGTCCATTTCCAACAGCACACAGGAGGAGGCCTTGGTGGGAGGCCAGAGCACCGGCCCTCTCCTCGCCTGAGCAACCGCCCGTGCCAGCCTCTGCTCACACTGCCTCCTTGCAGCCTCACAAGGACTGCACATCAAGGAGGTCATTGGCCCCGATTTAAAGATGAGAAAACTGAGGCTGAGAGAGGTCAGCAGGATTCTAGTTCAGGCCTCTCTCTCTCTCAAGGCCTGCTTTGTTCCTCTACCTGCCCTGCTTGCCTGCTGAGGTGAGGTGGAGTGGACTCTGACCTCAGGCAAGCTTTGCCTTCCTTACCGCCTCTTAAACCAACCCAAGAAGCAAATAACAGCGTAAATGTCACAATAGGCGAAATTACCCAGAGGTGGGGTATTTGCAGGCCTAAAAAATCAACCTTTTCTCTTCCCACAAGTTGCTCCTGACCAATGCTGGGCAGCATTGGCCATCCCAGGAGAAAAGGCAATATAGAACTTTCTGGAAACCCACTAAATTCCTGAGTTCACAGGGGATTGTTGGAGTACCCCAAACCACACTTAATCTCCTGTCACTGTTTCTCTTCTAAGGTAGCAACTACTGTTTCCTCGTGCCTGCTATCAGACCCACTGGGTTTCTCCTCATCTCATCAGAGCCTCCGTGTTCTTTCCTTCTCAGAATCCCTACCCTCCACACACCCACACCCACCCGCATGAACACACAAGCACACTGACACACACACAGCACATGCGTGCACACACAAGCACGCTCACACATGCACACACTTGAGCACACTCACGCACATACATGCACACACAAGCACACACCCACATGCACACACACGCACACAAAGCAGACTCACACACCGACATGCACACACAAGCACACTCATGCACACACACAAGCACACTCACACACCCACATGCACACACAAGTACACATATGCACACTCACCCACATGCACACATACAAGCACACTCACCCACAAACACACGCACACACACAGAGCAATCAGTTCCTTTCAAAACCAAAATATATGAACTTATATAATCATATTTTCTTCTACAATTCTGAAGTATTAAGAAAAAGGTCATTATGCCTACACTTTTGGTTGAGGAAAATTTCAATCATCAAAATAAAGTAACAGAGAAGCAGAGCAGATCTGTTTCTAATGAAGAAAGTTTGGGGAAAGGCAGCTTGCGCAGGCACGTGTGTGTCCTGGGTGGTTTACACTGGTGTGCGTGCAGCGGCGGGCTGTTCCTCCCACCGAGGAGAGTGTGTCCTCGTGCAGCTTGGTGTGTCTGAGCTTGTGTGCCAGGGGACCCAGCAGCACTGAAGCCCCTTGTCCAGTCAGAATCTGGCAGCAGAAAATCTGCATTTAATTGCAAATGTTGTAAAAATAATCACACAGAAGACCAAGCTAGCATTGAAACTATGCGTCCTTGACTTAGTGCCTGAGTGTGGGACATCTTTCTACTGAAATGCTTATAAAGCTGCAAGCCATAAGTCAAAATTTCTTCAAGAACATGTCTTCTCTCGTTAGGATGATTTTACTTCTCAGGGTGTTCCCAGCCTTTTCCGGGAAAAGGAGATGGGGAGAGGGCATGGAGATGGGGGATTTATAGGGTGAGGGCGCGGGATGGGAGGCCTCCTTAGATCTGTCTTAAAGATGTCTTTGTTTTTAATTATCCATGTCTTGAACTACAGTGAAATCAGCCTCACTCTTGCGTTTTAAACTCAGATAAAAATGCTCTGCGTTGCAGCCTTCTTTCTACCTCCCAGACAGTGGCCTTTCCCCCATTTGAAGATTATTTATTGCTTCTCGACCACCTTTCATCCTGCTAAATGACTCTCCATGCTTAGTGCACAAAACAGCCCAGAGGGATTTTATTTCTCTGAGTGCTGGGCTCTGTCCTCTCACCTCTTCCCAGGGAACACTTTGGGCTCAAAAACCCGCATTGCATTCACCCTCCCAGGCCAGCTCCGCGTCGTTGGCTTCTCCCGACAAAGGCCCAGGGAGTCCCCTGGTCATAGGGCTGCCTCTGGGCCTGCATGACTATACTTTCAAAGGGGGGAAAAAATAAACTGCTTTTAGAAACTTGCCGAGAAGGAGCTCAGTCTGCAATACCTCCCTTCCCAACTCCCCACCCTCCAGGGCATCCAGTAGGTGGTCACCCTTGTGGACTTTAAAATGCAGATTTAGCCTAAGTGGGCTGATGCCAACCTCTCTTGGCTCCCCACCCAGGTCCAAAATAAATTCACACCTCCTCATTTCTGTCCTATTAATCAGTCCCTCCCAGGGAAAAACAAGCCAGTCAATGCTGGCCAGTTGGATGGAACCACAGAATACATGTTTTCAGATATTTTAAAATTAATTTTATTTCCTGCTCATATTTTTAATTTTGCTTCCATTACCAGAACGCAACTGCGCTGTACCTCTTGTTAAGGAAAACTGTAAATTCTAAAGTTAGACTTTCTTTTTCCCCTCAGGAACTGAAGGTTCTATTTGCAGACTCCATGGCCCTACCTCTGAGGCTGGGATCTGGGGAGAGGTGACCCCACGCCCCGCCAGCCCCCTCCTCCTTCAGGTTCTCATTTGCAGCTCCACACCACCCCCACTCTGGACTTTCTCTCTCATTTCCTGTCCCACTCCTGGCCCAGCTTGGCTGTGCCTAGGGGGCCCTGCTGGCTCTCCCTGGCCTTGGAGGTGGAGGCAGTGCCTGGGCGCCTGGTGTCAGCCTTGCTCTCAGCTGTGCCACTCCCTTGCTGTCCCTTCCAGCCCTAGCCCTCTCCTTCTGCTCCTGAGCCTCTGTAAAAGACAAAAATGCTGAAAGAGTAGGTCAAAAATATTTCAAAGAAACTTTAAAATGCCCTCATAACATAATTAGAACATAAAAATAGCAAATACTCACTAGAGCTTACCAAGGGCCAGGCATAGTCCTAACTGTCTGCCAGACATTCATTCATTTCATACGCACAGCGGTCTTGCGAGGTGGACACTATGATGATTCCATTTTGCAAGGAGACTGAGGCACAGAGACTGAAACTTGCCTGACGGCACCCAGCTAGAAAGGGGAAGAACTGGGATTTGAAAGCAGGCAGCTCCGAACAATGACACCATTCTACCTTGCTGGTAGAAAAGTAGATTTTATCATTTTTACTAGTGCAGTCATATCTCACTTATCAAGAAGTCCATGAATTGATAATCTCAACTATTCAGACCTCGATCAAGAACCAAAAACACAAGTAAAAGGATCCTTTGAGAGACTAAAGTATAAGAGGTGTCAAAAAATTCATAGCCAAGGGCTCCTGAGGAAAACCTCTCCGGCCTTCCCACAAGATTCTGAGACTGATTAACTCTTTGTGAGGACGTACAGTTCTAACACACTTAGTGAGTGGTCTCCCTGCCACAGCCTGTTAGAACAACAAACTAGAAAGAAATTCATATCAATCTTTTCATATCAATCTTATAGAAATGCATAAGTTAAACCATGGGACCATGACTAGCCATATTTGCAGCCAATATAGATGCTGTTGGTGATTAATTTAAAATTAGCATGGGGAAGTGCTTATGTTATCATTATAACGAAAAAGAAGCAGGGTGCAAAATTGTATCTATGGTGTAACTTCAACATGTGCAATAAACAAACAACACTCAAAACTGAAAAATGAGATAAAATGGAAATATATCAGAACGTAGCTTTCTCAAGGTGTCATAGATGATTTTGTTTTCTTTCTATTTTTTTGTTTTCTTTTTTTCAAATTTTCTGTAATGAGCATTTTATAGAGAAAAGTTCCCAATAAACTTTAAAAAGAGAAATAAGGAAAGAGGAAGAGAGAAAGAAGAAAAAGGAGGAAGGGAGGGAGAAAGGGAGGGAGGGTCACTAAGTCAGGTGCAAGCCAGCCACGCAACTGGTGACAAGGGAGAGGAAGAGAAACTATTTAATTCATGCCCAAGAAATCAAAATGCCTAACAGTCCAGGGGCCATTTCCTGGAAGGGCAAATTGCTCTTCATAAATCAATCTTCTCTGAATATATCACCATGTAATCAACTGACGATTAAAATAATAATCGCTATTAACTAAGCATGTCCCTCTTTCCAGACCAGCCCTTTGTTTACGTAATCACAGGGACTTTGTGAGGGAGTTATGCTTTTCCTCAGTTTACCCATGAAAACCTGAGGCAGGACAATTGATATTAGTTAGGATGAAGGTTTGACTCTGTTCATGATACCCAGCTAAGAGGGCTGAGAAGCAAGAAACAAAAGGTATCTATTCCCATCTAAAATGGTTAAAATGGGCCAGGTGCGGTGGCTCATGCGTGTAATCCCAGCACTATGGGAGGCCAAAGCAGGCGAATCACTTGAGGTCAGGAGTTCAAGACCAGCTGGACAGCGTGGTGAAACCCTGACTATACTAAAAATACAAAAATTAGCTTGATGTGGTGGCACATGCCTGTAAATCTCAGCTACTTGGGAGGCTGAGGCATGAGAATCACTTGAACCCAGGAGGCAGAGGTTGCAGTGAGCTGAGATCATGCCACTGCACTCCAGCCTGGGTGACAGAGTGAGACTTTGTCTCAAAAATAAATAAATAAATAAATAAATAAAATTGTTCAAATGATTAAAAATATTTTATTATTTAAAGGGTAAAATTCAAGTGTGTGGAAAAACTACTTAGCTAGCACACCTTATGGGGGTAGGTGGTGAATAAGTGAGGAAAGTCCATGTTGAGTTCCTTAGAACCTCAGCAGACACACCCCACGGGGATCCCAAGGGGCTGGGATGGCCTCTGCCTTACCTTGCTGGCTGGATAGGCCCAGCCTGCAGGCACCTTAAAGAGGTACATTCCCTTCTGGAGCCTAAAGCCTTAGAAGTGTGGATTTGGTCTAATATTGTCCTCTTGTGTCCCCTTCCTTCCCTCTAAGGAAAAAAGGAGGGAAGGAAGGGGAGAGAAGGTTCTGTGACCCTATGGGCCCACCATGCCACTACACAGCCTGGTTGCTGAGGGAGCCCCAGGCAGGCACCCAAGGCCTCCATTGAAGGATATATGTTCTCCAGGAGGGCTGGATGCTCTCATGTTAGCTCTTGAGCAATGACCAGGGAGTGGAACGTGGGAGAGATACAGTTCTATGAATGAAAGAGCCTTTGAATCCTTTCCTTAGAGGCATAGTTAATTTAAAATAAAGTTGTTGTGTCCAGAGCATCATAACATTTAAGCTCTGAAAGGCACCTTCACCATCACCTAGTTTCTCATCCAGTTTCCTTTGTTTGTTTGTTTACACATAAGGAAACTGAGTCCCAGACAGGGGAACTGATTTACCCAGGGTCACGTTGCAAGTCTGTGGCTAAGCCTGAACCACTTGTCACTTTCCTAAATTCTTACTGGATCAAGCTCATTTTGACAGTGAACCTACAACCATACAGCGTAGAATGATGCTCAGTGTGTCCTCCGGAGACTGCTTGATGCTGCTGCCAGGGAGAGAACACACTGTGTTCTTCTCAGATCATTTATTGAAAATTCTTCATGACATGGATTCCCAGGCCACATCTCCCTGCCCCTTCCACCTGGGAAGGGTTGAGATAGCGTTTACAAAATGACCACCCTGCAAAACCTAAACCAGAGCAGATCTCAACCCTAGACTGAACCTAATCTGTACCCAACCCCAAATACCAAACTTTTCACTGAACCACAGAAGAAACTGAAGTCTTTCAGAAAAATTGATAGTGAAGAATTATGAACCAGAACCAAAGGGATATGCATTCAACACAGCTGAAGCAGAACAGGACCCAGCAGATCACAATGTTGTCTGACTCCGGGTAAGTTGAGCTCTTGGCTATTAGTGATGTGGATAGAGAGAAGTGGGGTGAAGAAGCATCTCCCCTGGAAGAAAGAAAGTAGAAGATAGTGGTTAACTACTCCCAGATGTGCACCTCCCATCCCATCCTCCACAGCTGGGTGGAGGACTGGGATCCCCAGAGGGTCAGAGACACCGAAGAGTCCTTCGTAACAAAGGTAAGGACTGAAGACAGGCAGAATGTCAATGTCTTCTGTGTTTTATGTAAATGGATGTACCGTGCTTTGTGTTATAGAAGTGATACTGAATTGGAAGCCCATATTTGAAGAAAAGAACATGAACTGACTTCTTATCAGAGGTGCAGCATTTTAGGAATCTAGCAGCTAAGTTACATTCAGGTTAAGGCAAACACCAGCAGACAGATATTCGTGCACTTGTGTCAACTTTCGGGATGGGTACCTTGGAAATACCAATATTTCCTTTAAGAAGAAAATTTAACTCACCTTTTATTTTCCAACTCAAATATCCTTCCTTCCACTGAAACCTGCCTGATTATTTCACACCCTCTATGGTAGAAATAATGTCCTCCTCTGAACTGGGACAAAAAATATAGCCATATGTCTGCTATAATATTGAATCATTTCTACTTTTCATTATGGTTTTTGATGCCTGTGAGCAGTCTGGGGAAAGGTCTCCTATCTGAATTTTCCCTGACATCCTGGCCCTCCACAAAGCACCCAGCATGTGACAGTCACACAAGAAATGTTTACTGGATGAGCAAATGAATTTCTCAGGTTGCTGTCTCTGAAGTGAGCAACCTCAGTCTCCATGGATGGTCTCAAGAGGAGACACAAACCCGCCACAATCACATGCAAGCTTGCGAGGACGCTCCATGCACAGGTGCTATTTGGGGAGGAGTCCACAGATTGTATTAGATTTCCAGAGGGATCCAGTTCCCCAAAAGGTTAAGAACCATAGCTCCGGAACTGGGGAGACAGTCCAGATGAGGCAGTCTCTGTGACATCTTTGGACTTGCTCCCTCAGGAGTGCCTGGTGGTGAGCTTCTGGAAGATGGAAGATAGGCCGTGCCTCCACTCTGTCCCTGTCTCCTTGGCTCACTCAACAATAATAACGTCAGTAAATGCCACCATTTTTCAAGGACCTATAGGGTCTGCTGTAGTATTTGCTATATTGCAAATGAAGAACCAAGCCTCAAAGAGGAAGGTGTCACTGATGTCACAGAGCCAGTAAGTGCAGGGCTGGATTCTGAACCCAGGCCTTACTTCAGAGTCCTTATAGCTCTTCCTCTGAGGCAGCTCCTCAAACCCATACAAGTGAGACTTCAAGTAGTGTCCCTGGATGACAGGGCCTTCCAGTAAGGAACCCCTAGAGTCCCACCTATATAAAGTGTGTGTGTGTGTGTGTGTGTGTGTTTGTGTGTGTGTGCATGTCTGTGATAATGGATGGATGGATGGATGGATGGATGGATGGATGGATGGATGGATGGATCACTGGGTGGAAAAGGAGAAAAGGGATTTCTGCCTTTAGCTTCTTCTAGATGTTTATTATCCAAATCATAGGTATGGCAAAGACTGAATTCTATGGATAAACCCTGATTTGGAGAACAATAAATTCAAATAAGAAGGCTGTTGCACTCTGTTAAATATGTCCACCCACCACCACTAAATTAATGTTGAAATCCTAACCCCTAGTACCTCCAGAATATGACCTTACTTGGAAATAGGGTCATCGCACGTGTGATCAGTTAAGATGAGGCCATACTACGGAGTATGATGATCCCGTAATCCCATATGATCAATGTCCTTATAAAAGAGGAAATTTAGACACAGACAGACACAGACACACACAGGGAGATGACCATGTGAAAGTGAAGGCAGATGTCCGCAAGCCAAGGGACACCAAAGGTCATAGCAAGCCACCAGAAGTGAGGAACAGGCTTCCCTCACAGCCCTCAGAAGGAGCCAACCCTGCCCATACCTTGATCTTGGCCATCTGGCCTCCAGAACTGTGAGAGAATAAATTTCTGTTGTTGAAGCCACTCAGTTTGTGGTACCTCGCTATGGCAGCCCAACCAAACGAATACACTGTTTCTCCAAAAGTGTGAAGGTGTGAAAAGGTGCATGTGATCTGAACTCTAGTTCTATCTCATGTGCCAAATTCTAACCTTTGACTCTTTCAGCCTCCCACAAACTGTAGACAAACAATTCAGTCAGTATTGGCACGGCAGGAGTGATGGAAAGCTATTATGGATTGATTTGATTTTGCCCAGCACATGGCTTTGCCTTCATCAGATTTTTCTTAAATTTTGTAAACTCCTTAACTCAAACCACTGTTCTTCAGATGTTTGCATTGCTTATTTGTTTATTTCCAAGGAATACTTAACCAAGTCAGAAGCCAAGGCTCTGGAAATCTGGTTGGAACATAACCTCCTCCAGTTCCTAGCTTTACAACAGAGCAACCCTCAGTCCTTAACTGTGACCCATGAGTATTGGACCCTGGGCAAGTCTCACGGAGGGGAAAGGAAAGAGGCCTGAGGACAGCCCCTGCCCAGAAGGTGTCTCCAGCCCAGCCCAGGAGACAAGACTGAAAGGCAGAGTATAAGGTCTGTGTGATGATAACAGAAAACAACGCAAGAGAAGTCACGGCAACAGCCACGTGAGAAACACAACCAGAGTGATGAGTTCCAAAAAGGGAGAGTGAAATTTGGGGAAGTTAAAAAGATGAGAACGGATAAATTAAAATGGGCAGTAGATTGAAATTCAGGCTTTGCCCAAGTCAAGGGGAACTTGAAACTCAAGTTCCCAGATCACATCTAAATTTGGAGCTGTAGTTTTAAGTGGGTTTGAAACCCTGCCAAATTGCCCATCTTTTGGGTTCAAATCTCTTGATTTATTTGAAGCCACAAACATGGCATTTCTAAACAGAGGAACCAAAAACCAAAGAACTCAGCTGGGTTGGAACCCTTCATTATCGTTAATGTCTCTGAGTCCTCAAGGAGCAAGTCCTTACCCCACTGTGGGTGAAAGACAGGGCCTGTTGTGCTTCAGGTGGGTTTTCCGTTCTGCTTTCACTCACATTAAGAAGCTTAAGCCCCTAAGCTGGAGTTACTGAGCACTTGCTGTGTGCCAGGAACTGGGCTGCATCCATGAGAGCTGCCTGTGGGGCCTGTACCACAACCTGCCCTAGCCTCACCCTGGGGACTTAGCCCAGGGACTAAATCATGTACAAGTGCAAAGTAACAAGCCCATACCTGCAGGATGGAGCCACAGACTGGGTCAACACAGATCCAGAAATAGAAGGCACCAGAGGTAACAACTTCCATACATTGTCTTCACTCACAGCTG
This sequence comes from Hylobates moloch, assembly GCF_009828535.3. Classification (NCBI taxonomy): domain Eukaryota; kingdom Metazoa; phylum Chordata; class Mammalia; order Primates; family Hylobatidae; genus Hylobates; species Hylobates moloch. The sequence goes on along the minus strand of NW_026652295.1, from coordinate 42,963,011 downwards.
TCATAATTTACCCACAAAATGATTAAATCTTTAGCAGTGAACAGTGAAATCCGGCAACTAAGGACATCCTCTCCTAAGGGTTCAGTGACCTCTGATTTTCTAATTCTCAGTCCTGGCGAGGTTGACTGGTCCTTGAGGAACCTGCAGACAAAATGACTATATGGAGGTGCTAGTGTGGAAGGGGAGGGCTGTGAGTCCAGCACTGGCCGGAGGGAGATTTCTGAGGGTGACCGCGTGTGTATGTGTGTGTGATATGAACATCCACCAGGCCCTCCTTGACCCACAGAAGCAATGTCTCTGTAACATGAGACCTGGGGTTCGGGGAGGCGTCCTCCAGAAGGTCCCCCTAGACTGGCCCGGACATCGCCTGTGCTTGTCTCTCCCACTTCAGCATCCTGTGGGAACACACCAGACAGTCAAGGGAAATGAAACAGAGAAGCTGGAAGATCAGACATAACAGAGCCAAGTGGATGAAGAGCTTAGAGATGGATGAAGGCGTGTGACCCATTCCTGCTTCAGCGAGGAGAAACCAGGACACTGCTTCCTAGGGAAGCCCACGAGTTCAGGGTACAGTCAGGCTCACACTTTGATTCTGTCAGTGCACCAAAGGCGCAGGGGCCCTGGGAATCATGTCGGGATGGGAGGCACAAAAGTGAATGCCAAGGTGCCCTGTATGGCAGGGTAGCTGGCTTGGCCCTTTCTTCCCAGGGGATAGGTCTGCTCTGGAAATCAAATCCCTAAGACGCTGAATGAGCAGAGTTAAGAAAAGTAACTCTACTCTGAGGATCCTAATTTCCTCACTGGTAAAATAAAGGGGTTTATTCTACGGCTTCCAGAGTCTTTTCCATTCTCATTGTTTTAACTCATAAACAACAGAAATTTCTCATCGTTCTGGAGTCTGGGAAGTCCAAGATCAAGGTGCTGGCTGATTCAGTGTCTGGTGAGGGCCCATTTTCTCATAGACAGCACCCTCTCACTGCATCCTCACATGGTGGAGGGGCCTTTCTCTAGAACAAGGCACCTGTTTGTAGCGCACTACAGCTGCACTGACAGTTCTCCATAAGGAGGGAAATACATAGCAAATAAAGTAGCAAATGAAATGAGCCAACTTTGGCACCATCGGGAAAGAGCTCCATTTCCCTCATTGCTATTGCCTTTAGTCACAGTCTCTCGGATCTAAGTTCTCCAACCCTAGATGACAGCTCTTTTTGTCCCCTTTAGAAAGTATAACAATCTCTTAGGTGTGGTGGTTCCAGCCTAAAGTCCCATCTACCTGGGAGGCTGAGAGAGGAGGATCATTTGAGGCCGGTAGCTAGAGACCAACCTGGGCAACATAGCGAGACTCAGTCTCTAAAAATATAAAATAAAATACATTAGCCAGGCAAAATGGTGCAAGCCTCTTTCCCATCTACTCGGGTGGCTGAAGTGGGAGGATTGCGTGAGGCCAGGAGTATGAGACCAGCCTGAGCAATAAAGAGAGACCCTGCCTCCAAAAAAATAAAATAAAGTAGCCAGGTATGGTGGTGCCTGCCTGTCATCCCATCTACTTGGGAGGTTGAGGCGGATGGATTGCTTGAACCCAAGAGTTCGAGACTGCAGTGAACTATGATCATGCCACTGCGCTTCAGATTGGGTGACAGTGAGACTCCATCCCTTAAATAAAAAAATAATTAGAAAGCATAACAGTCTCATTTTCGATTGTTAAAAAATCCTACACAACCTAACCCAAAAAATTAATTTCTCATCAATTCAAACTTCTGCCTTCCTTCCTCTGTGCTCCAGTGCATCCGCAGAAACTCAAAGATAACAGAGACACCATCCACTAGCACTCTCTTATGTATAAGGAGAGCACAATCGACTCAGCGTTGTGTTCTGTCACCTTTTGCTAAGTTTTGTGTGGGAATAAACGACCCAAGATCTCACTGGCTTAAAGCAAGGAGATTCACTTCTCACTCACAGTTCATGTACCTGCAGGTGTGGCCCTGCTCCACATGTCTTTATTCCAGGGCCCAGGTTGAAGGAGAAGCTGCCATCTGGAACATGCCATTCTTGTGGTAGAGGGAAAAACACAATAACCAAACCAGGCAATGCCTTTGAAGGCTTCCATTCAGACATAGTATACACCACTTCCTATTCACATTCCACTGGCTAAAGCAAGTCACATGGCCAGGCCCAACAACGGAGCCAGGTATTATACTTCTCCCAAAGGGGACACCATGTGCCACCTGGCAACAGGTATAGATTTATAGTCCTCCTACAGGCAAGTGGCAAATAACTGGAAATGATAAGATCAATTACCACAAATAATCTTTACCACAAATAATCAAAATCTATAATTTCACTTGAGTCTATTTAATTAATATGAGGTAAACCACAGTTTATCTTAAAATGATCACATTTTAAACTGTGGCTTCCTTTAATGTTCTAAAGTGGTCTTAATTCCTGATTCATATCTTAAGGTGGGCTGTTCCTGAGAACATTTTCTCAAGATGAACCGTCACATACATGTAATTATCGTTTCTGTTTCCAAAAGATACATTTCTCACTTTGTCCCCAAGTTCTTAGATCTATATGCTCCTCAACTCTGTCTGACATTCAGTTTAGGAAAGAGGAGGTAGGAAAAAAGGATTTCGGATTGGTGCCTTACTCCCAGCCTGGCACACAGTAAGTGCTAAACTGGTCACTGGTGAGCAAATGAACAAGTGAACGGGCCATGGTAACTATCGACCATGTCCCTGGAGGGCCTGATGATGAGAAGGATCAGGCTTTGATTTCATCCGGAAGAAATGGTGTTCAGTATTTGAACACACTTCCTGGCTTGGAGAGGACTGGGGGCTATGGAGAACAGACTCATAAGGTGGTCCACGTGCCTGCTGCCTCCTGGTATTCATGCCCTTGGGTGACCTCCACCCCTTCAGTGTGGGACCTGTGACTTGCTTTTTTTTTGAGACGGAGTTTTGCTCTTGTTGCTCAGGCTGGAGTGCAATGGTGTGATCTCGGCTGACTGCAACCTCCACCTCCTGGGTTCAGGAGATTCTTCTCCTCAGCCTCCCGAGTAGCTGGGATTACAGGCGTGTGCCACCATGCCCAGCTAATTTTGTACTTTTAGTAGAGACAGGGTTTCCCCATGTTGGTCAGGCTGGTCTCAAACTCCCGACCTCAGGGGATCCACCTGCCTCAGCCTCCCAAAGTGCTGGGATTACAGGTGTGAGCCACCACACCCGGCCGACTTGCTTCTAACTAGTAGAATACAGTAAACATGATAGCTTGTTCTGGTTACATGTACGTGATTACAAGAGTTACATTACATAAAACTGTAACACCTGTCTTGCTGGAGTCTCTCACTTCCTTGCCAGCTTTGAAGAAGCAAGCTGCCATGTTGTGGGCTGCCTATGTTGGAAGACCCATGTGGCAGGGAACTGAGAGTGACCTCTAGGAACTGAGGATAGATTGCAGCTAACAGCCAGCAAGAAGCTGAAGACTCCACTCCTATAGCTGCAAGGAGCTGAATTCTGCTAGTGAAAGTGATCCTTCCCCAAACAAGCCTCAGGTGAGACTGAGACCCAGCCAATATTCTGATTGCAGCCCTGGTTTGCAGAGGACTTAGCCAAGTCATGTCCAGAGACTCCTGACCCACAAAAACTGATATTATAAATGAGTTTTGTAAGCCACTAAGTATGTAGGGTCTTGTTATGCAGTAATAGAGAACGAATATGGGCACATTAGCTCTACAGATTCTCCCTACAGAGCTTATCCACATTGTACACCAGAAGACTAAGCTCATGGGGTAGAATGACTTGCCTGAAGCCACACAAATATCTGGTGTCAAAGCCAGGATAAGAATTCACTCTTCCTGTCTTCCTCCTATGTAAATTTGTAAACACTGGAAGCAGCTCCCATCCTCAGTTCCTTGGGGTGCTGGAAGTCCATTTCTCTGCTAAGAATTCTGGGATTCTCTGATCAAACACTGACCACCCAGCAGCAGGAAAATCTTACTCTAGTGTTTAGCCTGATCTGCCTTGGAAACAGAAGTCTCCACGTAAGCTACCTCTGACCCAAAACCCTCCCCTTCCTCAGGCCCAGGAGAATTAGCTGGAAACCAACAATTAACCATTACCCAGAGTGCCAATTAATTGCCTAATAGAGCTTGACAGCCAGGAGCCCAGCAGCTTTGCTCCATCACCTGCTTTATAATTAGCCCAACAGGTGAACCACAAATCACTCAGGATGACCCAACAACTTCATTCAAACCTCCCTTTTAGAAGACTGTGAGATGCTGTTGGTATCAGAAGAGCCTATAGAAGCAGCCTGCATGTAATCCCAGCACTTTGGGAGGCCGAGATGGGCGGATCACGAGGTCAGGAGATCGAGACCATCCTGGCTAACATGGTGAAACCCCATCTCTACTAAAAATACAAAAAAAAGTGCTGGGTGTGGTGGCGGGCACCTGTAGTCCCAGCTACTTGGGAGGCTGAGGTAGGAGAATGGCGAGAACCCGGGAGGCGGAGCTTGCAGTGAGCGGAGATCGTGCCACTACACTCCAGCCCGGGCGACAGAGTGAGACTCCACCTCAAAACAAAAAAAAAGCAACCTGCATATGCCACAGAGAGAAGAACCCAAGATCGTCAGAACATCTGTACTTTCCTGAACAGCAGCAGGCTATGGGAGCAGAGGTGAGCTTAGAGCAAGCACCCCTGGAGGAGTCGGGGCTCCCAGCTTTCAACTACCAGGATCCCTTTTCAATGCAGAAGTTGTTGGTAGTAGTTATATTTTTTATATCTGGGGTAGACAAAATTCCTAACGATGAAAAACTACTAAAAGTTCAGTAACATTTTTCGATTAATGGTTGCTTCCTTTCAACAGGACCCACGTTTGTCGTGTGCACAAGTGCAATAACAGTATTTCTCTAGTCTCCATCAAAACATGGGCTTGCTTACCGTGAAGTCATTTAGTGAACTCATTGCTGCTGCTTTGTAGCTTTCGTGAATTTGAAGTTTGGTTGAAACAACGAGCATTTCTAACCTTAAGTCTGGTCACATACCCAGCTTGTTTCAGAATTTAAGTTTTGGTGCCACGGCATTAAAAAACACAGCATCACTTTACAATGGAAAGCCCAGAAGAAGTTCATAAATGCCAAGAATTACCACCCCGAATGGTACAGAACAGGCGAGGTGTCTTGTCACAGGTAAAAGTCATAGTTTCATCTCCTAATGCCAGGAAAAAAAAAAACTTTCTATCAGGCACAAATGGAGTACTCACAATAAAAAAATAACATCGAATGTATTATTCATGTCTGTCAGTTGGGAAGCAGTAGAGTGTAATGGTTAAAAATGCAGATTTGGAGGTAGACTTCAGTTGGAATCCCAGCTCTGCCATTTATTAGCTCTCTGACCTTGGCAGTTTTCTTCAATTGTCTGAGCTCCAATTCTCTCAAATAGAGATGTACTTGTTTTCCATTGCTGCCTAACAAATTGCCACAAGCAGCAGCCTTTAAAAAGCCCATTTATTATCTCACAGTTTCTGTAGGTCAGAATCCAGGCAGAGTCCTCTGCTCATGGATTTATAAGACTAGAATCAAGGTGTTGGCCGGTCTGAAGAAGAATCTGCTTCTAAGCTCCATTCGGGTGTTGGTAGAATTCAGCTCGTGGCAGCTGTGTGATTGAGGTCCTCATTTTCTTGCTGGCTGTTGGACTGGACTGCCCTCAGCTCCTTGCCATGTGGTCCCCTCCACAGGTAGTTCACAACACAATAGCTTACTTCTTCAAGCCAGCAGCGGAATCTCTCTCCCAGTCAGCTAAGATGAAGTCTTACATAATTTAATTGTGGGTGCAACTATCCCATCATTTTTTTTTTTTTTTTTCAGGTGAGTTTGGGTCACTGCAACTCACCTTCTGGTTCAAAATCTCTGCCTTCGTACTGGATTACAGGCACTCCACCATTTAGTAGAGACGGGGTTTCACCATGTTGGCCAGGCTGGTCTGGAATTCCTGACCTTATGATCTGCCCTCCTCAGCCTCCTAAAGTGCTGGGATTACACGCATGAGCCTCCGCGCCCAGTCTATCCCATCACTTTTGCCTTCTTGCCATGTTACTTAATGACTGGAGTGAAATTCCATCCTATTCATAGGTCCTGCCCACACATTTGAGAGGAGCACATTGATTATATAGGGTATGCACACCGGGGGCAGAACTCTTGGGGCCATCTTAAAATTCGGCCTATCACAGGAGATAATATTATCTATACCTTGGGGCTGCTATGGGGTTAAATAAGACACTGCATATAAAGTTCTTAGCTCAGTGCATGGCCTTCAGAAAACCTCAATAAATAACAGTCATTGTCCCCACCATCAATATCTGTGTCAGCGTGTTAGTTCATTCTTACATTGCTATAAAGGATTACCTGAGACTGGGTAATTTATAAAGAAAAGAGGCTTAATTGGCTCAGGCTTCTGCAGGCTGCACAAGCACTAATATCCGCTCAGCTTCTGGTGAGGCCTCAGGGGGCTTTTACTCATGGTGAAAGGACAAGTGGGAACAGGCACATCACATGGGGAGATGGAGCAAGAAAGAGAGGAGGAGGAGGTCCTCGACTCTTGTAAACAACTAGATCTCTCGTGAAGTGAGTAGGAACTCACTCATCACCAAGGGGATGATGCAAAGCCATTCACAAGGGATCCAGGGATCTGCCCCCATGATCCAACACCTCCCACCAGGCCCCACCTCCAACATTGGAGGTCACATTTCTAAATGAGATTTGGAGGGGACAAACATCTAAACCACATCCATCAGGAAGAATAAAGGCCTCCCAAAGATGTCTACAGAACCCATGAATATGTTATGCTACATGGCAAAGGGGAATGAGGATTGCAAATAGAATCAAAGTTGCTAATCAGCTGAGCTTAAAAATACGGGCACCCTCTGGATTAGGTCCTTGTGTTATCACAAGGGCCCTTCAAGGTAGAAGAGGGAGGCAGAAGCGGATTCAGAACCAGAGAGACGGAGAGTGAAAAGATTTTGCCCACTATGGCTGGTTTTGAAGATGTTAGAAGACCATGAGCCAAGGAATGTGGGTGCCTCTAGAAGCTGAAAAGGGCAAGGAATAGATTTCTCCCTAGAGCCTCTGGAAAGGAGCTCAGCCCTGCTGTCACTTTGATTTTAACCCAGTGAGACCCATTTCTGGTCTATATGACCTCCAGAACTATAATGCAATAAAATGGTGGTGTTTTAAGCCACTGCATTTGTAGCAATTTGTTACAGCATCTTTAGAAAACAAATACAATATGTTATATATTTTATTGGGGCTGATGAAAATGATAGCATTCAGGGCTGACCTGAAAGTGATTCACTGACCACTTTTAAAAGCTGGTTGCGAAAGTCTGAAGTGAAAAATCTGAAATAGAGTAAGTGACAGTCTCCCTGTGTCCAATCTGCTTGGCCTGAATGTACATGGTGTGAGGCCTCAAAGGGGGAAAACAGATGGAACACAGGTGTCATAGAGAGTGGCAGGTCCCACAGAGAGCAGTGGAGAATCGGGAGCTGAGAGACAATGTGCTGTGGGCATATGGCTTGGGGGGATGCCATGTTTGCTGGGAAATCGCCGATGGACTGTGTTTGGAAGAGGATTTAGAAATGTTGTGTATAGGCACGAGGGGGACCTACTAGAGTGGGGAGCTACTGGCGCTCAGCACTCGGATCAGTGGAAGTAATTGCTTTCTGCATTGTATCATTTAGGAATAGATTCAACCATGGATAATAGAGACCAGAGTGAACAGTGGCTTTGACAGAAGTGTCTTTCTGTCATGGTAAATGGCTTCTGCAGGGGAGCAGGCCAGGGCTGGTTTGATGACTCCATGATGTCACAGACCCAGGCTCCTTCTCCCCTGATGCTCTGCCTCCCCAAGGTTGCTGCTGTGGCCCACATGTTCCAAGATGGAGCAACATTGCATCCACATTTCAGGCTGCCGCCAAGGCGAAGGGCACAGCCTTTAAGTTTACATCCAAGATGAGGCATATAGCACTTTTGCTCTCATCCCAATGACAAGAACTTCATCAGATGCCCTCACCAGGCTACAAGGGAAACTGGGAAACTCACCCTTATTCTGGGTGGCCATGCAACCTGCTAAAACCTGAAGTTACCCTGGGAGAGGAGGGGAGAACTGATTGGGGGCAACCAGCAGGCTTTGCACAGTGCTGCCTAGGTTACTTTGGAGGCAGGTATTTTCCTCTCTATAATGAATTAGCACGGTCTCAGCACTCCAATAGCACCTGACGTCCTTTTGGGGACTGAACCTTTCTCCCATGGAACTGTCAGATGGGACTATTTATGAAGGTGCTGTTCTCCCATAGCCAAGAGCCCTATGATTCATTCCACCTCTAGCCTCAGGGAGAGACCAGTTTCTGTTATCCCCCCAAGCTGCCTAGTTCTTGCCCTTTCCCAGACCAGTTTTCAAACCTTTCCTTGTCTGTCCAAAAAACTTTCTTTCTGCTTAGATCAGTTAGAGTATGTTTCTGTTGTTTGCAACCTATAACCCTTCACCAACACCCTCTCCCCTGCATCTTTAAGCAGAAGCTTGCAGTCTCAGAGCAGAACCAGAAGCAATCCTTGTAGGGCAGTGCACATTTTAGTATTACATTGGAGAATCAGAAAGCAAAACACTAAGTTAAATACCTTAAGCAAGATTTAGATTTTATCTCTAAGACACTTAGGATAAGTAATTCAGAATTGGTTCAGGACACCATAATCCCGTTACGTGGGAGTCAGCAACTTTTTCTGAAAAGGCCAGATTGTAAATAGTTTAGGCTTTGGGAAGTTCCCATTCTCTTTGCAATTACTCCATTCTGCCATTGTAGTGCAAAAGTAGCCACAGGAATGGGCATGGCTGTGTTCCAATAAAGCTTTATTGACAAATCAGATGACAAGCAAAATCTGACCTGTGAGTCCTACTTTGCTGACTCCTGCCATCAAGGACTCCTCTCTCTTGCTGCTGTGCCTTAGCATAAGGCTTTTGTTATCAGGCTTGTCTCGTCATTGTCACAGGTGAATACCCTACCTCTAGCATCATCTCCTTTTGAAGAGTCTTGATAGATCCCACCCAATGACTTCCACCTACATCTTATTGGCCCAAACTGTATTGTATGGCCACCTCTATGAGCCAAAAAAAAGGGGGATATGTAGTTTTTAGAAGGATACTGAATAAACCCATGGTTCATCATGGAAAGAAGAAAGAACAGGAAGGAGAAAGGGAGGGAGGGAGATGGACTGAATAAAGCATAGGCAATGAGCAGTGTGTACTACAGGCTGGGACTGTGTCTTGTTCTGTCTGGTGTCCCCACACCCAGCACAGTGCCAGGCACATGGGGAGGAGGAGGAGGAGGATGGTCACTATTATTGAAGGCTTCACCTTGAGCCAGGTGCTGGGCTAATTAGTTTCCATTCACTTTCTTATTTAGCCCTAAAAACAACCCTCTGGCATTGGTACCATTATTTTTCCAGGTTTACCAATTGTGGAGATTGAAGTTAAGCAACTTGCCCAAGGTCACTGTTAGGAAGTGGATGGCCAGGATTCAAACCTACGTCTGTCTGACTTTGAGCCAGCGCAAAAAGCTGTGGGATGGCCAGGACATGGTTATGGAAAGACTGAGGCTGAACCAGATGACCCTGACAGCCTTCCACCCTGATCGGCTATGATAGCTACTGTTGTTTAAGCAAACTGAAATGAAGCCTCTCTGTGGTCTCCTTCTCATCCTCAGAACTGGGCTCCAATTACTGTCCTTTCCAATTTCTCTCTCCCCAATTATGCTGACCATATTTTCTGAGACAAAAATCAGAACACATTTGTCTGCCACTATCCTGACACGTGGTCTCCCAACACAGCAGGCTGTTTGAAATCAAGACTTTCTTGGAAACTGGGACACAGAGGCACCACCCAGGATGCCTGTGCCCCAGGGATGTGGGCCCCACCCAGCCCAGATAAAGGGACCAGGGCCACTGCTTCTGACTCTTGTGTTCCTTCAAGACTGAGAAGATGCAGGGTGGCTGTGGACATTTTGGAAGTTGCAGAACCTACCGCTTTTTCTGCCTCAAAGTAGAGGAATGGCAACGAGAAATCTGGAAAATTTGGATCTAGGGACCTCAGCTCTAGGGTGTGAGACCCTATTTCAGAGGCCAAGATTCTCAGAGGAATCGGAAGGTGAGAGCACTGTCATTCCATACAGGTTCACGTTTGCCATCTAGGCCAGTGTTCTCTCTGGGGAGCCAGGAAGGAAACCCACAGAGACCAGTTTCAACAGGAGCTGGCTGGAATGGACCAAGTGGTTTGGACTCACTCAGCTTGCTGACCCCAGGAGTAGGAGTGAGGAGGGAGCCGTGACTGCCTCTTTTCCTCTGTCAGAGTCCTCCTCCCCTTTAGAGACAAGCCCTCTTTGGCTCCAGCATGTCTCCAGGTTACTTCCATGTTGCCCCTGGTAAGCCCACCTCCTCCTGGAAGCCACCTGGACACAACGCCTCTCCCCCAGGAAGCCCCTGCCATGATCTCAGCTGCCCTCCTCAGTAAGCACCTAACCTCACACTTACATTGATGCCATTCCAGGGAAACAGAGTCACAGGAGACTGAGTGGCCCCCTATTGTCACCCAGAGGAGAGGCTGGAAAATAAGGCCTGGTCTCCCTGACCCCACTTGAAAAGCAGGCCCAGAGGTAGAGGAGAAGGCTTTCTAACCAGGGCAGGTGTGTGAGGCGCTTTTGTGACGGTGGTGTGAGGATTAACGGGATCACCACAGCCCACGGAGACACTTAAAGATTCCCCAAAGGGCCATGATGCCTCAGAGCTTCTACCCATGCGGCTCCTTTACACGGAATAATCTCCCCCAGAATAAAGGACCCTTGAGGAAGGGAAGCCATGCTGGGTGATTCAAAGAGAACTGCCGGGAGGATTTGCTAAGAAGATGCAATCAGGGGGCCTCAATGCACACGAGGCATGCAGGAGCCAAGGGGTACCACGGTGGAGAAGTTGAAGGATTCTGGGTATCTGGACCATCACACACACAGCCCAGGAGAGAGGACCAGGTCTCCATGGCAAACTGTGTCAATGTGACAATTTTACAGGGCAAGGAGGGATAGGGTTTATTTCTAGCCTTGATATACATTTTAGCTGTGGAAAGAGGTTATATAGCAAGCATGGGGTCTGTAGCTGCCCACCTGGGTTCAGATCCTGGCTCTGCCACACACTGGCAAGATATGGAGCCTCTCTGTACTCCACTGGGCCACTCTGTATGGCAGTTTCCTCATCTGTGAAATGGGCTGATGGGACAATGGGCTGCAATGTGGCTGTTGCTCTGCAGGATTCCTGATGCCTGGTGAGCACTGAGGCAGTGCTTCCTATTATTACTCAGGCCAATATTCACAGCCACCAGCTCGGAGGACTCCGAGCGCTGACGACATGACTGGCACAGAGCCAGGTACACACATTGTCTTCACACTTCACGCAGCCCTGCCGTCCACTGCTGAGAAGATCAAGGCTCAGAGGTAGGAAGGCTTGCCCAAGGCCATCCAAATAGAAGCGACTGAGCAGGGATTGGACACCCGATTGTTTGGCTCAAGAACAAAAGCCGGCATATAAGATTTGATGGTCACTTTTAGGAGCAGGTTAGGGGGAACCAAAATCCCTCAGTCCAAATTCATCTGCTTTTACCATCTGTTTCTTGCTTCCCACCAGTAAAATGATACAGTGTAGAGAGAAGCAGCTCCCTGGGTACTTTGGGAATTAGAGCAATAAATTTTTATAAGCCAATCAAAACACCGGGACTGGTTCTCAGACTTTCCTTCTTGCCCCACCACGTCATTGCCTTGCTGGACCTATCTGGAAGCCTCATTCTCATGGCTGGGGAGAGGAACTATTGAGGCCCAGACACACCCCTCTCTCAGGCAGGAGCCTGGGCCTGCCATGCAGTGCCTCATGCCATCTAAAGGGTGCCCTGCTCCTCCTCTGCCTGCCTTCTGTCCGCTCCACCCCTCCCCTATGGATTCTGTCACTCATCTTGTGCAAAAGGCTTTATCAAATTCCACTTGTATTTATATGAGAAACCTCCCTTTATTAGTATCCCTAAGACCTCTCCTGGAATCAGATATGCTCTTGTCTGTCTCCACTTCTTCCTTTTTTCACCAGCCCTGCTCTCTTTCTCAACTGATTCATGACCCTTGCTAGTCCCAAGGTTCATCTCTCTGCAACCAATCCTCAGAAGCCTAAGTGTGAGGCCAAGTCTGAGACCCACACTCCCTGATGGCTCCCCTCTGGCCTGCCCTTGGCCCTGCTGGAGGGGCCCAAGACAGAAACATTTTAATCAGGTGATGGTGATTTTCAGTGAGGACTTTGAAGGAGACGATACAGCCACATCCCATTCCCTTCCTGCTGTCAGCCACATCTTCTCCCAAAAAGAGGCCCCTCCCCTCTCATCAGCAACTCCCAGTATTGCAACCTGCCCACAGCAGAGGCCCTATAGCCTGAATTTGTTCTCTATACCCAGAGTCAGAACCTCTGAAGTGAACCCAGCAAATGGAAGTCATCAAACCCCCCGTGAGAGCCGTCCAACATGGAACCAGCCTGCAAGGTGGTTCTGACCTCCCCATCACCACAGAGTCTACAGGTCCAGGAGAGGAAAGACCAGAGTTCAACTCCAGCCCGCATATTAGAACCCCACTCATGCCCAGGCTCCACCACAGGGATACCGATGCCAACACCCAGGAGGGGCTCATGCACATGAATCCTCTTCAATGCCTCTCCAGCCATGGTTGAGAACCACTGGGTCAGACTGTCTTCATTAAAGGTCTCTGAGGGGCTCACATTACGAGTTGATCTTTAAATGTGTCTTGGTTCAGCCCACATTTATGGAGGACTGCTCTGTGGCATAAACCTGTCCCAAGGCACATGAGGGTAAACAAGACATGTCCGTCAACCTCAGCTCCCACCTGCCAGCTCCCACCTGAGAGTGAACAACTAGAATAAGACAATGACCTCAGCCCCTTCCAAACTCACGACCCAGGGTGCTGCATTGCACCGCTCTGGGAGCATCCTTCCTACCGTAGACCTTAGGGGTGTCTCCAGAGGGTGTTACCAATATACACCAACAGGATGGATGCATGTGATGCCTCATAGCTGTGCCATCTGAGTCTACTGCTGAGAGTGGCCACTTCATACTACAGTTGCCTAAAGAGCAAAGGAGAAAAGAATATTTGTTCACTCTTTGGAAACCCTGGATATCAATATGCCACTCCGTAACAGCAGTCCAGCTGTATTTCACTCACTTCACGCATTCCAAAAACATGAGTTGCTTGTGTTTTTCAACTAGACTGTGAGCTCTCCAATGGTATATATATACTTTTTAATTGAGACGGAGTCCCACTCTGTCACCCAGGCTGGAGTGAGTGCAGTGACGCGATCTCAACTCGCTACCACCTCTGCTGCCTGGGTCCAAACGATTCTCGTGGCTCAGCCCTCCGAGTAGGTGGGACTACAGGCACGCACCACCATGCCCAGCTAAAGTTTTTTGTATTTTTAGTAGAGATGGGGTTTTGCCATCTTGGCCAGGCTGGTCTTGAACTCCTGACCTCAGGTGATCCACCTGCCTCAGCCTCCCAAAGTGCTGGGATTGCAGGAGTGAGCCACCTCGCCCAGCCTTTAATAGCATTTTTATATTGAGGGTGAACATATCACTTATTGTCTGAGCCAGGGTGCTCCTAAGACTAAAAGGAGGAGCCAGTAAGAATTACACCAGTACAACAGGTGCAAGCCAGGACCACACCAGACAAGTAGGGCATGTGGTTCCCCAATTTATGTTCCTTCTGTTTCCCCACCATACAGAGCACAAAGTTTTGCACATAGGAAATATTGAGAACTATAAATATTTTTATTGCTTGATGAATTTACTTTCCTCTTATCAACCAATCCAAGTACAGAACCACCATTCTGTACAGAACCACATGAATACTCTCAAAACAACCATTGTTTTGAGAGTATTCTACTTTACAGCGCCAGAGAAGGACGTAGCCTCGTTAGGCTCTCTGCATTGAATTAATGTCCCTGGAGAACAGAGAAAAACCATGTTGCTGGGTCCTTCGTCAACTGGAGAGCATAACAAAATGGCATGCGTCAGACTCGCCCCAGCCCCTAATGAATGTTCAAGTGAGCAAAGTGACTGCCTTGCCCTCCAACTTGGAGCATTTCCAGAGGATTATTAGGCCTTCTTCCTGATACATGGGTTGTGTTAGGGGAGGTGGAAGCACGATTTCCACTTCCCTTGGAGAACATCAAATAATAGGAGAGCACTGGCAGAATGACAAATGAATTATTCGTGCCAGGAAATTTTGGACCAATGTGTACTTACCCTTGAACCCACTCTCAGTTGACCAAGACCGTGAACTCAGTGAGATTAAGGTCTTATCACCTGTCTGAATTTCTCACTACAACTTCCACAGAATGCTCTTCCCACTAGAAACTTCCTCCCCTGGGCCATCTCCCCCAGGCAGAGCCACAGATCTCTCCTGTGCCTGCCTCCATGTAGAAGGCAGCTGTCCCGGGTTACATGGGCTTTACCATGCCTGCCTTCCCCCCAAGAAAGCCTGCTTGGGTATGGTTGCCTGGTAGTGGGTAGAGTAGGCTGCCCCACCTAGTGAGCTATTGCTTTTTGACAGGAGCCTCTTGAGTTGAAGTCCCATCTCCTACAAGAGAATTGCTATTTTAGGCCAAAGGGTAGTTGGGCCTTTTGGAGCTCTTAAAATTATATCCTACATAAGTGGACACTTCTCTGCTGACCCATAAAAACAGTGAGGATAGAGGCCAAACCCATCAGTAGGTGAAAAGTGGTACTCTGGGGCACTGGGTCGTGTACTTTGGTTTTGTTTGTGACTTGCTCACAGCCCAGTCTCCTGAAAACAGACCCGCTGTCATCCCTGCGGCTGGCGTCTGTGTGATCGGTCCTGCCACAGAGTCCATCTGAAATGACAGACACCAGCATAGAGCCACGGAAGAGAATGGGCATCGGTCAGGGGTTTGCTCCCGGGGTGAGGGGATTTGAGCACAGGCCTGTGGGCAGGTATTATGTTCCCTGTCAAGTCTAAAAAGGAAAGGAAGAAAGGAAATGCAACGGAAACGGCCAAGCATCTCTGGAAGCTGGAGGGTTGAAAGGCAAGGACAGGGACGCAGCCCTTGTCTTTTCCGTTTGCTCTCTTCACAGCTGTTTTTATTTTGCCAAATGTACTGGAATTAGAATGCTGATTAGAATTAGAATCTCAGTTTGAGCCTTCAAACAGGACTTTCTTTCATTAACGGACTGCATCTCATTAGCTACTCAACAACCAACACATGGTTACCACTTGCCCGGACAGCAGTACCCCTTGCCCGTCGCAAATGCGTCCAGGGACTACGTCTTTCTGCCTGAAGTTGATTCTTCTAGAAACCAGGAAAGTATTGGTCCTCTGCACCTCCCCAGAGCCCTAATTCCCTGAACCACCGACGATCACCTGCCACTCCTGGCACAGGACGCCCTCAGCCTAACTTTCAGCTGTTCCTCTTTCCTGTTTCAGTGCCTTCCCCAGGTGTCAGACCTTCATGGACACCGCCCTGTCCCTCAGACTTTTCTGGGGAGAGGTAACGTTTGCTGAGCAGCTCGATGCCCCAGATACTCTGCTAAGCACCTCACATTCACCATCACATTCAATCTCCATGACCCAAATGCAGAGAGAGAGGTAACTTCCTGGTCACCCAGATGGCTCTTGTAAGAATGAAAATTTTAAATAATCTCTGTTAGCACCAAAACCCATGCTCATCTTAAATCCTTTCTTTCCTACTTTCCCCAACTCAAAACATAACTGTCAACCTTTCTATACCTTTCAGTCTAGCTCTCTGATATTTAAAAAAGCCAGTAACTTAATAAGCACTAAATTGTTCACAGCTGAGAATGGTTTTAAACAGTGGTATCTGACCTGCGGACTATGGGCCCCTTGTGTCCTTAGAATTACTGCAAACAGTTTGTGAATCCATAATGCATCAGGTAGTGTCGGTATATTGCATAAATTGATACAAATAGAGAATGTAACATTCTATTTGTCAAATGGATATGGATTAATGAAGTACAGTTCATTTTAAAGAACTGTATTTTCCAAGTACAGCTATTATCACATATGCATCTATGAAATGTTTTGAGCTTAAAGCGGCCTCCCTACTGAAAAAAGGTTGGGAATCATAGATTAAAATATCACACAGCCCCTATCCCAATCTCAGCTCCTCAAGTTATAGACATTCAGCTCACTCAACAGGTGTTTGTTGGGTGCTCACCATATGCTAGACATGTTCCTAGATACTGGGGTTATATCAGTGAAATATTAGGTTGGTGCAAAAGTAATTGCTGTTTTTGCCATTAAAAGTAATGGCCACCCGTGTCCTAATGTAGGCCATGCTGCAATTACTTTCGCACCAATGTAATAACAAACAAAAATGCCTGCCCTCCTAGAACATACAGTCTGCTAGGAGGGGGCAGAAAATAATAAATAGGCAAAGCATATTGTATGTAGGTGAAAAGTATAATAAAAATAAAATAGTGGCCAGGCACAGTGGTTCACACCTATAATCCCAGTACTTTGGGAAGCTGAGGCAGGAGGATTGCTTGAGACCAGGAGTCCAAGGCTGTAGTGAGCCATGATCACACCACTGCATTCCAGCCTGGTCAACACAGTGAGACCCTGGCTCAAATAAATAAATAGGAAGTTTTGGGTGGCAGGACTACAGTTTTAAATATGATGGTCAAGGTAGATCTCACTGCAATGTGGTTCGAGCATGGGAACAGTTCATGATGGGCCTTCTAGTAACATTCTCAAGCCAAAGACTTCACTCTGGATAGCCATTTCAGAATTTTAGAAAGATGATGGGGAAGATGGTAGATGATCTACAGAAGCTCTTAGCACCCCACAAAGATTCCTCACGCCTGCCTGTAAGCACCATCCATTGTGCCTTGCCTCATGGAAACACGAAGGGACTGCATGACTTTGATCTTTCCATTTCATAAAGACATACTATAAAGTTCCTTCCTGCATGCCCTCGTGTGGGAGAGCATGGGCCCCAGCCTTGTTCCTTGTGGTCTCTTTAGGTCAAGATGCCGAATCCCTCACCATGGAGCCAGCCGCACCCAAGCAGACCCTCCACCCCATGAATACTCCTGTTCCTTCACTGCCTGCCCTGAGCCCTTCACACCCAGCACCCTCACTGTTGTCTTGTCTGCTCTGGCCAACCTGGCAGCACTTGCCAGCTTTATACTCCCCTCCACCTGTACCCTAATGTAGGCCATGCCCTTTTTCACTCCCAACTGGTCAAGCACAGATGGCCTTGACATTCATATGTATTCAAACTCCAAAAAGCAAGTGTCTTCACAGGCCCCAGTCATTGAGAATCCTGAGTTTTCCAAATCTATCTTTACACCCTAAGCTAACCATCCTTTAGATAATCAGTAACACTTTCTCTTTTGCAGATCTCTTTTTCTCCAGAAACAAAGGACTGAGATGCACCCACAAGGGATGAACAGGGGATGCTGGCTGCACGGGTGGCTCCTTCCTCCGTGCTGCCCGTGGCAGAGGTGATTCAAACCTGATCAGTAGATTCCTACTTAACTCCTGGGGATGACCAAACTTAGGAACTACAAATGTTCTACCTGCGAACACCAAGGACCAGCCAAATGGGAGCTGCTTGCCTGTGCCCTTCATGTCTGACAATCTGCGAAAGCCCCCTCATGGTCCCTCCCCAGGAATCAGGTGGGCTGTCTGGGCCCATGGGTGTCACTCACAGGCCCAGGGTAGATGCAATGTAGGAGGAGCTCTCAGATTTCTTCCCTTGGGGAAGGGAACCAAGACATGCAGGACATTGAGGATCAGGAACTGAAAACAAAATGTCTTGGAGTAGAAAGAAGGGTTCTCTTGGGCCTTTGGTAAGAGGAGGATGTCCCTGAGAAAGCAAGAGAGAAATAGAGCAGAGAAAAGTGTAGAAGAGGAAGACAAACAACCCAGAAAGAGAGTTCCAGAAACCTAATTGATATTCTTGATTTCACCGCCTGGCCTTGGTGCCCTCTGACTTGGTCTGCTTTCAGTGGGTTTCTAGTCCTTGAAACCAGGATAATCTGTATGATGGCCCTGCCCAGGCCCCAAAGGCTTGTGCATCAAGCTGCTCCCTACAGCTGTCAGGGCTGGCCTGGGCTGCATGCTCTGAACCAGGCAGCTGGGGGCCCACAGGGATGCCGGCGGTACAGGGGAGGGCCCACGTTCCCAGGGAAAGTTGCCTGTCTGCAGGTCTGCACTTTGTCCCAGTTTCCTGACTTTCCCTCCAGGTCTCTCATCTAGGCCTGTGTTCTAGCACATTTCAGTCCTGGTGTTACATTCTTCAACATCTTTTTCTTTATTATAATAGCAATTTTCTTCTGATCAGAACAATGGTTACCTGTGGGAGATACATGAGGGAAGCTTCTGGGGTGCTGGTAAATGTTCCACCTTTCTTTTCTCTCTCTCTCTCTTCCTTTCTTTCCTTCTCTTTCTTTCTTTCTTTTAAGAGACAAGGTCTCACTCTGTTGCCTAGGCTGAAGTGCAGTGGCACAATTATGGCGCACTGCAGCCTAGAACTCCTGGGCTCAAGAGATCCTCCTGCCTTAGCCTCCCCATTAGGTGGAAATGCACCACCACACCTAGCTAAACTTTTTTTGTATTTTTTGTAAAGATAGGATCTTGCTATGCTGCCCAGGTTAGTCTTGAACTAGTGGCTTCAAGGAGTCATCTCATCTTCGCCTCCCAAAGTGCTCAGGTTGGTCTTGAACCCCTGGCCTCAAGTAATCCTCCCACCTCAGCCTCCCAAAGTGCTGGAATTACAGGCATGAACCACCATGCCTGGCCAATGTTCTGTTTCTTGGACTTGGTGGTGGTAAAAAGGAGTTGACTTTGTCACCATTCAGTAAGCTGTGCTTATATGTTTATGCATTTCTAGATGTATATTATTTATTACAAAAAAAGAATAAATTTGAAAGTGAAGACATTTCCCCAGCCTTTGAAGAGGTTGCAGTCTCCTTAGGGAGGGGGAGCTGAAGTGAGAGGGAAGAGAAGTGTTGAGAAGCCTGTCCATCCTCCCTTCTCCTCTGTCCCTTCTGCCCACCAGTCTCATCGTCCCCACTGCACCTGCTTCCTGGGCCTTGCTGGACCACTCTCCTGCCCAGAGGCCTCCTCCTCCTCCTCCCCTGCACCTTGCTCTTGCCCTTCCCTCCTGGTTTCTCTTCCTCCCCTCCTTCCCGCAGGCCTCCCTGGTAACCCACAGCCTCTGCGCCTGCCTCTGTCTTTCTATCTTTGTCCCAGATTGCCGACTTTCAGTTCTGGATACACAGATGGTGTTCTCTCCCCACCTCCGAGGTCCCCTCCCTCGTCTCTTTTTCAATGTCTTGGTGACAGACCCTCCCCTCTCCCCACAAACCCCAATCCAAACATCACGTGAGGTCAAAGCAAGTGAGCTTTGGCTCAGAGGGAGATGAGTGGGAACAAAGCAGCGGCCTTAGTTATGGCTGTTAATGTGAACAGCTAAAAATCACTGCAGGTCTGGAAATGTTTCCATGTCCTGAGGTCCTTCCACCTGGAACAGGACTAGAACTGATGGAGAGGCAAAAAAGAAGCCTCAAACAAATGGAAAGTCACGTTATACGGGATCTTGGATAGGAAGACTCAATGTAAAAAAAAAAAGATGTCAATCTTTCCTCAATTAATGTTTTAATTTAATGAAATTCCAATAAAATACTAATGTATTTTTTGAACTAGATTATCTGATTCTAAATTTCGTATGGAAAATAAGCAAATAAGAATAGCCTAGTCACCTCTGAAAAAGAAGAGAAATGAGGGAGTCCTGCACTATTAGACATTAAAACATATTCAGTGTTCTGAAAGAACTCTGACACTGGCATATTAATAGATTAACAGACGGCACCGAACAGAAATACCAGAAATGCACCCAAATAATACAAGATGGTGTTATGATAAAAGTGGCACTTCAAATCACTGGTTAAAAAAAAAAGTCAATTATTCATTATTCAATAGACAATATCAGTATATCTTGGTAGCAAGCTAGATAAAAATAAGCTTGGACTCAATTAGAAACTTCAAAATTAAACAAAGGCTTAAACAAAAGATAATAAAACTGTAAAAGTACTAGAAGACATGGGAGAATTCTTTTAAGACCTTGGCATAAAGAGGGTCTTTCTAATGACAGCATATCCATATTATAAAAGGAAAGGCTGATTCGACTATATGAAAATCAAAACTTCTATGTGGCAAACAGACAAAAAAAAACACCTAAGGAAAAAATTTTTTAAAAAGCAAATAAACATGTCAAAATAGGAAAAAGCGTTTGCAACTTACCTCATTGACAACGATCTGGTCTCTATAATAAATAAAAAGCTCCTAAAAATTAATAGAAAGATGACAAACACCACAGTACAAAAATGGGCAAAAATAGAAACCGGTAATTTATACATATATAAAAAGAATAACATAATCTCCTTTAAGCATTTGAAAATATCTCCAACCTAACTCAAGATATTAAAAATGTAAGATAAATCTTTTTCACTTCTCTCCTATCAATGATAAACGTCAGAAAGTTTGAACACCAACACGTTCTATTGGTGAAACTGCAGAATACTGCACTCTCTGCCAGGCGCAGTGGCTCATGCCTATAATCTTAGCCCTTTGGGAGGCTGATACAGGAGGGTTGCTTGAGCCCAGGAGCTGGAGACCAGCCTGCACAACACAATCTCTACAAAATAAAACTTTTAAAAATTAGTCAAGCGTGGCAGCACACGCCTATAGCCTTAGCTGCTAGGGAGGCTGATGTGGGAGGATTGCTTGAGACCAAGAGGTTGAGGCAGCAGTGAGCTATGATCACACCACTACGCTCAGCCTGGGCGACAGGCTGTCTCAAAAAAAAAAAAAAAGAAAGAAAAGAAAAAGAAAAAGATAATTGCACCCTCATACACTGCTGGTATGGGGAAAAAAATTGCCACAACAAACCCTGATAGAGGGCACTTTTGTATCATCGAAATGTAAAATGCATATACTCTTCGACCTAACAATTCCACTTTTAGGAATTTATCTTTCAAGTATATTTGAAAATATGCAAAGTGACATATGTAGACGACGTTCATTGCATTGTTATTTATAATAGCAAAACGTTGGAAACAACCTAAATGTCTATCAGTGAAAAACTGGTTAAATAAATTGTGGTACATCCTTACAATGCCATACATCTACTCAAAAGAGAGAGAATGATCTTGATGTTCTTTATCATTGTATAAAATACTTCCAAGTTGTATTAAGTGAAAAAAGCAACATGCAGTATAGTGTGTCAGTATTCATGAGAAAAACAAGGATAAAAATAATGCGCATCTCAATTATCTTACAAATGTACAAAATAAAATCTGAATGGAAATAATGAACTAGACACAGTGGGTGCCTATGAGGTGAAATGGGAAGTGGACAGACAGAGGGCATGGGTGGGAGAACATCCTCTTACTGTATATGCCTTTAGATATTTTTTAATGTTTTAACTATATATATATATAATCTATTCAAAAGTAAATAAAAAACAACACAGAAAGAGAAAAACAGAACCAGCATTTAAGTGGCTTAACCATAAAGGATGTGGCTGGTAAATGTTCACATTTCAAAGAGGAGCTCAAAACCAGGTTGAGAATGCCAGCCTGGTTGAATGAGGGCAGCTTTGGGACACAGCATTTCTTTGGCCATTTCCCTTCAACCATGTTTCATGCAGTCTCAGTGGTTTTATTACCACTTGCCTGCCTATCCAGAGCACACCTAGAACCAGGTACATGAATCCCCAAAGATATTTGTGTGGTTCTACCTTCCTGGTATTGTGGGCCTCACACAAGGGCACTCCCTCAACTCCAAAGGGTCCCAAGTCTGCCTTGAGGCTAAGGATATGGAGGGAGGAAGGAGTCAAGATTCTCCTTAAAGCACTCCCTTCTTTCCTTCCTTCTCTCCCCACCTCGATCTGACCTTCTGCCTGGCTCTCTACACCAAGTGGGGGGCCCTCTTCATTTCACCCTTATTGCCACCTCTCTACTTGCACTTAACCTTCCACCGTCCCATCTGCTTATTCTCTATCCAGTTACGTGACCTGGGGCAAGTCACTGTTACAGTTTGCTCACCTGTAAAATGGGAAAAATGAAAATGATCTCCCAGGGTTGTTAGGAAAAGCAAGTGACATTGGATAACTCCAGGAGCTGCATTGACATAAGCAGTTGCATTAATCTAAGTAATTAGTCCTAGCAGCCACAAACATCCAAATCTCAGTGGCTTGGCACAAGAAAGATGGATTTCTCCCTCGGGAAAATTCCAGTGCAGGTTGGGCAGCCTTTCTCCATCTTGCAGTCCAGCTGTCTGGACCACATGGTCTCCAGGGTTCCTGCAGCAGGGGAAGAGGGGGATGGAAAAGGCACACTGGTTTTACCTGCCTCAACCCAGAAGGAACACACATCATTCTGCTCATGGTCCCTTGGCCAGAACTAACCCCATGACTGACCTTAACTCCACGGGAGGCTGGGGAGTCCAAGGGCACCTGGAATATTTGGAGACCTCTATCTCTGCCCCAGGTTTCTGCCACCACCCTCATCGTATCACCCCCACCAGGCTGCATACTTTGCCACTCACAAAAATGTCTACTTAATGTTTCTCTCCTGAGGCCTGGGCGGCAGTCATGGAATGACATGCTTACAGTGGGGAAGTCCAAAGAGATCTCCTCACCCCTCCTGCCCCATTTGCTAGCCCTCAGGATGTCAGCTTGTCACCTGCTGTCCCCTCCTCTCCAGCCCTTGATTTGTTTTAACTGGGGTAAGGCACAGCCGGGAGTAGACTTGAGTGACCAGGTTTCACCAAGAACCAGGTCAGCAGGACAGTGGTGTAGGGACCAGAGTGAGAGAGAGTGGCTGGGTCTCTTTGACCCTCAACTCCCTTGACACAGTGGCCATAGTTGCTTGGCATTTTTGTAGGACTGTGAGGTCCTGCGGGGCTGTAGGTCACCTTGTTTCATTATCCCTTCCCCACAAAACTCCAAGTGACTCCCATTAGGCGTGGGCTTTAGTCAGAACCCAGCCAGAGGAGCCAGGACAGGTTGGGGACAGGGCAGGTCCTTCCTTAGGCTGTCCCTCTCTCTGCCAAGGGCACTTTCCCAGTTGGCGGCCAACAGTGTAGGTGAGAAACCAGAAACCAATATGTCAAACAGATATAGCAGAGAAAGTCCAGACAAATTCTGTCCCCCACGCCCCCCTAGCTTCAGTCCTCACAGCCCCTCCTTCCCAGAATAGCCTTGGAGGAAAGGGATGGGTGGGGAAGGCAGCTTTCCCTCCTCCCGGGGCTGCAGCTGCTGGCTGGCCCCAAGACAGCAGCTGCTAGGTGCTGCTTCCTCTCCTGTGGACGGGGCGGTTTCTGTCAGCAAGTGTGGGAGGACCGCCCTCCCTGCACATCTCAGGTGACCTCTCTGACCTCCTGTGGCCCAGACCACCTGGGCCCTGCTGCCCTCTGCGGACCCCTTTCCTCTAACAGCCGAATGAATGAAATAGCTCCAGGCTTATCCTAGAGGAATGTGGAAAATGTTGCTTTGTTCCTAAGTTCCAAAGACTCCTGGGAGGTGTCCATCCTCAGGGCTTCCCTCCCAGGGCTACCCTCCCAGGGCTACCCTCCCGGGGCTGTGGTCTTCTTTTGGGACCCCTCATATGACTCCCCCAGCTCCTCCTCCCTTCCTCAGCCTACCTCGAATCCCTGCCTGCCATGGGCGACAGATGAAGGTGAAAAGATACCAGCCCAGGATGCAACAGGAACCAACACCACATCCAGTACGAGCCCTCGCTGCTCCAGAGGGGCTGAATGCCAACACACACACACACTCACACTAGGTCACACAACACTCAAAGGAGTATTTATTTATTTAAAGATGGGGTCTTGCTCTATCACCCAGGCTGCAGTACAGTGGCATGATCATAGCTCTTTGCAGCCTTGAACTCCCAGTCTCAAGCGATCTTCCTGCCTCAGCCTCTTGAGTGGCTGGGACTGCAGGCACGCACCGCCACACCTGGCTGATTTTTTATTTTTTGTAGAGACGGGGTTTCGATATGTTGCCCAGGCTAGTCTTGAACTCTTGGCCTCAAGCAATCCTTCCAGCTCGGTCTCCCGAGTAGCTGGGATGCAGAGGAGTCTCTTGTGGGCTGTCCTTCCCCTTAGGCCTGGCTGCATCTGTTCTTCCTGTCAGAGCTACATCTCCATGACCACATCTTCTGTCTTTTCTAAGATTTCTTACCCCCTGTCCTCTTACATGCCAAGGGAAGATTCCAAATTCCTGGGTTTTGGGGAGGGTTTTTGTTTGTTTTTTTAATTACCTAGAATGATAGCTCTCTCACACATCACAAAGAGGCAGACTAGCACGATGGTTACGAGTACACAGACCCCTGAGCCAGAGTGCAGGGCTTTATATCTCAGCTCTGCCACCTGCTGGCCATATGACTTTGAGCAGGTTACTTAACCCCTGAGTCTCAGTTTCCTCATCTATAAAACCAAGGTAATGATATTACCTACCCCACAGGGCAACCACCCTTTGAGGATTAAATGATATAATGCATGTAAGCCACCATAATAGGATGGACAGTGGTCCCCTCCAAAAGATATGTCCACATACTAATCCCTAGGAGCTGTGAACGTGAACTTATTTGGAAAATGGGTCTTTGCAGATGAAGTTAAGGATATTGAAATGAGATCATCTTGGACTGTCTGAGTGGGCCCTAAATCCAGTGACAAGGGTCCTTATGAGAGACACACAGAGAAAGCCATGTGAAGACAGAGGCAGAAGGCCGGGCACAGTGGCTCACGCCTTTATCCCAGCACTTTGGGAGGCTGAGGCAGGAGGGTCACTTGAGGCCAGGAGTTTGAGACCAGCCTGGCTAATGTGCCAAAACCCCATCTCTACTAAAAATACAAAAATTAGCCAGGCATGGTGGCATGCACCTGTAGTACTGTTACTCGGGAGGCTGAGGCAGGAGAATCACTTGAACTCGGGAGGTGGAGGTTGCAGCAAGCTGGGATCGAGACACTGTACTCCAGCCTGGGTGATGGAGTGGGGCTTTGTCTCAAAAAAAAAGAGAGAGATAGAGATTGGAGTTATGCAGCCATGAGATAAGGAACACCTAGAGCCAAGCTGAGAGAAACCTTCCGCTTTTCCCTTAGAGCTCCGGTGGAAGAATGGCCTTCAGGTCAGACAGTGGCCTGCCCACACTTGAGTTTGGGCTTCTGGCCTCCAGAAATGTGAAGAATAAATGTTTTAAGCCATGCAGTGTGTGGCAATTTGCTGTGGTAGCCCCAGGAAACTAACACAATTACTCCAACAGTGCTTGGCACATAGTAAATGTTCAATAAATGTTAGCAACCTTTATTATTGGCCCTGTTATTGGACCTAATTGTTATCTGAACCTAACTTTTCATTAAAAGTAATAATGACAGGGAAAAGAAAAACCCATCAACCGTTTTCCTAAACTGAAGGGACATCTTCCCAGGTCTCACTCTTAGCAATATAAAGACACCTCCTAAAGCTTTGAAATTACATTGTTTACAGAGCAAATCCTTAGATTGGGCTCCCTCCCTCGCTCCCCAGGGGTTGGGCAGGATCTTCCTTCCTGTCACATGTCCAGAACCCTCCAGTCCATTTTTTGGTCTAGAGCCTGGACTCTTGGTCTGAGTGGGGTCTGATGAGTTTTATTTTCCCCGATCCCTTGCTCCAGCTGAATGAGGGGACTCGCTATCTCCTCTGCATTCTCTAATGCCTTCCTGTCTCCCTGCTGCATCCACAGGGTGTCTACAGCCTGATATTACCCCTAATATTTCCATGTGCTCCAATGTTACCCACCTTTTAAGACCCAGCATAGATTCTGTCCCTCTATGAACCCTACAGAAGAGAGAATACAAACTCTCCTGCCTTCTCCTGCCTCTCTTTGAGCACTTACATCTTTCTAGTACAAGGTCGGTCTTCTATGTTGATACCAGCAAATCACTCCTCAATAGCTCTGTCTCCAAAATAAGGCTAATCATTTCTTCTGCTGTGAAAGGGGTGTGAGAAAAAGCTGATATGTGCCTAGATTCCCACTTATAGAGGAATGCCTGCAACTTCCACACAGTTTTAACTGAGAAAGTTCACATAACTGCAAAGCATCTTAGCATTATTTCTCAAAGTTATCTTATATGCACAATCTCATCTGAAGCATTTAACAACACTATGGAGAAGGCAGGCAGGGATTATTGACCCTCTTTAACAAACTAGAAAACTAAGTCCTAGAAAGATAAAAATTCAACTAATATTTATTGAGCACGTTCTATGTGACAGGTATCGAACCCAGCACAATCACATTATGCTTTCTCAGGAGCTCTTTGAGTTAGGTAGTTAAAAGTATCAGAATCTAGAACACTAAATCCACTGTGAGTGTAGAACAAAAGTCACAAAACCCAGGTTTGGAAATGATCCCCTGTGGGAATTTTCATGAGTAAGTGCTTGGGCCTCAGTTTTCTTACTGATGAAATTGGATTTATAGCTGTAGCTGGTTTCTCTTGCAGGTTTTGTTTTGTTTTGTTTTCCTGCTAGGAGGCCCATGATCTTGGGATTGTTTTTCATGGGTGATGATATCATAACTGCCCCTGCCCCTGCCCATGCAGGCCTGGGAGAAGAGTAGAGATGGAAACCTGAACTGTCATTCCATCTCAGCCACTTGTGAGCTACGTGACTTTGAGCAACTCTCAGTTTTCTCATCTATGAAATGGGAATTCGGTCTCTCCTATTCAGCACACAGGTCATTGGTGGTTGAGAATAAGAAATGATCTCATGTCTGTAACAATGCCTTATTTTAAAAAGACAAAAAAGGCCAGACAAGGTGGCTCACACCTGTAATCCCAGCACTTTGGGAGGCAGAGGCAGGTGGATCACTTGAGGTCGGGAGTTTGAGACCAGCCTGGCCAACATGGTGAAACCCTATCTCTACTAAAAATACAAAAATTAGCCAGGCATGGTGGTGCACGCCTGTAATACCAGCTGCTCAAGAGACTGAGGCATGAGAATCACTTGAACTCAGAAGGCGGAGGTTGCAGTGAGCCTGAGATTGCACCACTGCACTCCGGCCTGGGCAACAGAACAAGATTCCATCTCAAAAATAAATAAGTAAATAAATAAAATAAAATAAAATACTAAATAAAGGACAAGAGACACCCATTGCATCCATTTTAATGATATCACTTGCTCTGTCTCTGCTGCTGTAAGAGTGTCCAAGGATGAAATTGCTACTTGGAAAGGCTTAGAGATTCCAGGGTCCTCAGACCCCACAAGGAGCAGGAAATGGCACACACAGCTGAAGGCAGGTCATGGGGTAGAGCAATGAGCCTTGCACATGGCTTTGATTTCCAACAGTTTGCAACAGAGATGATCCTTGTGAATGCAGTGGCCTCACCAAAGGCTTAAGGGGCAGGATGCTGGGACTTGACATGGAATTCAGCATTCTTGAAGTTCTGAAGCTGACACTTCTTATGTTTCAAATCCTCTCCCTTATTTCCTATTACCCTATTCTTCCTTGCTATAATCTTACCTATTAACTCAGAAGCAACAAAATTTAAAAGGGACACAGAGTTTCAAATAGTTCCAAGGTGGTCAGAGTTTTAAATAAACCACTCAATTTCCCCTTTAAAAATTTTTGTTTCACATCCCAGAAAAATTGTATTTTTTTTTCTTTCAGCACTTTTTGATTAAAGTCAGGTTGACAGGGTGGTTCCAAGATGGCCAAATAGGAACAACTCCAGTGTACAGCCCCCAGCATGAGTGACGCAGAAGATGGGTGATTTCTGCATTTCCAACTGAGGTACTGGGTTCATCTCACTGGGGCTTGTCGGACAGTGGGTGCAGGACAGTGAGTGCAGCCCACCGAGTGTGAGCCAAAGCAGGGAGAGGCATCGCCTCACCTGGGAAGTGCAAGTGGTCAGGGAATTCCCTTTCCTAGCCAAGGAAAGCTGTGACAGATGGCACCTGGAAAATTGGGCCACTCCCACCCTAATACTGCACTTTTCCAACGGTCTTAGCAAACAGCACACCAGGAGATTATATCCCACGCCTGGCTCGGAGGGTCCCATGCACACGGAGCCTCACTCATTGCTAGCACAACAGTCTGAGATCTAACGGCAAGGTGGCAGCGAGGCTGGGGGAGGGGCACCCACCATTGCTGAGACTTGACTAGGTAAACAAAGCTGCCAGGAAGCTCAAACTGGGTGGAGCCCACCACAGCTCAAGGAGGCCTGCCTGCCTCTGTAGAGTCCACCTCTGGGGGCAGGGCATAGTTGAACAAAAGGTAGCAGAAACCTCTGCAGACTTAAATGGCCCTGTCTGACAGCTTTGAAGAGAGTAGTGGTTCTTCCAGCATGGAGTTTGAGGTCTGAGAACGGTCAGACTGCCTCCTCAAGTGAGTCCCTGACCCCTGAGTAGCCTAACTGGGAGGCATCCCCCAGTAGGGGCAGACTGACACCTCACTCGGCCGGATACCTCTCTGAGATGAAACCTCCAGAGGAATGATCAGGCAGCAACATTTGCTGTTCAGCAATATTTGCTGTTCTGCAGCCTCGGCTGCTGATACCCAGGCAAACAGGGTCTGGAGTGGACCTCCAGCAAAATCCAATGGACCTGCAGCTGAGGGTCCTGACTGTTAGAAGGAAAACTAACAAACAGAAAGGACATCCACACCAAAACCCCATCTGTACATCACCATCATCAAAGACCAAAGGTAGATAAAAACCACAAAAATGGGGGAAAAACAGAGCAGAAAAGCTGAAAATTCTAAAAATCAGAGCACCTCTCCCCCTCCAAAGGAAAGCAGCTCCTCACCAGCAACAGAACAAAGCTGGATGGAAAATGACTTTGACAAGTTGAGAGAAGAAGGCTTCAGATGATCAAACTTCTCTGAGCTAAAAGAGAAAGTTCGAACCCATGGCAAAGAAGCTAAAAACCTTGAAAAAAGATTAGACAAATGGCTAACTAGAATAACCAGTGTAGAGAAGTCCTTAAATGACCTGATGGAGATGAAAACCATGGCACAAGAACTACGTGATGAATGCACAAGCTTCAGTAGCCAATTCGGTCAACTGGAAGAAAGGGTACCAGTGATTGAAGATCAAATGAATGAAATGAAGCTAGAAGAGAAGTTTAGAGAAAAAAGAGTAAAAAGAAATGAACAAAGCTTCCAAGAAATATGGGACTATGTGAGAAGACCAAATCTACATCTGATTTGTGTACCTGAAAGTGATGGGGAGAATGGAACCAAGTTGGAAAACACTCTGCAGGATATTATCCAGGAGAACTTCCCCAACCTAGCAAGGCAGGCCAACATTCAAATTCAGGAAATACAGAGAACCCCACAAAGATGCTCCTCGAGAAGAGCAACTCCAAGACACATAATTTTCAGATTCACCAAAGTTGAAATGAAGGAAAAAACATTAAGGGCAGCCAGAAAGAAAGCACAGGTTACCCAAAAAGGGAAGCCCATCAGACTAACAGTGGATCTCTCGGCAGAAACTCTACAAGCCAGAAGAGACTGGGGGCCAATATTCAACATTCTTAAAGAAAAGAATTTTCAACCCAGAATTTCATATCCAGCCAAACTAAGCTTCATAAGTGAAGGAGAAATAAAATCCTTTACAGACAAGCAAATGCTGAGAGACTTTGTCACCACCAGGCCTGCCCTACAAGAGCTCCTGAAGGAAGCAATAAACATGGAAAGCAACAACTGCTACCAGCCACTGCAAAAACATGCCAAATTGTAAAGACCATCGAGGCTAGGAAGAAACTGCATCAACTAACGAGCAAAATAACCAGCTAACATCATAATGACAGGATCAAATTCACACATAACAATTTAACCTTAAATGTAAATGGGCTAAAGTCTCCAATTAAAAGACACAGATGGGCAAATTGGATAAAGAGTCAAGACCCATCAGTGTGCTGTATTCAGGAGACCCATCTCACGTGCAAAGACACAAATGGGCTCAAAATAAAGGGATGGAGGAAGATCTACCAAGCCAATGGAAAACAAAAAAAGGCAGGGGTTGCAATCCTAGTCTCTGATTAAACACACTTTAAACCAACAAAGATCAAAGAGCCAAAGAAGGCCATTACATAATGGTAAAGGGATCATTTCAACAAGAAGAGCTAACTATCCTAAATATATATGCACCCAATACAGGAGCACCCAGATTCATAAAGCAAGTCCTTAGAGACCTACAAAGAGACTTAGACTCCCACACAATAATAATGGGAGAATTTAACACCCCACTATCAACACTGGACAGATCAACGAGACAGAAAGTTAACAAGGATATCCAGGAATTGAACTCAGCTCTGCACCAAGCAGACATAATAGACATCTATAGAACTCTCCACCCCAAATCAACAGAATATACATTCTTCCCAGCACCACATCGCACTTATTCCAAAACTGACCACATAGTTGGAAGTAAAGTACTTCTCGGCAAATGTAAAAGAACAGAAATTATAACAAACTGTCTCTCAGACCACAGTGCAATCAAACTAGAACTCAGGATTAAGAAACTCACTCAAAACTGCTCAACTACATGGAAACTGAACAACCTGCTCCTGAATGACTACTGGGTACATAACAAAACGAAGGCAGAAATAAAGATGTTCTTTGAAACCAACGAGAGCAAAGACACAACATACCAGAATCTCTGGGACACGTTTAAAGCAGTGTGTAGAGGGAAATTTATAGCACTAAATGCCCACAAGAGAAAGCAGGAAAGATCTAAAATTGACACCCTAACATCACAATTAAAAGAACTAGAAAAGCAAGAGCAAACACATTCAAAAGCTAGCAGAAGGCAAGAAATAACTAAGATCAGAACAGAACTGAAGGAGATAGACACACAAAAACCCTTCAAAAAAATCAATGAATCCAGGAGCTGGTTTTTTGAAAAGATCAACAAAATTGATAGACTGCTAGCAAGACTAATAAAGAAGAAAAGAGAGAAGAATCAAATAGACGCAATAAAACATGATAAAGGGGATATCACCACTGATCCCACAGAAATACAAACTACCATCAGAGAATACTATAACACCTCTACACAAACAAATTAGAAAATATAGAAGAAATGGATAAATTCCTGGACACATACACCCTCCCAAGACTAAACCAGGAAGAAGTTGCATCCCTGAATAGACCAATAACAGGCTCTGAAATTGAGGCAATAATTAATAGCCTACCAACTAAAAAAAGTCAAGGACCAGATGGATTCACAGCCGAATTCTACCAGAGGTACAAGGAGGAGCTGGTACCATTCCTTCTGAAACTATTCCAATCGATGGAAAAAGAGGGAATCCTCTTTAACTCATTTTATGAGGCCGGCATCAGCCTGATACCAAAGCCTGGCAGAGACACAAAAAACAAAAAGAGAATTTTAAACCAATATCCCTGATGAACATCAATGCAAAAATCTTCAATAAAATACTGGCAAACCGAATCCAGCAGCACATCAAAAAGCTTATCCACCATGATCAAGTGGGCTTCATCCCTGGGATGCAAGGCTGGTTCAACATAAGCAAATCAATAAATGTAATCCAGCATATAAACAGAACCAAAGACAAAAACCACATGATTATCTCAATAGATGCAGAAAAGGCCTTTGACAAAATTCAACAGCCCTTCATGCTAAAAACTCTCAATAAATTAGGTATTGATGGGATGTATCTCAAAATCATAAGAGCTATTTATGACAAACCCACAGCCAATATCATACTGAATGGGCAAAAACTGGAAGCATTCCCTTTGAAAACTGGCACAAGACAGGGATGCCCTCTCTCACCACTCCTATTCAACATAGTGTTGGAAGTTCTGGCCAGAGCAATCGGGCAGGAGAAAGAAATAAAGGGTATTCAATTAGGAAAAGAGGAACTCAAATTGTCCCTGTTTGCAGATAACATGATTGTATATTTAGAAAACCCCACCATCTCAGCCCAAAATCTCCTTAAGCTGATAAGCAACTTCAGCAAAGTCTCAGGATACAAAATCAGTGTGCAAAAATCACAAGTATTCTTATACACCAATAACAGACAAACAGAGAGCCAAATCATGAGTGAACTCCCATTCACAATTGCTTCAAAGAGAATAAAATACCTAGGAATCCAACTTACAAGGGGCGTGAAGGACCTCTTCAAGGAGAACTACAAACCACTGCTCAACAAAATAAAAGAGGACACAAACAAATGGAAGAACATTCCATGCTCATGGATAGGAAGAATCAATATCGCGAAAATGACCATACTGCCCAAGGTAATTTATAGATTCAGCGCCATCCCCATCAAGCTACCAATGACTTTCTTCACAGAATTGGAATAAAACTACCTTAAAGTTCATATGGAAGCAAAAAAGAGCCTGTATTGCCAAGACGATCCTCAGCCAAAAGAACAAAGCTGGAGGCATCATGCTACCTGACTTCAAACTGTACTACAAGGCTACAGTAACCAAAACAGCATGGTACTGCCACCAAAACAGAGATATAGACCAATGGAACAGAACAGAGCCCGCAGAAATAATACCACACATCTACAACCATCTGATCTTTGGCAAACATGACAAAAACAGGAAATGGGGAAAGGATTCCCTATTTAATAAATGGTGCTGGGAAAACTGGCTAGCCATATGTAGAAAGCTGAAAATGGATCCCTTCCTTACACCTTATACAAAAATTAATTCAAGATGGATTAAAGACTTAAATGTTAGACCTAAAACCATAAAAACCCTAGAAGAAAACCTAGGCAATACCATTCAGGACATAGGCATGGGCAAGGACTTCATGTCTAAAACACCAAAAGCAATGGCAACAAAAGCCAAAATTGACAAATAGGATCCAATTAAACCAAAGAGCTTCTGCACAGCAAAAGAAACTACCATCAGAGTGAACAGGCAACCTACAGAATGGTAGAAAATTTTTGCAATCTACTCATCTGACAAAGGGCTAATATCCAGAATCTACAAAGAACTCAAACAAATTTACAAGAAAAAAACAAACAACGCCATCAAAAAGTGGGTGAAGGATATGAACAGACACTTCTCAAAACAAGACATTTATGCAGCCAAAAGACACATGAAAAAATGCTCATCATCACTGGCCATCAGAGACATGCAAATCAAAACCACAGTGAGATACCATCTCACACCAGTTAGAATGGCGATCATTAAAAAGTCAGGAAACAACAGGCGCTGGAGAGGATGTGGAGAAATAGGAACACTTTTACACTGTTGGTGGGACTATAAACTAGTTCAACCATTGTGGAAGACAGTGTGGTGATTCCTCAAGGATCTAGAACTAGAAATACCATTTGACCCAGCCATCCCATTACTGGGTATATACCCAAAGGATTATAAATCATGCGGCCATAAAGACACATGCACACATATGTTCATTGTGGCATTATTCACAATAGCAAAGACTTGGAACCAACCCAAATGTCCATCAAGGATAGACTGAATTAAGAAAATGTGGCACATATACACCACGGAATACTATGCAGCCATAAAAAAGGATGAGTTCATGTTCTTTGTAGGGACATGGATGAAGCTGGAAACCATCATTCTCAGCAAACTATCGCAAGGACAAAAAACCAAACACCACATGTTCTCGCTCATAGGTGGGAATTGAACAATGAGAACAATTGGACACAGGAAGGGGAACATCACACACCAGGGCGTGTTGTGGGGTGGGGGATGGGGGAGAGATAGCGTTAGGAGATATACCTAATGTAAATGACAAGTTGATGGGTGCAGCACACCAACATGGCACATGTATACATATGTAACAAACCTGCACGTTGTGCACATGTACCCTAGAACTTAAAGTATAATAATAATTTTTAAAAAGTCAGATTGACAGAAGGTTTTTAAAAAACCCATTAAAAGATAAGCAGGATAATATAGTTTTGACTTTACTTTTCCAAAGATGATGCATATGACTATTTTCTGTTTCCTGTGTCTATAGCCATCATTTAATGTTTTTGCAAACAACCACCATACCCAACATTTGTTAAGCACTTTAATGCTCATTATCTCTATTATTTTTCAGAACTCTCTCATTTCCATTTTACAGATACAGAAACTAAGACTCAGAACCCAGGCCCATAGAACCATCAGAGGCAGAGCTCAAATTCTAAATTGCTGTTCAGAGGCAGCACTCATTCCCACGTAGTTCCAAGGCTGGCCTTTGGAATTATATTTCTGGGCTGGAGGTGGCAGCCAAACAGGGCTGACTTGAAAAGTCCAGATAGAAAAGACAAGGGGTGAGTTTCAATAATGCAGGCAAGTCTTCTGTGCTGAAAGGATCATGAGGGTAAAAGGTACAATCCAAGGAAGTCAGCTGAGGCACGTTGCGCAAAGCACTATAAGCTCTCAGGGCTTATAGAGAGACAACGGGCATGTCCTGGCCCAAAGCACACATCTGGCTCCTAAGAGGTCATGTGTGTAAGTCTCAAGCTAGGGGACAATTTGGGAACATGAAATAATAGGCCTCTATCAATAAGGTGTTCACTGACTACTCATCATATCAGGAATTGAGCCAACTGCCATGAGAATACAAATGGTACATAAAGACAGGGGTGCTATACTCGAGGGGCTTTGAGTTTAGTTAGGGAGACCAGATTGAACATGAAATAACAGAAGAAATCGTGTCTGTATTCAACTTTAATGGTATAAACTAGAAATTGTGTGAGTCTAGAGCAGAGGAAGACCCATGGGGACCAGAGGCAGTTATGAGACATGGAAGACAGAACGGGGAGGCTGACAATTCTAAACAGAATTCCAGAAGGAAGAAAAGATAAGATGGATAAGAGGCAATTGTCAAGGAGACAATGGCCTCACGTTCTTTAGAACTGATGAAAGATCTGAATCCACAGAAACAAGAAGCACAAACTATATTAAGTAGGATTATACACATACACATACACACGCACACAATCTGAACATATGATAATGAACTATAGAACACCAACAATAAAGAGAAGATATTAAAGCACCCAGAGAGAGAGAAGACAGATAATCAAAAAAAAAAAGGCATAGCAACCAGAGAGCAAAATTCTCAGCAGAAAATATGAGAACAATCTTCAAAATGCTTGGAGAAAATTATTGTCTACCTATATTTGTGTGTCTGGAAAAATTATCTTTTAGAACTATGGTGAAATCAAGACATTTCCTGATATGCAAAAGTTAAGAGTAAACCCAATAAGCAATTAGTAGGAAAAAAAAACCCTTCTAAATAATATACTTTAGGAAGAAGTAAAATGATCCCAGAAAGGAGCTCTAAGATGCAAGAGGATTGGTAAACAAAGAGATGAATAAACCTGTATACAAATCCAAACAAACAATTTCTACATAAAATTTATAACAATATCTAATTTGTAGGATTTTAAAAATACATGAATAAATACTGAATATAAAAGCATGTATGTCTGGAAAGTGTGCACAAAGAGTTAATATCTTACAAGGTTCTTGTATTATTTGCAAAGAGGGTTCAGATATTGATTAAGTTGGGGTTTGTCTAGTAGGCCTCACAAAATTTCTATGAAAAAATAACATCCAAATCAGTGGGAGAATGGGAGGAATGGAATAAGGAAACAAACAATTCAACAAGAGAGAGCAAGAAAGGAGAAAAAAATAATAGAAAAAGGCAGGGACAAATAGAAAGTATGAAGTAAAACAATAGGTGTGTCCAAATATGTCTGTAATCATAAGTATAAAAAGACTAAAATTATCACTTAAAAGACAAGGATTGTCAGATTGCAATTTTTGTTAAAAAAAAAATCAACTATATGCTGCTTATAAAAGACACGCCTAAAACATAAGGACACAGAAAAGTTGAAAGTAAAAAGGATGAAAAAAAGATTCATCGGTCAAGTACTAACCAAAAGGAGGCCGGGAAAGCAAACTTAATATTAAACAGAATACACTTGAGGACCTGAGGAGCCCAGGAAGGCTCCACAGAAGAGATTGTACCTGCTTGGTATTCAGGTAAGCAGAAAGGAGGGTAGCCTGGATGGGAAGAACTCAACAGGTCCCTGCCATAGGAAGAAGTCTGGACAGTGGGATGGTACCTTTGGGCTCTTTCAGCTATATATAACAATACAGTGTAGTCCTCTCCTCCCCAAACAGCATGGCAGATTAAAACAATATACCCTGTGCCACAAAACATATGGAGCCTGACCTCACTTACACGAGGAGACTTCCTTCTGTCTGATGGAGAAATGAAAGTTCAGCTTTGTTTAATGCCTGGTCTATGGGCAACAAGTCCTCCCGATTTGTGAAAGTGCTGTGACTAGGCCCTATATGGCCTTGAATGGGATGTGAGGGTCCCTTTCTATTTGGTGTCTCTAAAGGAAGTTTGTTTTTTTTTTTCAGTGAGTGTTCGGGATTTGGATAAATGCAACATCCCCCTAATGCAATCAAAAGTAGGGTGTCAAGGAGAGAGTCATGCCAGAGTAGGCTTTCTGAAGACAGTCTGAGTTCATCAGTGCATCTTTACGGCATGGCTATGCCTGGCTTTTGCCCATGCTTCTTGTTTTGTAACAACCCACTCCAAATTCTCTCCACCCTGACCCCTTCCAGTCTCTACAATATAGTAAATCCTCGGGTAACCAGAACTTGAGGTTATACAATGTCTACGCTCTCAGAGGGAAATCATCTGCATTTTCTTTAAAAGCTCAGCTTCTGGAATAAACACTGGGATTAGTTAAATGCAACCTTCCTTCCCTTCTGGAGCTGTTACCCCACAGGGCACTGCCTTGAGTGTGTGAGGCTGACTGACATTTGCCCCCAATGGGTCCCAGCCAGATTTCAGCAAATCTGGAATTCAGCAGTGTCTCACCCCCTTGCTGTTCACACCCAGAGTCACTAGTTTCTAGGCAGGCACAAACCCAGAACAAAGTTGGAGCAGCCGTCGATGTAGCATTTTAGAAGCAGCATAGATAACTGAAAAAGTGAATTCCTGTGGCCGGTGACTAATGATGAAATAATAAAGGTTTACCTTTGACAAAAAATGTCAATAAATGGTAGAGAATATGACAAAGGCAGATATTGTTGGACTAGGTTATATTAAAAAAACAGACGAAAGATAAATTTCAGAGAGCGCCAATGGCTTCATACCTGCTGTCTGCCTGAGCCTTCCAGCCTCCAGAGATTTTCTCTTTGCTACATTCTTCTTGCTGAGACAGGGATAGGGTCTAATAAGTTCCATCAGGATTTTCATCCCTAAGATTTTAAACAAACAAAAAGCTTTCTTGTTAGCCAACCAGTTAATCTGAAAAGCCAATCAAACAAAGCCCTTTAAATTTGAGAGGTACTCAGTGACTAGTCTACAGTAGTGCAATAAAATCACTTTAGGGTCCTGAAGCTGTGTTTTTATTGGCACACTTTAAATAATAATAATAATAATAACCATAATAACAACAATACTCTCAGGCCAGAGTCTGATGCTTTCAGTTTAGAGAGCAATGCTATTATTTCCTAAAAGAGCCTGTTAGCAAGCTAGAACGTATGGTTTAGTGAGCAAAACAGGAAAAACTTCAAGGACCAGGGAGTGGACTTGGGTTTTGGTATTGCTGGCAGGAGAAGACACAGTTCCGTGCCCCCAACACTTCTAAGATACCACTCTGATTTCTTGTCCCACCGTAGAAATGACCAGTCCTGTGTCTCATTTCCTCAGGATTCTGTTCTCTTCCAGATGACAAGAATGAATTAGCCCATATCCATGGGACAATGGGTGGTAAGGCATTCTTTCTTCTAGGAAATTCAGTGGGGACCTCTCTTTAAATGCATCTTGTTTGTCCCACTTTAGACCTCCCAACCCCCGTATTAATGCACAGGAGAAATGGATAGAGCAAACCGAGAGAAAGTGGAGCCCACACAAATCGTGGGGCCGCCTGTCAATGACTACCCTGTGGTCATATCTGTGCTCCCACCCACCTTCTTTGGGCCCCCTGTCCCCCTTTCCCTCTCAGACCAGCATGACCCCATGTCCCTGGCCATGGTGGTTTGTCAAACTCAGCCAATCACACTTGGCTGGCCTTGTGATTGTTCCAAAGGGTAAGTCACATGACCAAAGACCTTGCTTGGACATTTTAATCTGGAGCTAAGAGAGAAGCTGTTTCCTTTTCAGTGGGCTAACTCTGGGAAATGTGAAACAAAAGCAGGCAACAGCCATGGCCTCATTGTGTAGAAAATTCCCATCCAAGGTAGGAAAAAGTGGAACAAAGCCACAGAGAGACTTCTGGTGACTTCAAGTCCCTGACTGCTACCTCCCCACCCCACCTATACCTTTCCAGACTGCATGAGTGATCAAAGTCTCTTTTTGCCAAGGCTAGTTGCAGCTGGGTTTCTGTCATCTACAGCCTGGAGTCCTGTCTAGTACAGGAAGTGCCCTGCCAAGCATTCCCACCTTGTTGGTGGCTGGGCTGAAACAA
Organism: Hylobates moloch; assembly: GCF_009828535.3. Classification (NCBI taxonomy): domain Eukaryota; kingdom Metazoa; phylum Chordata; class Mammalia; order Primates; family Hylobatidae; genus Hylobates; species Hylobates moloch. The sequence goes on along the minus strand of NW_026652295.1, from coordinate 42,924,412 downwards.
GAATCCAGAGCCTCTGATTCCACCTCTGCAGGTCACAAGGACCTTCAGCTGGCCATGTGACCTCAGACAAGCCACAGCCCTGCTCTGGGCTACATACATGACACATGCTACCTATGTTGTAGCATGTATCAGGGTTAGGCCTATGATGGCAAAGATGTCTCAAGAAGTAAGTATGTGATTTGGTTTGGTTTTAAGGCAATGAAGAAGGAGAAAGAGAAATAAAGAGTGAGAGACAGAAGACCTGGTGGGGGAGGGAGGGAGAGAGGGAGGGGGAAGGGAGAGAGAGAGAGAGAGAAAGGAGCAGCTGCTTCAAAAAAGAAAAGTGCATATGGTACAATTAATCTTCATAACCTACTAGAGATTGAAATAAAGAGTGAGAGGCAGAAGACCCGGGGGTGGGAGAGAGAGACAGGTTGAGAGAGAGAGAGAGAAGGGCAGCTGCTTTATAAAAGAAAAGTGCATATGGTACAATTAATCTTCGTAACCTACTAGAGATTGAAAAGGTAAGAAAATTACGAGGAGCTCTGATTCAGACTGACATCAATCACCGGCATATAACCAAAATTTTTGGTTACAGAATGTGCAGCCCCCAAACTAAGCTTGTAGAGAATCAGATGACCAGCTTAGGAAGAGCCAACAGGGGTACCTCAAGTGGGTGTGGCCAGAAATAGCAGGGGGCTTCCAGTCTTTTATTACCCAGATATTTCGTGAACAGAATGTTGCCTGGAATACATGCCTAAAATCCCCAAGTGCCAGAAACTTCTGTGGCTCGGGGATTTCCATTCTTAAAAGCATGGGTAGTAAGGTCATCTGTGGCTGAGTGGTTCTAGGTCATTTGTGGGGGAAGCAGCTTCCAGATCTGGTCAGTTCTGCAGCGTGGTTCTCAGAGTGTTCTTAGATGCTCAGTCCTAAGTGTGTTTCTCCAGCCATCCCAAATCTGGGAGTTAGCCAATATCTCTCAATACATTCATTTTCTGTTTAAACTAGCCAGAGTAGATGCTGTGGCTTGCAACTGAGAACCATAATATGTTCATGTCCATAGGGTAGATAGGAGCTTGGTGTGGGAGGCAGGGTATCAACTGCATGCAACTATAGATGGTGCAAACACAACCTGTGGATCATCTCCGAAGGAACCATGAGAGATACACTGCTGCCTTTACCATACAGATGAGAGAAACTCAAGTTGGAAATGTTAGGTAGCCTGCCCCAAATCACCCAGAAACTTGCAGAGCCCAGATTCAAATTCAAGTCTGAATCCAAACCCTACATGCCTTCTTCTGTTCCAGATATTTCACATGTACATTCAATAATTCACTTCATTAAGAAGCCAATTTCATTGTGTTTAAAACTGTCTTAAGAATTTAGTCTGAGAGATCCAAGAAATGTCCGTGGGATGCCCCACCTCCCCGTGGCCTCTCTCAGCCAGGTCTCTGTGTGTCCCTGTTCCCTCAGGACAGTGGGTGGGGAAACTGATCTCTTGGGTCACCTTGACCCTCTGTGGTCTGACCCCTGCTACCTTTTCAGTCTTGTCCTATATCACTCTCCCCCTCATTTATATTGCTTCTTACACTGGACTTCTTTCATTTCCTAGAATATTCCAGGCTCTTTCCTGTCTATTGGCACAGTGTTATATCTCCACGGCCAGCACTGAAACTGGCACTTAGTAAGTGCTCAATATTTGTTGAATGAATAAATAATGGGTGATTCTTCTGAGGGGGTTGCTGTGTTGAACCTTATAATATAGCAGAGGGATTCTGGGAGAACTCAAGTTTTTACTTCCCAGAGCTCCATGGCTGAAGTGCTGTGAGGTACAGGACCCAGGCCATTTTTCCTTAATGTGGGGGGAAAAGATGAAGGAATGTAAAAAGAAAAGATCCTTCAGGACTTTTCCAAAGGATCTCAATACCTGTGTCCATTGGATTAATTCCTTTCCACTCTCCAGTGACCTTGAGCTGGGAGGATGGTTGGAAAGGTGGGAGTTGATGGGGAAGGGGTCCCAGGACATCCTCGCTGGAGAAGTTCATGGGAACACCATTCAATTCTAGCCAACAATTGTTTGTACGTATGTGTACGTGTAAATATGTGTAGGTATACACTTTGAGTAGTTGATCCACAAATGTAATGGGTAGATAACAGCCCTTTAGGAAATAAGGAACAGTGATGAACAGGTAGAGAACTTGACTGCTGGAAAGATGAGTGAAAACTTCATAGCATTTCTCAAGGAGACTTCAATGGGATGGTGTCCTAGACCAGCAAAGCATTCGTGTCTGCTTCCAGAGACCTGGTCTGGGTATCCTAGGGGTGGTCTCTCTGGATCCATCCTCACTCCTTTTCACTCCCATACTTTCCAGTGTTGTGATGTGAAGTGAGCATCACCAAAATTGTATAACCCATCTTGATTCTTTTGTGGTCATTTCATCTAAAATTCACAGATTCTTATGGAGGTGAATGGATAATTCATCTGCTTTCTTAAGTAACAGAATAAATCAGTCTAAAGCTCACAAAACACCTTAGAGACTGCCTAATGTGACCTATCCTTATGTTAAAGGATGGGGATACCGTATCCCAGAGAAGAGAAATAGTTTGCCCTGAGTCACATTCTGGCAGAAGCAAGCATGGAACCCAGGCCTCCCAACGTCCAGGCTAGGTCTCTTGTCACAGCACCACATGTTCAGCCACCCAGGACCACAGGCTTGATTTACACCACAACCTGTGAGCTTTTACAGTCTCCGACCTGGGCTCCCCACCACAGGGGTCTGGATGTGCCCCTTACCTCACACGTTGACTTCAGCAACACCAGCCCATTTTGCTCTGCCATAGGGCCTAAGTCTCCCATTGTTAATCATCTTTTAAAACAGTTTAACATCTGCTGCAGGGAAATTTACTGGCCTCAAGTTACCGGCTATAATTTTGGTCATTTGGGGGAAATAATGATGCTATAGTCGTCACTTTCCAAATGTTGCAGGAACCTGACCCAAATCAAGAAACCTCTCAATAAATCAGCTCAGAAATGGCATCAGTTTCTAGCCTCACTGTTTAGAATGTTGCAGCTCTGAATCAGTGTCTGGGCTGGAGAAAGAATCCAACTCAAAGTCTCTAGATTTTAATAATAGCTTCCATTGTTCAAAGAGGGATTCATAACTCTCTGTGGACTCCGGCCAAAAATCTTGAGCCAGACTCTGTATTTATGTATGTTTGGATGTACTACGCACCCTACAGTTTTCTTGAGTGGTTCTTTCAATGTGGAAGCTACCCAGATCTCCAGGCTATGATCCTGCTTGTGGACATCACCCTGAACCAAGCCCTCCCTGCTGACAAGATTCTATAAGTCTTCTTTGGCCCTTGATTTATGGGCATGTGGCCAGGATTATGGTACTGCACGACATTCGTCGTTAACAGTAAAAGCAGTAGGTAACTCTTATGGAGTGTTTGCTCTGGGCCAGGAACCATTCCATTAACCCATGCAATCCTCACAACAACCATATGAGGTAGGTACTACTATCATCTTCATTTTACACATGAGGAAACTGAGGCACAGAGTGGGCAAGTGACTAGGCCAAGATCACGCACATAGAAACAAAAAATGCTGGGGTTTGAACTCAAGCAGTCTGGCTCTAGAGAACCCTCTCTCTTTTTTGTAAACAGATTTATTGATATATAATTCAAATACCATACAATTAACCCCCTTAAAGTGTACAATTCTGTGGTTTTCTAAAGGATATTCACAGAGTTGTGCAATTCTCATCACTATCTAATCCAAGAATGTTTTCATTACTCCTCAAAAGAAACCCTATACACATTTGCAGACATGCCCAACTTCCTTGTTCTCCCAGCCCCTGGCAATCACTAATCTAATTTCTATCTCTATGAATTTGCCCATTCTGTACATTTCATGTAAATGGAAGCATGCAGTATGTGACTTTTTGTGTCTGGCTTTTTTCACTAAGCATGTTTTTCAGGTTCACCTATGTTGTAGCATGTATTCAGTATTTCATTTATTTCTATTTATTATTATGGCCAGATAATATTCCATTGTACAGATATACTGTATTTTATTTATCCATTGATCAACTGATGGGCATTTGGGTTATTTCCACTTTGGGGCCGTTACAAATAATGCTGCCCTGAACATTTCTGTACAGGTTTTTCTTTCTCTTGGTTATGTACCTCGGAGTTGAATTACTAAATCACATGGTAACTCTATGTTGAACTTTTTGAGGAACTGCCACACTGTTTTTCAAAGTAGCTACACCATGTTACATCCCCACATCAATGCATAAGGGGTCTGATTTCTCCACATCCTTACCAACACTTATTATTTTCCATTGTTTTGATTATGGTGGATGTGAAGTGGATGTAATCATAGCAGATGTGAGGTGGTATCTCATTGTGGTTTTCATTAGCATTTTCTTATTAACTAATGATGTTGGGCATCTTTTCATGTGCTTATTGGGCCATTTGTATATATATTTCCTTTCTAGAAATGTCTATTCAAATCCTCTGCCCATTAAAAATGGTTATTTTTCTTGTTATTGTTAAGTCGTAAGGGGTTTTAATATTAATATATGTTTCTTATCACACAATTTGCAAATTTTTCCCCCATTCTGTTGATTGTCTTTTCAGTTTCTGGATGATGTCCTTTGAAGCACAAACATTTTACTTTTTGTGTAGTTAAGTTTTTTTCTTTTGTTGCTGTATGTTTGATGTCATATCTGAGAAGGCTTTCCCTAACTCAAGGCCGCGAAGATTTGCTCCTATGTTTTGCTCTAAGAATTTTAAGGTTTCAGATTTTATATTTAGGTCTATAATCCACTTTGGGTTAATTTTTTATATAGTGTGAGCTAGTGGTCCAACTTTATTCTTCTGTATGTGAATATCCAGTTGTCACAGCACCATTTGTTGAAAAGACTATTCCTTCCCCACTGAATGGTCTTGGCATCCCAAAGGCCTCTCTTGACTACTATACTCAACTGTCTATCTTGAAGTTTTTGGGGTATGAATATGTGTGTGTGTGTGTGTGTGTGTGCGCGCGCACATGCGCGCACATGCGTGTCACAAAGAGTAGCAGAAACTAACCAAAGCTGTGACCTAGAACGCTCATCTCACCTGAAGTTAAATCACCAGATGTCTAAAAGTCTAAAGAGTAAAGATGATGAAATAAGACCAAGGCCAGATTATCCATATGACCACTGAAGCCTGAAACACACCATTAGAAAGAAGGTGGGGTCTTTGTAAAGATTTTTAAAAGGAAAGTCTCCCAAGGAAGAAGGAAGACAGCTCCATGAAGAGCACATGCTGTTAAATTAACAGATGTCCTACAGTCGCTCATAGATGGGATCTAACATTCTCTGCTCAAGACACATATGAATGAACACATGAAGTCAGATGGAGTCAGCCAACGGTGAGATTGGAGTTTCAGATCTGGGATGATTTCTATCAGTCCTTACTCTGAGACCTTAGGGTTATCATTTTCTTTGTTGCAACTGTTAATACAATAACTTTCTGCCCATCGAGCCAGACTCTGCCCCATCGGTGATTCAGGGACTCCTGAGCCACTTCTAGAGTGGATAGGCCATGATTTACTTCCCTGCTCCTTCCATAGACAATTTCTTCAGCCTCAAAAGCACCCCTGGCATTATTCAGTTAGTGATTTATTTCTTCTTCTCCAAAGACAGTACCCCACACATGAGGTGTGCTCAGGTAATCAGAAAGCCATGACCTTCAGAAATGATTCATTGAGGTAATTAGAAGTGGTCAAGCCCCAACTACTGTGCCTTGGAGAAGCCTGGTACAGTTTGCTTTTCTTTGCTCTACTTTCACCCTGAGCCACTTTCTCACTCTTCAAAAGGTTTGTATAAGTGAGAGTAAGGGACATCAGTTGCTATAACAAGCAATCCTTAAATTACAATGGTTTAACTCAATAAAAAATCATTTCTCTCTCACACAAAGTCCAGTGCAACACAGCAGGCTTCCATGTGGTCATTCAGTGACCCAGGGTCCTTCCCTCTTGTGTCTCTGCCATACTCTTAGGACTCTAAGTCCTCTGCTAGATCCTTCCATGGAGCTAAAAGATGGGAAAGGAGGGACTGGGAATCCCTTTGTTGGTGTTCATGCACCAGACCTGAGTAATATAATTTAGCCACAATCCATTGGCCAGAACTGAGTCACATGGACACATCTAATTCCAAAGATGCTGGGGACAAGGGCTCCTGTGCCCAGGAGATAAGGGAAATGCATCTTGGTGAACATATATCAAATGCAGAATTCAGCTGCCATAATGACAAAATCTTTATGATACTTCCAAGCTATCCTAGTGTGTTCTTTCCTCTGAGCTCAGAAAGGTCTCTCTAGTCACCTGCTTTCACCAAGTGTGACCAGATCCACTATGGAGAAGGCCTCAAGGCAGGTCTGTGAGCCAGGCAGTGAGGTGAGTCTGGAAAGATCTTTCCTTTCCATAATAGTTCATGGCTGTCAAACAAGAATTCTACAAATACCAGCCAGGTGTGATGGCTCACACCTGTAATCCTAGCACTTTGGGAGGCATGGTGACACATGCCTGTAGTCCCAGCTACTTGGGACGCTAAGGTGAAAGCATCACCCGAGCCCTGGAGGTTGATGCTGCCACCAGGCCTGGCTAATTTTTGTACTTTTTGTAGAGATGAGGTTTCACCATGTTGCCCAGGCTGGTCTTGAACTCCTGACCTCAAGCAATCTGCCCACCTTGGCCTGCCAAAGTGCTAGGATTACAGGTGTGATCATGCCACTACACTCCAGTCTGGGCAACAGAATGAGACCCCGTCTCAAAATAAATAAATAAATAAAAGAACTCTACAAATACTTAATTACCTAATCTGGGTCAAAAATCAGAACAGGTTCTGAGAGCCTGGCCTGGGGGCAGGAGACTGGGGTTGGATGTGTATACTGAGAGGGTAGGGCCCAGGGATATCAGAAAAACAGAGTCTATTTATTTTCATGGCCAAATAATTTCCCATTATACAAATATATCATGTTTTGAATAATTCTCATTCCAGAGGGCTGAGCACAGAGGCAAAACCAGATGCAAGGCCACGGAGCAGAGCCTGGAGACATCAAAACAAAGCATGAATGAATAACAACAGCTACTGACAACACAAAGAGAAACAATTAGAAAATATGTGGCTCCTGATGGAAGAGCACCACTACCTATCATCTAGGAGAAAAACTCAAACCTGAATGTGATCAAGCCTCTAGGTCCAACTACTAACTTAGCAGAAATACACAGGGTAGAGGAACATGCTAACCAACACTACAAAGATGCAATCAGTGACATTTAGGCTGCAAGAAGCTCTGCAGGCTAAATGACCCTGGTTCTTCAACAAATCCATCATGGGAAATAAAAAGGGAATGGGGGAAGCATGTTTAGATTAGAGAAGCTTAAAAATATATATGGAAGAAATAGGCAAAACAGAACTGCAGAGCGTAGGGATCCATACTTGTGTGATAAACTATAAAGAAATGTTCACCACCAAAGTCAGCCACCTTGGCATAGGAGGATAGCCTTGGGGTCCCAGAGCAGTTGAGGAAGAGATGTAAGCTCCAGAGAGTTGAACTCAGTTCCTGGTCCTGTTCCTGGTTATCAAGATGAATTCAGGGCTGAGAACTGTACCTCATTTTCTTCAGTAGCAAAAATGAGGTCAATTATACCAATTCTGCCAAGCTCTTAAGATTGTCTTGAGACCCAAATGAGCCTATACCACCCACCTTTGTCTTATTCACCTGGTGAGCTGGTCATTCTTCAACTTCTGCGTTCAACCTTACCTCCTCCAGGTTGCCTTTTGGGTAAAGGAGACGATGTGATGGATGAAGAGAAAAAAAGACCTTAATCTGGGTAGCTGCTTTGCCTTGGTAGGGTAAGCAGATGGCAGCACCAGACAGTGTGGCAGGAGGAGGTGCCGAAAGGAGGGAAGTGGGAGTAGGGTCCTAAAGCCAAACCTATATACAATTTTAACTTCGCTAGGGCCTAGGCTCATCCGTGCTGACATAGTGGATGGTGAAAACACCCTACCAGATGAAAACAGCTTGAGGAAGAGGCTTGGTGGTCTAGACAACAAGGTTCTCCTCCTGGCTCTTATTAGTGAGCTTGAACTGTCTGATGCTCCCTACCAAGCAGGTGGGCTTCAGTGGAAAGCCGTGCAGCCATGAGTGAAGATCACATGGAGTCAGGGACTAAAGGTGCCAAGTGGGCCAAACCAATCGTCGGTATTTCTAGAAGCCTATCCTCAGGACTTGTGCTTCCCAGTGGGCTCTATGGAAAACCCCAATACAAGGGATATTAGAAGGTGATAAAACAGTTTGAGTGTGGGAAATACTGGATGAAATAGAATGAAACAAATTTCTTCATTGCAGAACTTCTCAGAGCATTTCATAGGTGCTGTGAATCTCCAAGAAGGCAGGCAGTGTTTCCCAAATTATTTGTATCTAGGAATGCTTTTTCATGAAGCATCTTATAGGCTTCATGTGCCAGAGTGTGGTTTCAAGAAAGGCTGGCCTAGATAGATGTCAGAGTTGGGGGCTGAAACATTACTTAGCTTTAAATATGGGCTTGGAGGAACAGAGAGCATGCTGTTACATGACTAATAATTCACATGAGCTATCTGCTTTGATTCTGGGGGACCTGTGTCCACTTACTTTTGCCTCCCTGCCCAGTCCCTCAGATGGACTCTTTGGTTGGAGAATCTTCTGGGCTCTCAATTCTGATCTCACCTTCAGGTACCATGGGGCAGCTCTTTGACAAGACAGCTTTTGGGACATCAATTATTTTTTCTTCCTAAGAAAGGAACAGGGACGTACCACAATGGCTGAGCCATCCCCAGACAGCCACTACAGCCCCAGACAGTAGTGTAAGAGGCCTGCCCGCTCTAGGGCCAGAGCCCTGGGATGTCTCAGACCAGGGTTGGTGCAAAGGCTCATTGTCCCACAAATGTGGGGGTGATTCACACGCCAGGAGTGGTGAGAACTGTGCTGGGGTAATTCATCAATATGGTGGCACCTCTTTCCAGAGGTCTGGGAGGCACGTATAACAGAAGGAACATTTTGAATACATCTCCAAGCAGCAATCCCTCTAGCCTAAGATGCAGGCTGTCTGTGGTGGGATCTACAAGATGATATCAAAACTTCCTGAGAATTCTGGGTAGCTAAGGCTTAAAAATAACATCCCAGCCCTCTTTCTGTGACAAGCTCTGGAAAAACTGAACAGAGGCTGGGCTGGAGGAAGCTCCATGAGCCATGTCTCAAGGCTAGGTCTGTGAGGAAGTTAGAGAGAGAACGGCCAGTACTAGCTCTTCCTCCTCCTGCTGCTGCTGGGGCTCCTGTTTTCTCAGCCACCTCCAGCAGTTCCTCTTTTCAGCTGTGGCTCAGATGAGAATTGTGGAATTGCTAATATTACCCCAGCCCAGTAGCCAGGGCTTGATGGCTGCTGCCCGGCAGCTCCAGCCCAGAGGGAAGCCAACTGCAATGACAATAAAACAAAGTCCTTGGCAACTGATGGCCTCTCGTCTGCATGCTGGGGCTGACAAACGGGATGTGGAGCCAGCCCTGACTCCAGCTCCTTGGGAAGTCTTGGAGCTGGCCCATTGCCTCCCCAGTATCGGATTCCAAAGGCATTTTTCAGCCCAGCTGGGAAGGCTGTGACAGTCTCAACAAGGCTCACTCTGTTAACCTTGAGAAGTAAGTCTCCAAACCTCAGTCCAGGGCATCTTCTGGAAGAGAAGCGGATGAGCCTGCCCTGATTTGGCTGGCTTTGTCAATCAACCAACCAACCAAATAGCATTTAGAGAACACTGTTGCATGCGAAGGCATTGCTCAAGACTTACTCAACGCATCTTTCTGAAAGCCTACTATGTGTCAGTCACTGTGCTGGGTCCTGGGGATATGTCCACGAACAGAGGAGACAGCCCTGCCTTCTTGGGAGCTCATACTCTCTTGTCAGGAGGGAGATGAGAAACAGAATAAATCAGTAAGTGATACAGTGAATTAGAAAGTAATAAGGTACTCCGGAGGACATTTGAGCAGTCAGGGGATGGGGCATGTAGGAGGCAGGACTGCATTTGAAACGGGTAGCCAGAGAAGGACTCACTGAGAAGGCGACATTTGAATCAAGACTGGAAGCAGGTGAAGGGTCAAAACATAAACCCCAAAATGACCTACTCTCTAGAGTTTACCAGCTCTGTTCACAGCAAAAGGTATGCAAAGCATCAGACTGATAGGCGGGGCATCCCAAGAAGGAAACGACCACAGCCCTCTGTGACCCAGGGAGGGGAGTAACTGCAGCCTGCGAACTGCTCCCTGAAAGCACTTCATTGTTTGAAACCTGGGTGAGATGCCAAGACAGGTGGGAGTTAGTTGGGACCAACAATATGAGGAAAAGGCATGACTGGCACACACGAGAGCAGAGTAGGGGACATCTGTAGGCGACAGCAGGACCAGGGGCCCACTCTAATGGGTGCAGTCCACAGAAGAGAAATACCTGGGGAGGTTTAGCAGGCTGAGCCCATGAGAAGTCTCCCTTCTTCTCCCTGAGAAACTTTCAGATCGGTTGATTGTTCTCCAAAGACCAAAAAACTCTGTAAACCAGAGGGTCTCAAACATGCCCGCCCTTCAGTATCACCTGGTTTTTATTCCAGACCCATCAATCAGAATCTGTGTCTCTAAAAGCCATCCAGATGGCTCCAAACACCAGTTAAATTTGGGGGCCATTGTTCTGGCCCTACACTATCCTGCTTTTATTGCATAAATCATTTCAGAGACAACTCAAGTGGTCAGAGAAGAAGATCAGGGGCTTTCCCCACTGAGTGGGGTGGATCTGTTCATATGTCAGTCTCCACTAGGAGACTGTGAACCCCTTGAGGGCAGGAACTGTATCTTACTTTTCTGTATGAAAATGTAGGCCCTGAAACGTAAGAGGCACTGATACATATGTTCTGAACTGAACTGAGCTAAGCCTGGTTCTACCAGGTGCTAGCCATCTGCATGTGCTCCTGACACTTAACCTCGCTAGACCTCAGCCTGCATCTATAAAATGGGTACAGGCCAGGCGTGGTGGCAGGAACCTGTAATCCCAGCTACTCGGGAGGCTGAGGCAGGAGAATCCCTTGAACCCGGGAGGCAGAGGTTGCAGTAAGCTGAGATCAGGCCACTGCACTCCAGCCTGGGTGACAGAGTGAAACTCTGTCTCAAAATAAATAAAAATAAAAAATAAAATAGGTACAATGATTCCTGCCCTTCCTACCTCACAGGATTTCTGAGAGGCCAAAAGTGTGGCAACTTGTATACTCGCAGAAGCAGCTGAACAGTTTCTTTAGGAGCTTCCAGTGGAGAGGAAGCTTGGCACAGATGACCCAAAATAAATCATCTTAAGGCCTTGTTTGACTTTAGAATCTGCCCAATGAGTAGGTTTACCTTCCTGAATTTTTTCTTTTGCTCTAATTAAAACTCACTCATTCATACTGAGCAGAGTCAAATAACAATCTACTTTGTGCCAGACACCATATTTGACAATGGGAACCCACAAAAGAGTAAGTTATAGTCCGGATGGTCACTGAGCACAAATTCGAACTGGGAAGAACAAACACATGGACCAAGAGCGCCGACAGAAGCAAGCGGAGTGAGAATTATGGCCAAATGCTTCACTTCCAGGCCTGAGGTAATGAGCAGAAGAAAATCTCCAAGGTGGAAAGTGTACAGAAAACAGATAGCTCTTTCAGGATCGGCAAGTGAATGACCAGCGTGAGGAGTTGGAGCAGAAGATGCAGGAAAGAGGTGAGACAGCATCTGCCTTGAAGATGGCACCCGGTGAGCCCTCTCTCCTGGTATTCATGCCTTTGCATAATCCCCTTCCATGAGAGTGGACTGGACCTAGTACCTCACTTCTAACAAAGAGACTATGGCAAAAGTGATGAGGTTGCGAAAATGCTGTGGCTTCCTTTTTGGGTGTTCTCTCTTGCTCTCTCATTAGCTCACTCTGACGGGAGCCAGTACCGGGCTGCAAGCTGCTCTGTGGAAAGACTTATGTGTCAAAGAGGTGATATCTCTGGCCCACAGCGAGCAAGGACATGAGGTGCTCAGTCCAACAGCCAGCAAGGAATGGAATCCTGCCAGCGATCCCGTGAGTGAGCTCAGGCTGGGTCCTCCCTGGACTGAGCCTTCAAATGAGTCCCAACCTAGCTGCCCCCTCAATTGCAGCCTTGTGTGACCCTGAGCTAGGGGACCCAGCTAAGATATCCCCAGATTCATGATCCACAGAAAGTATGAAATAATACATGTGGTTTTTAGCTCTATTTAGCAATAACTAATATAGGTGGCCATCAGAGTTTTCAAGCATGAGGGGGAAATAAAACCTATTCTTTGACAATGTGGTCGATTGGCAATAAATGCAGGAATCCCAGGAGGAGTGATGGGAACTTGAACAAGGCAGTGGCAGAAAGAACAGAGAGGAATGAACAGAGATATTACAAGGTTATTGGCAAGACTTGGGTTCCAGGAGGCCAGATTGTCCATTCATCTGGTTACTTAAGCCAAAAATCTCAGTTATCACTGATTGCTATTATACTCACATCTCCACATTCAACACATTAGCAAATTCCATCTTCAGCTTCTCCTCCCTCTCCCGCAGTCCTGTTCTCCACGTGACAGCCAGATCGTGTCACCTTCCTACTCATAACCCACTGATGACTTTTAACTGCTCCTAGAATAAAATCCAAAGTCCTCCCTATGTCCCACAGTCCCTACGTGATGTGGCTTCTGGCCACTTTCTAAGCCTGTGTCTTCCCACTCTCTCTGTCCCAGCCAAATAGACTCTTGCTAGCCACTCTGTTTCAAATTCTCTTCCTGCAGATGCTGCATTTGCACAGCTCACTCCTTCAGTCCTTTCAGAAATTGCTTCCTGATGGGGGGGCATTTAAGCTGAGATCCTGAAGAAAAGTCATAGAACTTGCCATCTTAGATGGCTCAGGGAAATTGGCTACATTCATTGAGAGTCACATCTCCCACTGCAGGACTGGTAGTATTAGGCGTAGCAAAAGCTTTCTTGGATGATGCCAGAACTTCAGGGCCTGGGGCCTGATGACCAGAGAGCAATGGGGACATTCTCCTCCTTGAAGGTCTTTGCAGATGTAAAGCATCTTAGGAGTAGCCCATCACACCTGTCACTGACGATTTTTTTTTGTTTTTGAGATTGAATCTGGCTCTGTTGTCCAGGCTGGAGTGCAGTGGTGCCATCTCAGCTCGCTGCAACCTCCACCTCCTGGGTTCAAGCAATTCTCCTGCCTCGCCTCCCAAGTAGCTGGAATTACAGGCATGCAACACCATGCCTGGCTAATTTTTGTATTTTTGGTAGAGACGGGGTTTCACCATGTTGGCCAGGCTAGTCTCAAACTCTTGGCCTCTAGTGATCCACCCGCCTTGGCCTCCCAAAGTGCTGGGATTACAGGTGTGAGCCACCACATCCGGCCGTGTCACTGCCTCTTTAACTGCCCCAGACACTTCACATCTGCCAGTGGGCTTGATCCTCCCTGCAAGGTTGCAGAGAAATATGTTCATATGTTATTTTCACCACTGCCTAGACAGTTGAGGCAACAGAGGCACAGGGAGGTGGAGTGTCTTTTCCTAGGGTTTCTTTTTGTTTTTTGAGACAGGGTCTTGCTTTCTCACCCAGGCTGGAGTGCAGTGGCACAATCATGGTTCACTGCAGCCTTGAACTCCCAGGCTCAAGCAATCCTCCCACCGCAGCCTCCTGAGTAGCTGGGACTACACTTGTGTGCCACTACACCAAACCAATTATTATTATTATTTTTAGAGATCAGATCTTACTGGTTGGTCTCGAACTCCCAGCCTCAAGGAATCCTCCCACTTTGGCCTCCCAAAGCGCTGGGATTACAAGACGGAGCCGTCTGTGCCCAGCCCCTAGGGTTTCTTGATTGCCAGTTAAGTATACCTCATTATCCTTGGGTCTTCAAAACAATGAGAGCTAGACAGGAAAAGATAAATAAATCATAATAAGAAAATAAGAGACATATAAAAGTGCTGTGTCAATTGCTATTCATTTAATAACTATTTTAGCTTAATATGTTGTGGCTTTGAAGCAGTCATTCATTAAGCTGAATTTCTCTGGCCACCTACACACCATGTGGTCAGGCGCTGTGCTAAGCAACAGCTATTCACCCTGAGTGCCCAGTATAGGCCAGGGTGTGGCCCGTGTGGCTCCGGGTGGGGTCACTCAGTCTGCAGGGTGGAGGGAGTGGACTTGGAGAGAAGAGGGCATTTGGAGTCAGTTGCCTGGAGTTGGCGAGAACCACAGCCCCCATGGGGCTCTCTGTTGTCTGCCCCATGAAGGGTCTTAGCGCTCTGCAGAGTCACTGTCTCTCCTTACGCTCACACAACCAGTATTGCTCTGGGTTCCTGGGAGGCCTCCTGCAGGGCATAGGACAGTGGCCACCAGCAGAGTCACAGCGAGTCCAGTGATCATCTCTTGGTGATATAAAATGGCTCCAGGGGTGACCCAGTGAGTCAACAGTGTGTCCCTCCCCACCAGTCTTCTAACTCATCATCTCCCCTACAGGCCACCCACAGTGTGCTAGAAATATCTGCTCTTTTTCACTTTTTCCCTAAAGACAGAAAGAAAAAAAGACAAGGAGCCGAAAAAGCACAGGAGCCAGGTAGTGCAGCAGGGCAGTGCCAATGTGAGGATCCAGCCAGGGTAGAGGCTTGGCTGGGAGCAGAGGGCTTCAGGGACAAGGGACATTCAGACTCAAGGGCAGTAAGCCCCTCTCCTGTGCTGACATGAGTCTCTCAGACCTCCTCAGCTAGAACTGGAAGGTCCTTTAAACACCATCTCATTGAACCTTGGTTTCAAGTCAACTGATGTTCAAAGAGGCCATGTTGTAATTAAGCTAGATTTGTTCTGGCCTTAGAGAATGGAAGAGAAAGTTGAAAAAATAGTTATCTTGGACAGAAAGCCTGAGTTTCACGGCGCTCAACCATATAGTGACACCTAATCATTTACCTGCAACCGATCTATGCCTGGTTTCCTCTAAGCCAGTCTAAGTTCCTTCAGGGCCGGGGCCTTTCCCAAGATTCCTCTTGTGTCATGGATACCCAGGAAATGTTGGCCCACATTAGGTAACTGAAGGAAAAAAAAGAATAGCAGACGAAATCCAAGCAGTGAACAGAGTGAATGATGAGCAAACAGACACCTCCTAAGTCACCTACAGCTCATTCCTGCTGAGAAGTCAAAGCCAAAATTACAAAGCAGTGGGACCTAGTGGAAAATCACAGAATCAGGAATAATTACAGCAATATTAGTAACAACATCAAGACACCCACGTTGTGTAGCACACTATTTTGTCACAGAGCCTCTCCATTGTGACCAAGAACTGCTGGCCAGGGCAGGTCTGGACCGTCTTTACTCTGCGCAAGCCCTAAAGTCTGGCAGTGAGAAGAGTCGTCCCCAGGAAAGGGCCATTCGTTCTTTCCTGCCTGAAGCCCAAGCAATGCCCAACAAACTCAATTTTCACACCTTCCTGGAATGAAACTAGCATTTGTCAGCGCCTGCCCTATGTTTATCAGGCTCTCTGGGAGGAAGTGAGAAGTTTGCAAAAAGCCTGATCTAAAGTTATCATTGATTTTTTGAAGTCACTGTTTCATCCATTTTGAAATTTCAGAAATTTCAAAGGGCGCAAGAGTTTTATCACTCCTCGAAGAGGGGCCCAAGCTTGAGTCCGCGCTGCTCAGGGCATGCTCGCTACTCCCGTGTGTCCTTGGAAAGAATGCAGGAGGGCATGAGCTGGGGTTTCCTTCCTTGGCTATTCTCCTGGCATGGGTAACGTGAATCCTCCAGCTGTATTAGGGAATACTTTCCTCTTCCTTCTGTTGTCACCTGCCCTAGACAGGAAAGAAAGAAGGGGCGGGACCAACGTGACTGGGCAAATAGATCTGCCAGCAACGTGTTAGGCCTTGGCTCACATACATGCAGGTATTGGGACAGTTTATAACTATGGTCTTCTGTATTTACACAGCACTTATCCGTGAGTCATTTCACACCCACCCACAGAGCACAGTGAGCCTCGTAATCCCTCGATGCCTCAGTCTCTTCATCTGTAAAATGGCCATAATGATACGTGCTGCCCAGGGTTGCTGCGAGGACTGGCACCAGGTCAAGCCCAGCCACCCCTTATGGGCTGTAAGATTTTCTTGCCCTTATTTCATACCTGAATCTCGGAGACGTGATGTGCCACTGCTGGTTGGTGCATTTGAGGTCCCTGACTCCCAGTTGAGGGCCCTTTCCCAGCCCTGCCATGGGTCGTCTGCAATGAGGCAGGTTTGCCCATCCTGAGAGCACAGGAGAATTCTATTAAGAACCAGAGCCCCGATGTCCCAGTGCCCCCACACAAACCAACCTAGAAGGCAGTCACCATCAAATTAGGCTAGGCATTTTATTTTCAAACCCCAGTTTTATTTGTGAGGTTTGCTTTTCCACAAGGAAGTCTGTTGCAGACACTTGCAATTGCTTTTTTAAGATTTGGGAATTGTGGCTGGGGCACCAGAATAACTTCATGATCAAGCACTCTGTGCACAGTCGCTTGGGCTGTGACACCCAGCAAGGGTTCTCCTGCCGTTTCTCATGTGTGCTACCGAGCATCTTCTGGTTCCTGATGTTCACACTGGGTGTTCCATTCCAGGCTGTCATGCCATGGGCTGCAAGTCCAGGTGGAGAATGGAGGCCTCTGCTCACCGGTGGTTCCACGCTAACTGATGTGTATGGCGACGACCCACAGCCACAAAACCTCACTTGGTATTCAGCATTATTCAGTATCAAATGTAGTCATCTTGATCATTTTCTGATTCCTTGAAAATTGGTAAAACTCCATCTGATAGACATGGGAAATTTGTTACTAAAATATAAATTTTTAACTTAAAGAAACTCATTCCCAATGCCACTGATACCGAAATGTCCCCCAGCTCTCTGGTTTGGAGTTCATTTTGTTTCTTTCCTTAAATCACTCTCTCCATGGTTCCCTGTAGGTCTATTGGGTGGTCCTTGCAAACAGGAAGTTTCCAGATGCCAGAAAATGGTTCTCACTTCATGTCTTGGAATATGTGTGAGGAGCATCCACACAGCTAAAGAGGGCAGCTGGATGTTTCAGTGGGGGTGTTGGCTGGGGTCTAGTTCCAGCCTTGCCACTTTTCTGTGTGGCGTTGGGCAAGTCACTTCTCTTTGGGCCTCGGTTTCCTTGTGTGTGGAGTAAGCTGCTTGTTGGAGAGGAAGTCTGGGTGGCCTGCCTGTTTTGAGTCCTTGAGACTTGAGGGATCTCTGAGAACCTGACTCAAGAACCAGAGGGATCCTGGGCAAGTCACTTACTGTCTCAGTGCCCGATTAACAGTGAGATGATAACAAAACGCCTGCTTCTTTAGGTTTTGTGAGGAGTAAATGGATGAATACAGGTAAAGTGTCGGGAACAGCGTCTGGCCCATGGTAAGCAGTCAGTTAGTGTCAGCTTGCACTCTGGGTGATTTGACAGCACAGAACGGCACCTCCCTGAGGCGAGCGGTGTGTCTTACTCATCTTTGTGTCCTCGGCACCTGGTGTGGGACCTGGCAGGCGCTGGCTGAAATGAGAGTTGAATTAAAATTCGTGAAGAAACGTCCAGCTTCGAAGCAGATCTATGAAGAGGAAGGGAGCATTAAGGGGGGTAGGGGGGCAGCTATTCTGCGGAGTGACAGATGGATTCCCTGTCCCCAGCCCTTTGAAGTGTGTGTGGCATGGGGACTGGGGTGGGGGGAGATAGAAAAATCTTCAGCCCCTCCTGTCCCCTTCTCCCCCACCCCCACCCGCTCCTGCGGTGGCCCCGCACAACCCAGCCCATGCCAGTTGCCCCTCGGTCTTCTTTCATCCCATAGTCCAGCCTCAAACTTCAGGAAAACAGTAGTCAAAAAAGAAACAGCCCTCGCCGCCCCTCAGCCCCGGGCCAGCAACCTGAGCTGCAGAAGGAAAGCGGCAATTATGGTTTGGGGTTTCCCCCCCTCCTCTCCAGCTTCTCCACTCACTTTTCATCTTCCTCCTGCCTTTTGAGAGCTCCACATTGAGCTCCACGGGGCTGAGCTCCCGGCATGGCCGGGGTGGGGGCGCGGCAAAGGCCCCCCACCTCCTACAAGAGCGAGAGCCCAGGGTGGAGCGGCGGCCCCCGGGGCACGGGCTGGTGCCCCCTCTGCTAATCCGCAGCCCGCAACTCTGGCCCAGCGCCTGGCAGCTCACCCCTCGCCCAAGGAAATTTATTAGCAGAGGCTGCGGGGAAGGCCGGGTTCCTGAGACTTCATTACTCTTACAAAATATACTATGGGACGTTTACTAGTGTCCCATGAAGTGTGGCCATAAATCAGGGGCTCCAAAGCGCTTGTCAGAAGAAATGAGGAAAGTGCGTTTGCTCGCGCCCCCGTGGCCTTGCTGGCCCCGGGAGCATCCTGGTCCCTGATCAAGGACACCTCGGCCACCCGCCTGGCCCCGGGGGCTGGGCACAGGGCTGTCCCACATTCGCAGCGAAAATGTCACCCAACTTCGAATGCACACATGTCACACACTGAATCTCTCCTGGAAATATTTCCTCTGCCAATTTTATTTTCCCGGCCCCAGGGACCTACAAAACTTCTGTGCAGCACGATCCTGTTTCTAATATATACACACGAAGGAAATACCCCCGAAGGTTAGCAGTGATTCTCGCTTGGTAGAACAATCACAGGTGACTTTTATTAACTTCTTTATACTTTCCCAGATTTTCCACACTCTTAAAAAAAAAAAGTGTGACTTTTTTAAAAAAAAGTTTAAAAAACATTTTAAAAATGTTACTTTTTTAAAATTTAAAAACCAATCGTGGGAAAATATATGTTTTCTGTTGTTTGTCAAAATGTAAAACTATAAACAACCTAAATGTGTAATAATTAGTCTATACTTCTGAGACAGAACATCACATACCCACTTAAAATATTGGTCATGAAGAGGTAGGAAATGCTTATGATTTAATGCTTAGCAAAAAAAAAAAAAAAAAAAAGGCCATTTTTGTATACATATGCTGATTAGTAGTATATAAAAAAATACATAAAGAAATATTGTTGTATTAGGGTGTGGGTTTCTGGAATCCTTTGTTTTTTTCTCTTGTTTTCCAATGTTATGTAGTGTGGTTAGTCTTTTCGTAATTTTTAAGAGTTTGAAAAGAGAAAAGAAAATGCAAACTGGATCTTGGCCTCCTGTGCCCCCCTCCCCCATCCCAGCTCAGTACCACACACGTGCTGTCGCCCCACATTAAAACATGAGGCCTGGGGTGCCGTGGTGGGCTCAGTTCCGTTAGGACAATCTGGAACAATCAGCTCCACCAATGAACTTTTTATGGAGTTTTTGACTTTGAAGCTAAGTAATGAGACTTGGCCCCTGACCAGGCCTTGAAATGTTCGAAGTGGCCTCCCCACGTCAATTAGCTAATCTGAGGCATCCGAGGTAGGCCAGCGGGCAGGCGGGCAGTGAGGCCCTGCTTGATGGAGGAGGATGGGAGAAGTAGGTGTCCCTGCCCAAAGCCAGACGAAGAGTGTGAGGGTCCTGTTCCAGTCTATGGCCAGACTGGGGGATGGGTCTTTCTGAGACCCTCCCCCAATCCCCTCCTTCTGTCTTACATCTGGGGACAAGTTCAGAGAGGGAGGCAGGTGAAAGATATGGAATTTTCAGGGCTGTGAGTTGGTCTCTATCTAATCAAAGGAGTGCTTCTTTCAGAAAAGAGATTTCTCCTGTTTAAGGGAAACAGGCTGGTCTCGAGCACCCTCTAGCCGGCCAAGATGCCCACTACTAGGAAGCGTCACCCCATGCCTTAACAAGCAAGAGGTGCTGCCGCTGGTCTCTGTTCAAAGCAAGTCCCCAGGAGTCTTCTAGATGCTGGCTACAAAGAAACTATCCCTCTCCCCCACCCCCAAGAATTTTAAAGTAAATTGACCGTCCTCAGCAAAGGGATTCCTCAACCCCAGAAGAGGGGCATGTTTTGCTAGGTTTGGCTTTTAGGGGTTTGGTGGGCTTCTCCCCCTTTTTTTGATTAAAAGTGACTCTGTCCTGACCTGGTGGGAGTGGGTGCAGGTGAAGCTCTGGCCTACCCCAGATAATCATTCCAGATAATCACTCCACATTTTGAATGGGTCTCACAGCATTTGGAATTTCAGTGGCTTTTGGTTTTGATTTTTTTAAAAGGGAAGGGAAAAAAAAAAAAAAAAAAAAACCTTTTGCCTTGAAGCAATGTGTTATCTTGGCAGCTATAAGGAGCCTGGCAATGTTGAGACCTTTACTGGCAGGGCTGAGAAGATGAGCTGGTTGGTTGTGGTGTGTTTAGAAGTTTAAAACAGCAAAAAGACATAGTGAGGGTTTGCAGAGGGGGGCCTGGGCCTGGGGTGGGGGTAGCAAGACCTCCAGATCTGCTCTCCTCTCTACTGTAAATTACAAGCCTGCTTTTTTAAATTTCCTTTCCCAGAACAATGTTATTCATTCAATTCCAAAGTAAACATTGGGCTTAGATACTCAACAGTTTGGGAGAACAAACTGTCCTGGTTGTCAGGGTCTTTACCTGTCAGGGGCCTGATTAAACCCATATATCTTCATGGCAGCCATCAGCAGCCACAGTGGGCTGAGGAGGGACCCCGCACCAGCCCCACCTTCTAGCAGCAGGGCAGCCCCTCGGTGCCAACCCTGGGCATGCAGGGCTTTCTCTTTCACTGGATGGGTGACAGCAGGGTATCTGTTCAGGGCTCCAGCCTGATCCTGGACCTCTGGGGCAAGGAGACAGATCCAAGGAAATGCTAAGGGCCTGGAGGGCACCAGGGACGGGGGAAGACGAGGGGAAGGTGGTGTTTGAACCGCCTTCAAAGTGATAGATGTTTGCACTAGAGGGGAGTTGATTTGGGGAGAAATGCAAGCCTCGGGTAGTAAATCATGCAATCCAACGTCGGTGCTAAGAATATGGAAGGCCATTTCCGTTCTCCTAGGGGAAGGCTGCTTAATTAAGAGATCTCCGGGTACTTGACTTTGCTCATAAATTTTAGAGAGCTGTAAAACTCAGTGTGTGTCTGTCTGTGTGTCTGTATGTGCACATGAGACAAAGGGAGCAGAGAAGAGTATGTCCAGAGCTCTGTTCAGAGTAGCTTTCATGTGACCGCTCATCTCAGCCCTTTTGTGACTCAGTTTCCCCATGTTGGGAATGGCAGGAGGAGGCTGCCTCTCAAATCCCTGGTTGCAGATAAAATATCAGGACACCGACTTGCACATGCGCCCTGATTGCTGAGTGAATAGAAGGGCGCTGGGGCCCCCACAGGGGGAAAAGGGGAAGGATGACTTTGATCAGGTTGCCAGTGTTGGGGTAGGGGTGGGGGGACACACAGCCCAGACCCAGGCTCCAAATGACAGTTGCAGATGTCAAGAGTAACAGCTTCCATCCTTCCCAGCCCGCGCCCCAGGGATGCCCCAGTTTCTCTGGTGAGCCTTCCCCAGAAACCCGTGGCTGGGATCTAAAGTTTCCTGCTCTCCTCTAAGGAATATTTAATTTCCATAGTACAGGCTGTTTCCCTTCCAGAAGAACTTGTTTCCCCTACTGGCTTATCTGATTGTGGGCATCTCCAAGAGCAACTTGTCACCTATCATTTTCCACAGAAGTGAACATTAGCAGTTGCGGAGCTGTGAGGGGGGCTCCTGAGGAGCCCGTGATGCTGAGACAGGGGGCTGGGAGGAGAAAGGCAAACTCAAAGCAGGAGGCCAAGGAAAGGAAAAGCAGTCGATCCTAGAACAGCACCAGCCAAGTCAAGGTTTTGCTAGTGGAAAGAAGGTACTCTTGTGTGGCACTTTCCATCCATAATGTACCTTAACTCTCCATTAGGCTTGGTTTCTGCAAGGTCCCAGTGAATGAGTAGGCTATGATTATGACTTCATGTTGCAAAAAGGACTGCTCAGCCGAGAAAGGGAAAGTGGCCTGTCCTGGTAGGTCACACTGTCAGAGATCGGTAAATCCAGTCCTCAAAACCACCTCTTCCAGGTTCTCATCACGTTGGATCAGCCAGTATAGGCACAGCACGCAGAGAGCTGCAGCTCAGAGGGGCGAGGGAGA
Source organism: Hylobates moloch (assembly GCF_009828535.3). Classification (NCBI taxonomy): domain Eukaryota; kingdom Metazoa; phylum Chordata; class Mammalia; order Primates; family Hylobatidae; genus Hylobates; species Hylobates moloch. The sequence goes on along the minus strand of NW_026652295.1, from coordinate 42,902,258 downwards.
CGCCTTGCATCTTCATGTCAGGATCGCTCACTAATGGCATGGGAAAACGTTATGTGACAGATGTGTGGAAGGTGCTCTGACTTCTGTGGCTCCAATCAGTGCCCTTGACTTAGGCACTATCCATGGTGATGGGGTCCAGTGTCTGGGATGGTTTGGGGGCACTCTAGGCCTGCTTTGTTCTCGTAAGCTCTAGATTTCATTTGATAATGAGCACTGGTGAGGATCCAATTACATGATGTCTGTGAACATACAGGCATGAAATGAGCTCTCAAGACACATTGATTCCATTCTTCCAGAAAATTGGAATATGCATTTGAGCACATTCAACTGGCAGGCCGGACGTGTTGGCTCACGCCTGTAATCCCAGCACTTTGGGAGGCCGAGGTGGGTGGATCACTTGAGGTCAGGAGTTCAAGACCAGCCTGGCCAACATGGCGAAACACTTTCTCTACAAAAAATACAAAAATTAGCTGGCTGTGGTGGCACATGACTGTAATTCCAGCTACTTGGGAGGCTGAGGCAGGAGAATCACTCATACCCAGGAGGGGGAGGTTGCAGTGAGCCGAGATTGCACTATTACACTTCGGCCTGGGCAACAGAGTGAGACTCTATTTCCAAAAAAAAAAATGCAGCTGGCACGCTGCAGCTCTACCTCAAGTTGAACCTGTTGAGAACCTGTTGAATGCTAGAGCCAGGTTTGTTTATGGGGCTCCTTCCCTCCAAGATGACAATGTCAAGGATATGGAGGGTGGAGATAAGGAAGCAGGGGAGAAGTCTGGTGCTGCAGGAAGTGCACTGAGGGATTCAAGGTATTCCAGCCCCTAAGCACGCTCCCCCTGGGTCCATGGTTCCATCAGATCATTGTGGAGATGTTAATTTTTTTCCTATTTTTTCATAATAAATATGCATTGCTCATATAATGCTTGAAATAATAAAATGTTCAGAGAATATTTACATTATATGCCCTAGCACATAAGATTGCTATTTCTTTTCCTTGCCACAGTTACTGAGGTGCATTATAAGGTAAATTAACTTTATCAAAACTCCTTTTAAGAGACAAGCCCTTCTGAAGGATTGCTGTTACATGGTTCAGTAAACAAACATATACTGACCATCTCACATGTGTCAGGCACTGTGCCAAGTGCTGGTGACACAGGCATGAGGAAGTCACTCTCCCTGACAGCACCACACAGCTGCACATGTTCCTTGCACCTTCTGCCTCAAGGTGTGTGGGAGACTCAAGACCCACGCCAAATTCCTGCCCGGCCAACAAAATGTGGTGGAAAGAGCCCTGCACCAAGGAGTCAGAGAAGGGATGTTGTAGACCTCACTCTGTGTGACTTTGGGAAAACCTCTACCCCTCTCTGGGTCTCAGTTTACCCCTCTGCACAAGGGTTTGGCCTATAGAATTCCCAAGTTTCCCCCCAGCTGTGTGGTCTTATACCCGCTCTTGCCCAGATCTGGTCCTGGAACCCCCTCATCTTCCATGGAGTGCTGACCAGGTCTAGGGTTCCCCTGAGCATCCCTCACTCAGCTTATCTGTGCCAGTGACTTGGGTAGTGTGTCTGGCTTTCCTGGCATGGGCTGGGTCTGGATCTAGAACAAATGGCCTTTCCAGAAGGCAAGGGGTGGTCTTGTAGTTGCCCCCGGCCCCCAGGCCCTCCTTTCTCTCTCCACCCCACCATGCAGAATGAAGGAAGAACCCAAGTGAAAAGCAACATAAAGAAGACCCAAAGCACTCCCAACTTTAAAGGAAATATGATTCAAAAAGGCAGAGGAGGAGAGGAGTCCAAAGGCAACACACAGGTCTTTGCCGAGTGTGGAAAAATAGGCCACAAAGTTTCAGCCAGACATCATGCCCAGTCTTCTGTATCTGGATGAGAGATGCCTGCTCTGAGCTAATATTATACCCCCTAATATTTAGCACAGTGTCCCTTTGAATTTACAGCCAAATTCAATGTATCTAGAGATCAGTGTGCGTGAAAAGGTCTCTGCCCTGGAACTTGTGGTTCGGGTCCCTCTACTACCATGAGGGTGATGTAGAGCACATGCCACCTCTCCGATTCACCCGTTGCACATGGAGGGAGGCCTCCACATCCACCCTGCATGGACCTCCCAAGTTCTTCCAGCCCTGACTGCTGGGACATGCAGGACAGGACCCTGCAGGTGAGGCTGGCTTTGGTGGCACAGCTTCCGCAGGGAGTGGGGCAGCCGTCCCAGCTAGACTCCAGCATGCTGACCAGCCACCACGGGGCACAGGGGGGTGTGGTTCATGGCTCTGCTGGCTTCTACGCTGCATATTTTAGAGGCCGCCCTGAAAACTTTTACAGCAGCCAGCATCCCAACTCCCTCTCTTCCTCTGAACTCAGTGAAAACAAGTTGGCCACATCAAAATGCTTGTGAAGGAGATTTAAGGCTCTATGTGGGCCTGGCTACTTCCCAGAGGCCCGGCTGCCCAGTTGACTTCCTATGGCTCAATTTGCCACAGACAGCCCAGCTTGCGCCTTCTGTCCCTACAGTTATTAGCACTGCCTCCTTTCACACTCAAGTGTGGCTGAATTTGGAAGATAAGTGTATGGTGACCTGGCCACGGCGCAGAGTGGCCTTCCCAGGAACAGGAGTTTGTACCAAGTTCAGGGACACAGACCCACCTTAGGCCAAAATATTAGTAAAAGTTGGGGCCTTTGGGATACATCCACCTGATTTACAGCCACCCAATCAGAGGCAGTGTTTCACCTCCTTCCTAGTGATAGGTATCTCTCAATTTACTCATCCCCACCTCCTAGACCAGTGGTTCTCAGTGTGGTCCCAGCAGCAGCATCACCTGGAAACCTGTTAGAAATGCACATTCTCAGGCCCCACTGCAGCCCTACTAGACTGGGAACTCAGGGGTGGGGCCCAGCAACGTGGGTTTTCACAAACCCTCCGGGGTGTGCTGATGCTGCTCGATACTGAGAACCACTGCCCTAGACTGTCCCCAGTGCTAGAGCTGACCCAGAAATTCCCCAGGCCTGTGCCTCCTCCACCTCTTGTTAGAGATGGAGAAGCTGAGGGCCATCAGAGGGCACACTGTACCCTGAATTCACACAGAAGTGATGCCTGCCCCCAACCTGTACTGCATCCAGCGATCTACTTTCTGGCCCTCAGGAATAAGGTATCAGACTAGTCAGTCTTAGCGAAGCACTTTCTCCTCTGGGCTTCAGTTTCTTCATCTGTACAACTGAGGGATTTGCTTAGATGGCCTTTCAGGTCTGGCATTCCCAAATGCTATGCCAAATGGTATGTCCATAAATCCTCCTCCAGACAACATCCACCTTTCTGTGGGAGCCTTGGTGACAGCAAAGAAAAGCCTCAGGCCATGACCAGAAAAGGGTCTTCTGGTGACCCCTCAACCATCTTAGAATCAGACTCTTAAAATTAAGAGAGATGCCAGGTGCGTTGGCTCACACCTATAGACCTAGCTACTCAGGAGGCTGAGGTGGGAGGAGCGCTTGAGCCCCAGGAGTCCAAGGAGCCCAAGGCTGCAGTGAGCCGTGATTGTGTCACTGCACTCCCAGACAGGGTGATAGAGGAAGACCCTGTCTAGAAAAAAAAAAAAAAAAAAAAGGCTTTAAGGCAGTTTGTCAGCCTCACGACCACTGAGATCTTGTTTTCTTTGTTGTGGGCTGTCCTGCGCATTGTAGGATGTTTAGCAGTGTCCCTGGCCTCTACCCACCAGATGCCAGTAGCACTCCCACATGCTCCCCTTGAATTCCCCCTCTTCTCCCAGGGCAGGAATCTCCTGCGCTGCTGGCACCGTTTACAGGCATCAGCAGGATCGCTCATTGCCTCAGGCGTTCCACCAGGGCGGCCTTCACCCTGGCCCACCCTGCAAGAACTTTCACCCAATCCAGTTCTCAATCAAGGGTGGGGTTAGCCTGCCTTTGCCACTTCCTAAGCATGTGACTTTGTACAAGTTATTCAACCTCTCTGAGCCTCACTTTTCTCATCCATAAAACAGGAACCATGACACCCACCTCACTGGGATGATTGTGTGGCATAGATGGGAGGCACGTGAGGTGCCTGTTCACTTGGCACTCAACAATGTCAGAATTCAGAGAAAATGGGAATCGTGCTGCTTTTATAATTTTTTTCTTTTCTTCTGTCTCTAAATTACAATTCTATCTTCAAACCACTAGGGTAGATTTGTCTCAGGAGAGGTTCCGATTGTCTTGTTCAGATTTCCTTTCCCAGTGCGCATAGCTGCCTGTTACTATTGGTGCAGGTAATGCTGGAAGGACATTTCCGAGCAGCTTCGGGTGTGGAGGAGAATTGAGTTCTGTGGATACAACCGGCTCAGCCTAAGGAAACAGGGGAACCCAGACCACAGACTCGGGGCCTCTGGGTCAACCAGGACATGAAGAAAGACCCTGCCCCTGAGTGGAATGGAGGACCAGGACCTGGACAGACATGAGATGTCACTTTTAGCAGGAGCCACCTCTACTCGGCTCCAGGTGGTTGTGTGGACATAGGGTAAGCGTGGCTCCCAGTCACTCACGAGAAGCTGAAAACCTGGATTTTTAGAAAATGAAATTCCCAGATTTTTTAAAAGTGTGTCAATTTGAAGTTTCTGGTAGAAAGAGAGAGAGACCCTAAAATAACTCAGTAACTCTGTGTTTACTCAAAACAATTCTATGAAATAGGTACTATGATTATCCTAGTTGAGGAAACAGAGGCACAGAGAGGTTAAATAATATCCCAAAGACAAACAAGTAGAAGTGGATTGGAGGAAGAGCCCAGCACAGGAGGGGTTAAAGGGGGAACTATAGGCCCTTGTGTTGAATAAGAGGAGACAGAGCCAATTTTTCTATTATAACAATAAATTGGCCCCAAATTAAGCCAATATCCAGTTCTTATTGCTTCTGCAGAGAATTAATAAACCATGGCATCTTCTGAAAATGGGGAAGCCAGCAGCTCAGAGAGATGTCAGAAAGCTTTTTACGGGGCTGGAGATGTTCTGCCTTAGCAAGTAAAATGGTTATGACGGTTATGCCACAAGCATGCAGAGAGGGGGAAACGGCACGGGCTGCCCTGCCTGTGCCCACACCTGGCTCGGTTCAGAAGTGTGCCCACCATGAGGAGCAAGTATCTGCAGTAGCCGGCTCTCGGGGCGTTAATGGCTGTGGCCTCCCAGAGAACACTCTGGAATATTTTAGGTTTATATTTTGCAGATGGTGTGCCAAGTCATTCCCTCATTCGGCCTATTAGATGGTTAGTTTCCTTTTTCTAGTTAAAGGATTAACTAGAATTATCAGTAATCATGAACTTCCCCCCAAGGACAGGTCAAAGGAAATTAATGGAAACTGCAGCAATAGAGACATGGGTTAGTTCCACAGAAGGAATTCCTGACTGGGAGAATTAGCCCTGGCACAGGTTCCAAGGGGGTGGAATTAGAACCCATCGTGGAACCTAGGCAGAGCTGGAAACTCCTGCAGGCTCCGGCTCAGAATGGAGGTTACAGGCAAAAAAGCAGAGTTAGGAGGCGAGGTGGGTTAAATACTTCACCATAAAAAGTTCTAGAAACTTGGATCTGAATGGGCGCCTTTGAAATATTTCAGCCTGACCTTTTCATGTACAGATGAGAAAACTGTGATCCAGACCCGGCCAGTGACTTGCTAAGGGTCACACAGCTAAGTAAGAGCAAAGGTAGAACGCAGGGCTCCAGTCCCTGCCATGATTCCCCAACTTGGATCTAGTAATGCTCACTATAGATGAGACAAGAGCCTTCTCAGGTTCTCAGTCCATGGGGCTATAAAATGGAACGCTGGGCTTGGCACATCACAGTGCAATCGTCTATTTACAAGTTTATTCCCAGTCTCCAATGGAGATGAATGCCCCAAGGATGGGGACCATGACTTCCTCGTCTTTGTCACTGGGTGCCTTCCACAAGGCCTGACACATGGCAGGCCTTCAGTAAGTATAGAGGGATTGGGTGAAGACAACTTTGAAGATCCTGAGACGTAGTTCTTCTGTGTATACAATCCCCATGATGTGCTTGACAAGATGTCCCTGTACCACAAGATGGTATCATTATTGTAATCAGAGTAGATAAGAAACCTGGGTTCTGGGAGCTGCATCAGATATGGCAAACACTATTTGCTAAGTCTAGGTGATGGGTATATGGGCATTCATTATATTTAAAAGTATTTATTATACTTTTCTGTTAGTTTAGTTTCATAACAAACAGTCAAAAAAATTTAATAGCAACCTAAAGTTTATTCCTAAAAATGCTCATGCTCATGACACTTGATTCTAGAACATAGCCACCTCATTAGATGTCATTATTTATAGCCGTATCATCCAGCAGTTGTCTACTGTTGCTAATAGAATGTTCCAGATTCTTCAGTGGCACAACACTGAAGAAGACTCAGCCAGTGCCCTTAAGAAACTTGAAATGAGACTAAAGCCGACATTGCCACAAAACAAGGCAGATGTGGCTGCAGGGGAGATGTGGGGAGAGCTGGGGTGGCTGAGGCTCAGCCGCAGTCTGTGGGTTCTTCCACTGACCCCACCCCCTGACCAGCTCAGCCAACATTAACCCACTGCACATACACGGTCACACCACAGGCACGTTTAGAGGCACCAAAGGCTTGCTAATGACCAGGGTTCCCCCACCTGAGGAGAGCTTGGGGCGCCTTGCCTCCAGCCCTCTTCATTTCCTGCTATGGAATATTTGCACATGTGACCTATAAGGTTTAAGTGAAACAAAAAGGAAAATGAGCCACAAAAGGGCAGCCTGGGGCATGTGTGTGTGAAAGGAGACATGCAGGATCATTGCCATGGGGACTTGTTTTGGGAGAGAGAAGACAGCACATTTATGGACTGCTAATGTGGTTATAAATGCCACTGCCAGCAGCATGGCATCACAAGTCCAGGGCCATGGCTGATACACATATTTGTACGCTCCAGGGTTTAGCATGAGAGCACAGAAAAGCACCAGATTTGGCATCAGACCGCACTGGATTCGAATCTGGGCTCTACCATTTACTGGCAGCGTTCAGCAAGTTGCTTAGCCTCACTTCTCCCATTTGCAAAATGGGGGTTAACAATGAGTATTTCACAAGGCTCATCTACGAATTTAATAAGATTCTACTGCACAAAGAGTATGCAGCACAGCCTGGCATGGAGTAGGTGCTCAGTAAATGCTTCCTTACCCACCCATTCTTGCCCCTTTGCAAGGACAACTGGTTGAGGTTATAAACACATGGAAGAGTGTGGGTGCCTGCACAGTTTTTGTTTGTTTGTTTTGGCTCAACATAGACACCCAAACCATCTTCTGTAGGTTTTCACGTTGAGTCCTGTGTGCTAACAACCGTCTCTCTGTGGAGGCACAGTCTTGGGCAAATGCTCAAATAGGTCAATGGGTGGTGATACCTCCCGAGTTAGTTTGAGTTCCTGCAAAGACTAACCTGGAGCAAGGATTCAAGTATGCATCATTTATTTGGGAGGCAACCCCAGTAAACACTAGCAAGGAAGTGAGGAAGTGAGACATCGAACGAAATGAAGCCAATGAAGGAAGTGTCAATATGCAGCTTACCACTGGGGGCAACTAAGTAACAACTAGGGGCTCAACCTCACAGAGGAATTCTGGAAGACAGTGTAGAACATACCTCAGAATTACCTACCTTATGGGCAAGGGAGCTGGGGTATTTATCCTCCAACTCCCATCTATCAATGGCTGAGGGCTGCTCCTGGACATGAACTGGGAATTTTCAATCCACTATGCAGGCATGCTAAGAAAGAGCCTTCAGGCCCTCAGCTGTTGGTGCTTTCAGTACAAAGTGGTAAGATGCTGTTAGCACATATTGAAATAAGGACCAAAGAGTATTAACGGGTACCAAATAGCACCTACTATATTCCCTTACATGGAATTCCTTCTTAACACAGTCGTTTCAGCTTGGGTTTTGGTGGCTCTGGGGCTCTATTTACGTGCATTTCCAGCCTGAGTTTTCTCAAAATCTTCTAAAACCTTTCAGCTCCAAATGAGTATGTAGAATGATCTACCAAGACGTGCACGTGCACGATATGGATTGAGACTGTAAAATCCTTTAGAGGAACATTTTTTTTGTATTTCTCTTTTGCTGTGACTTTGGGCTAGTGGCGTGCCCTCTCTAGCCTTTTCTTCTTCACCTATAACATTAGGAAGTTTGCTATGATGGCCTCAAGGCTCCCCAGTCTGTGATTTTTATGCTGTCAGCTACCACCCAAAATCCCTGGCGCTGAATGGAGTGCGTGTCAGGTATTCATAAAGGTTCATGGACTGAACAGACACCCACACTGCTCCAAGCCAGAGGTTTTTTACTCCTCCAACTGGTGGAGTAATAGACCCAGGCCTCCTCCAGAAGAGAGGACAGGGACTAGACGACTGGCAGGCAAGATGGTGGCCATCAGAAGCTGAACAGAGGAGCACTGAATTCTGGGAAAGGAAGATGAAGGCAGAAATAGCAAAGTTAAATCTGTGTGGAGAGAACCCCCAGAGGCCACAAACCCACCCCACTGCCTTTCAACAAGACCGCACTTAAGCCCTTCAGATGAAAACTCCATAAGCTACTTTTAAAGACCTATAGAGAACTAGGTAACTCCTGACCCTCCCACTGTAAACCACCAAGCAAGCTGTCCTGAAAAGTCAGAGAGAATGGAAACTGTTCTGTAGTTTCAAGCCAAAATATCCCAGTCTCAGCTAAATGGACAGTCCAAGTGACATGGGGTGTGGGTTTCACCTAGAACCCTCCAGGAACTGTCTGCCCTCCTCGTTTAGGGCCAGGAGTTGCCCAGAGCCCCAGTCACTTAGTCTCTTTCTTTGGCTCCAGGCTCACTGGAGATGGTGAACAGCTGTTTGCTATTCTGAGAGGAGGAGTCTTTCATATACTTGATGACATTTTAAATCATCTCTTAATGATAGCTGGGAAGACTTCTTGTTACTGCTACCACATGGATAAAAAGCATGGGCCATCCGGTACTAATGTTAAATTCATCTGAGCCCTGAATGTGTAGGCATAGGGTAGAAATTGAACAAGTAGAACGGTCTTGTTAACACTTTGGCTTCAGGCAAGGAGACTGTTAAAAAGCATACATTTCTTTAAAAAACTAAATTACTAGCAGCAGTCTAGCTGTGGGTGATAAAAAAGATAGACAACTTTTATTTCTGTGTATTTGGCCATGAATAATTTTTATAACCAGGGAAAAAACCCAGACTAGAGTGCAGTGGCTTGATCATAGCTCAGTGCAGCCTCGAACTCCTGGGCTGAAGCAATCCCCCCACCTCAATCTCCTGACTATCCGGGATTATAGGCACACACCATCACATCTGGCTAATTTAAAAAATTTTTTTATAGAGATAGGGTTTCCCTGTTACTTTAGGCTACTCTCCAAACTCCTGACCTCAAGTGATCCTCCTGCCTTGGCTTCCCAAAATACTGGGATTACAGGCGTGAGCCACTACGCCCAGCCTGGGCTGCTTTTTGAGACAGTGGTGAGATACAGTAATAAGAGGGAGGCTGAAGGAGAAAAGTCAAGGAGAAAAAGACTGAGATTTCCCTGGCATTGCTTAACAGAGCTGTCCCCAATCTTTTTGGCAGCATGAACTGGTTTCATGGAAGGCAATTTTTCCGTTGCTGGGGAAGATGAGGGGTGGTTTGGGGATGAAGCTGTTCCACCTCAGATCACCAGGCATTAGATTCTCATAAGGAGTGCGCAACGTAGATCCCTCGCACGCCCAGTTCACAATAAGGTTCACGCTCCTATGAGAATCTAATGCCACCGCTGATCTCACAGGAGGTGGAGCTCAGGCAGTAGTGCACCACCTGCTGTGAGGCCTGGTTCCTAACAGGCCATGGTGGGGGTGGGGGGTGGGGTGGTGGGGTTGGGGACCCCTGGCCTAACACATAACAGGCATGCTACCATGACGTGGAGAATGCTATTAATTGCCCAGTTTGTCTTAAAGAGCTTCCCTTTATCTCAAGGAAACAGTAGTTGGCAGATAGACACAGCATCTCCTACAAAAACTTCAGAAGGAACAGTGTGTGTTAGAACTTTGTTGAATCTTACACCAAGTTAAAAGTATCTTTGGCTTTTGGAGTATGACTGAGGTTGGAAGGGGACGCCCTCACTTGCCTGGGATGGGAGGAATTCCCAAACATGTATGCACTCACCAAAAAAGCATAAATGTTGGGGAAGAGTTGATAATAAAATGTTAAGTGAAAAAAGCAAGCCATAAAGTATTATATATTCTGTGAGCACATGTATGAAAATTCTATATTTATAGAGATAAGGGCTCAAAAGATCAAAATAGTTGCTGTGTTGAGTTAATGAATTATAGGCAAGTTTTTTCAAAAAGTTCTTAATGTAACTGTGGTCCATTCAGGATTTTTTAATCCAACATTTTATTATGAAAATTATCAAACTGACCACCCACTTACCTGACACATAGACTCTGCCTTTAATGCTGTTCAGTTTTTAAACTATTTTAAAGTGTTTTAAGCTTTTGTTTTCTATATTTGGCACTTACATTAAGTATAAACAAACTATAAAGGCTTAATTACACAATGAACACTTTAAGAATCAGAACATCATCTGTAATACCCCAGCAATTTGCAAGGACGAGGCAGGAGAATTACTTGAGCCCAAGAGTTTGAGACCAGCCTGGGCAACATAGTGAGACCCTGTCTCTAAAAATAAGTAAATAAGAATCAGAACATACTTTCGCTCTTGCAGCTCCCGTGTGCTCTTTCCTATTCCCGATCCATTTGCCTTCCACAGGATAGTCACATCCTGAGCTGTGGGTTTGTTATTCTCTTTCTCACCTTTCTGGTAACTTTTAGGAATGTATCTGTATTGGCCAGGGCAGACTAGGTCATGCTGTGGAAACAGAACACTCTAAAATCTCAACTGCTTAACACAACAGCAAAAATTTTTTTCTTGTTCAAGAAAAAACCTACCTACTGCAGATCCAGCTGACCCTCCTATCCTTCATGCAGCAACTCCACAATCCAGGCTGCTTTGACCTTATGGTGCCATCACCTAAATATGAGGCATTCTGCAAGATCACTTCAGCTGCAATGAGCTGCTTCAGCCCAGGAGTGACACGTGTTCCTTACAGTCACAGCCCATTGGCCGGGACAGCTATCCGGACTCACTTGGCTGCCAGAGGAGAGAAATGTGATCCTTCCATGTGCCCAGGAGAGGAGCACAGATACGCAGATACCGGTAAGCCCTGGAAAGCTCCTCCATACTAGCCTTGAGCAACATATTATTTACTTTTTGCTTGGGTTTGTTTTTGAGCTTTAACAAGAAAAATAATCATCATCATGATCTATGCAGTCCTCTGCAAGCTGCTTTTCCTCATCTATGGTAAATGTCTCTAGCATTTACCCATGTTATTGTAGGTAGCTGTATTCTCATTCATGTTCACTCTTGTATAGAACTCCATTGTATGAATGATATGCCTCCATGTTTTATCCACTCTCCTATTGAGGGATATTGGAGGTTCCTGTCTTTTGCTATTTTAAACAATATGCCGTCAGATGTAGGTCTCTTGGTGCAGATGCACAGGAGATTCTCTAGAGCACAGGTTGCTCAGGTTTTTAAAACTAAAATTTTTAATGAGAGGGGAAAGAAAAAGCAACAGCAAAAGGTGGGAGTGTTAACACGTTTCCATTTTGCAAATGGCAGGGTGCAAGAGATTCAGACTCTTTGTGCCCTCCTTCAGCAAGGCACAGGTTGAACTCAGGAAAAGTCAGTCAGAGATTAAATAAATGTCTTCACATAAAGGTGTGAGTTTACAAAGAAGAATCTAATGAGGAACCCAAGCAACTGCTGCTTTCACATAACTTGGAGGTTTCTAAGGCAGTGTTTCTCAATGTCAAGATGTCACGTTTCAAAAGACAACCTGAATTCTCAGAAGATTTCAACGCAAGATTAATTTTCACTTGCTTCCATTTTGCAAATAAATAAATGCCATACTGTGATCTTGTTCTCTTTTTTACTGGAGGGAGGCATGTCTTGGAATCAAAGAAATAATGACAAGGTATTTCCACTCTCCATAAGACTGGTAACACCAGTGTACAGCCCTGGAAGGAAAGATATAAAGCAGGAGAAATAAGGCTACTGGGGACAGATTTCAACATCAGCAAACTAAGGAATAACATTAATTATGTAATTTATCCTACTAGGTTCCTGGTGGGATCCTTCTTGTTAGCTTTGACCCACAAGCAAGGAATTGTGGTCTTGATGAAATCTGTTTTATTTTCAATTTATCGGTGGTAATAGAGGGAATCTGGTAACCTGTCTCTTGACAGGTTAAGAAAGAAATGGAGAGATAGTCCTGAACAGCTTTGGAGTAGTTGGCTCATGGACAAATTGGATGAAGCGTTGGGAGAATTCTGGGGGCCGGTCAGCTTTGGTTTTGCAGACAGAAAGAAGAGTGGGATGGATCTTAGTGCTGTCCTTAGAGGGCCAGGACAACAAATGGCCTCTGACCAAGAGCAGAGGAAGCACATCAAGGTGGCTGAGCTCCTCGCCTTGAGAATGTAAAGATGACCAGCTGCTCAGGAGTTAGTGGAAGTCACAACTTGTAATTCAATGATGAAAGAATGAGGCTTTATTAAGTTAAAACAAAAGTGGATGCATTGTTCACTTTTGCTGCTACTAATAGGGCATTTCCAGGTGCCATCCACTGTGCCAGGGCTTGGCATGCATTGCCTCCTTATTCCTCAGGGCAAGCTGGTAAGGTGGTGGAGTTACCACTCAGGCTTCTTGGTAGTGACAGAAACTAACTCTGGGTGGTTTCAGCAGAAAAGCAATTTACTAAGAGGATATTGGGCATCTCAGAGAATTACACGTGTGTCCGGAATTGGTGGGTTCTTGGTCTCACTGACTTCAAGAATGAAGCCGCAGACCCTCGGAGTAAGTGTTACAGTTCTTAAAGGCGGCATGTCTGGAGTTTGTTCCTTCTGATGTTCGGATGTGTTCGGAGTTTCTTCCTTCTGGTGGGGTTCCTGGTCTCGCTGGCTTAAGAATGAAGCCGCGGACCTTCATTCTTGATGTTACAGCTCATAAAGGCAGTGTGGACCCAAAGAGTGAGCAGCAGCAAGATTTACTGCAAAGAGCAAAACAACAAACCTTCCACAGTGTGAAAGGGGACCCGAGTGGGTTGCCACTGCTGCCTCGGGCAGCCTGCTTTTATTCTCTTATCTGGCCCCACCCACATCCTGCTGATTGGTAGAGCCGAGTGGTCTGTTTTGACCGTGCGCTGATTGGTACGTTTACAATCCCTGAGCTAGACACAAAGGTTCTCCACCGCTCCACTAGATTAGCTAGATACAGAGCGTGGACACAAAGGTTCTCCAAGTCCCCACCAGAGTAGCTAGATACAGAGTGTCCATTGGTGAATTCACAAACCCTGAGCTAGACACAGGGTGCTGATTGGTGTGTTTACAAACCTTGAGCTAGATAGAGTGCCAATTGGTGTATTTACAATCCCTTAGCTAGACATAAAGGTTCTCCAAGTCCCCACCAGACTCAGGAGCCCAGCTGGCTTCACCCAGTGGATCCCACACCCAGGCTGCAGGTGGAGCTGACTGCCAGTCCTGCACCATGCGCCCACACTCCTCAGTCCTTGGGTTGTATCTGTATTGGTCGACGGGACTGGGCGCTGTGGAGCAGGGGGCGGTGCTCGTAGGGGAGGCTCAGGACACACAGGAGCCCACGGAGGTGAGGGGAGGCTCAGGCATGGCGGGCTGCAGGTCCCGAGCTCTACACCGCAGGAAGGCAGCTAAGGCCCCCGGCGAGAAATTGAGCACAGCAGCTGCTGGCCCAGGTGCTAAGCCCCTCACTGCCCGGGGCCAGCGGGGCTGGCTGGCCGCTCCTAGTACAGGGTCTGCCGAGCCCATACCCACCTGGAGCTGGTGCTGGCCCCCAAGCACCACGCGCAGCTCCAGTTCCCGCCTGCGCCTCTCCCTCCACACCTCCCCACAAGCTGAGGGAGCCGGCTCCGGCCTCGGCCAGCCCAGGAAGGGGCTCCCACAGTGCAGCGGCAGGCTGAAGGGCTCAAGTGCCACCAAAGTGGGAGCCCAGGCAGAGGAGGCCCCGAGAGTGAGCGAGGGCTGTAAGGGCTGCCAGCACGCTGTCACCTCTCACAGGGAGTGTTTAGAAAATGAGCAGGAGACAGGGGAAGCCAAGACCTGGTTTTAAATCATAACCACCACAACTGCCACTGCCACCACCACTGCCCCCACTGCTGCTGCTAAACAAATTCTCCACCATCCTTATGTCTCTGTATCATGTGTCTCAGGTTCAGAGTCCTGGGCGGAAGAGTAGGCTTAGTTGAACCTGGGTTGTGTGCCCATGCCCTGGGCCAGCAAGGCAAATGTCCCCTAACGTAGGAATTATTGTTATGTGAACCCCAAATATCTGAGACAGGTCTCAGTTAATTTAGAAAGTTTATTTTGCCAAGGTTGAGGACGCGCACCCATGACACAGCCTCAGGCAGTCCTGACAACATGTGTCCAAGGTGGTAGGGGCACAGCTTGGTTTTATACATTTAGGGAGACAGGAGACCTCAGTCAATATGTGTAAGATGTACATTGGTTCAGTCTGGAAAGGCGGAACAACTCGAGGTGAAGATGGGACTGCTCGAAGCGGGGAGGAGGCTTCCAGGTCAAAGGTAGGTAAGAGACAAACGGTTGCATTCTTTTGTGTTTGTCAGCCTCTCCAAATGAGGCAGTCAGATATGTGTTTATCTCAGTGAGCAGTGACTAGAATGGGAGGCAGGTTTGCCCTAAGCAGTTTCCAGCTTGACTTTTCCCTTTAGTTTAGTGATTTGGGGGCCCCAAGGTTGATTATCCTTTCATAGTTATCCCCCTTTACAGATGAGGTCTTCTGACATGTCCTGTCCCTGATGCACCATGACTGCTGTATCTTCTCACAATTAATATCTGCATTTGGCTAGCTCTAGCAAGGAAAAACTAAAATGCCCCAAAATTAGAATAAAGCAGTGTGTAAACTGTAATAGCTAACATTTTATGGTGCTTCACAGAATGCATTAACCCATTTGTTTCACTTAACCACTACCAAAAATCTTGCATCAACCCTAGTAGGTGAAGAGGGAGGCATTTTTGTCATCCCAAAACTGAGTCCAAGTGAACTCAATGACTTACCTGTAAGTAGAGGCACAATCTAGATATTTTGACCACAGTTTTCATGCTAGACCGTGGGATTGTTTAAGTACTTGGCCGATTTTCTCTTGGTATAATGCTTCATTAAATGTTTTTAAAGGTTATGAAAGCAAGACTTCTCAAACTTTAACGTTCACACTAGTCACCTGCGGATCTTTATAAAATGCAGGTTCTAAATCAGTTGATCTGGGGTGGGGCCTGAATCTGCATTTTTTTTTTTTTTTTCTTTTGAAGCAGAGTCTCACTGGTGCCCAGGCTGGAGTGCAATGGTATAATCACGGTTCACTGCAACCTTGACCTCCCGGGCTCAGGCAATCCTCCCACCTGAGCCTCCTGAGTATCTAGGACTACAGCCGTGCACCACCACGCCTGGCTAATTTTTTTTTTCTTTTTGTAGAGATAGGGTCTTGCTATGTTGCCCAAGCTGATCTCAAACTTCTGGGCTCAAGCAATCCTTCTGCCTTGGCCTCCCAAAGTGCTATCATTACAGATGTGAGCCACCATGCCCAGCCCAAATGTGCATTTCTAACCAGTTCCCGGGAAATGCTGATGCTGCTGTCCAGGAACTACACTTTGAGTAACAAAAATTTAGAGGGTTGGTAATAAGGATTAAGAGCGATCAATGTTTCATTGTTGTTTTGAGATGGAATCTCTCTCTGTCACCCAGGCTGGAATGCAGTGGCACAATCTCGACTCACTGCAACCTCTGCCTCCCAGGTTCAAGCTATTCTCCTGCCTCAGCCTCCTGAGTAGCTGGGTTTACAGGCATGTGCCACATACCCGGCTAATCTTTGTATTTTTAGTAGAGACGAAATTTCACCATGTTGGCCAGGCTGGTCTTGAATTTCTGACCTCAAGTGATCCACCCGCCTCAGCCTCCCAAATGCTGGGATTAAAGGCGTGAGCCACTGCATCCAGCCAGCAATCAATATTCTTAATCTGCGTCACACAACTGTAATATTTTAATAACTTGGTGAAGAATTGTGGAGAATTTTTATTTTTTCCATGCTTTGACCTTTTGCATTATTTCTTTATCAGGTTTAAAGGACAAGGTTTGAGGGAGAAAGGTGGTGAACAGATGAAGTGGTTTGGGCTCAATTTGGGTTCTGCTCTAGACAGAGGCACACACAGAGGGGGGTACACAGCTTGAAGAGCAAACCAGGTTGGAAACAGCACCATTGCTCAGAAATCTGCCAGTCATTCAAACAGGAATTCCACAGATAATACATCTCAGCATGCAGCCCAGGAAATTCAATTCTCCCCTTTCAAAAGTAAGCTCTCCTGAAGTTTATAAACATCCCATATCCCTGCCTGGAGAAACACAAAGAAGAAAAGACCTTCACAATGAGAACTTGGAAGCCACACAGCGCTGAGGGCTGCAGCCGAGTTTGCAGCAGCAGCCAAGACGAATCAACAAGGCCACTGGACCCAACTGGCAAGAAACAAGACCCAAGTGCCAGATCACAGAGAGCCCAGTGGAGTGGAAGGTGAGGGAGCAGATTGGGATAGTTGATGCGAAGATTAAAACAACTGAAAAACCTAAAGAAAACAAAGCAGGGGGTTAATAAAGCAACCGTCTGTCTCCTCGTGAAAGTAAACAAAGACAAAGGCGAAAAGAAGCAAAGAGAAACCAGATGCAAGGTTTGCCTTAAACCCCAGCGGTGGTGGCCCAGACGGGCAGAGCAGGGCGTTGGAACAGATGAAAGCTTCGGGAAGCAATTGGGAGTGAGAAGGAGAGTAAATACAGTAACCAGAGGGACATCAAATGGTGGCAGGGGGAGCCGGCGCCTCTGCCTCGAGTTTTGATTAGCAAAGGGGAGTGGGCACTAACCAGCCCTCGACAGACATATTTGGGGACAATTATTAGAAAGCTATTTTTGTGGTTTCTTTTGTCTCTCTGAGCCACAAGCTGAAGCTGCCCATATGTTAATCTGTTTTGGAGCCTGAGAAAACAACACTGATTTCACCAAAACCCTTGAGTTTTTAAAAATAAGAAAACACCCTTCCAAAGCTTCCACAAGTTGTTTTGGTCCTTTTTGAAAGTATGTATTTCTTTTCAAAAGGGTATTACTCAGCAGTTTGGTTTATTTTTCTCCTCTCTCCAAAGTATGCCTGTGTTTATACATGGAAGTAAGAAAACATGAATGGAAATGTTTAAGCCCCTAAATGGTAGCCTTTAGGGGGCAGGGGTGAGGGGCTTGCCAGTTCTCACCATTGGGTACAATCTTGTCCATTTCAGAAATGCTATTCCTTCCCCTGCAAACCTTGGCCTCCTCAAAGCTCTCCTCTCCATGTGACCCTCACCCTGCCCCACTCCTTGAAGTGTGAAAGGGTCCTCCCTCTCTCCCTGGGCCTTGCTCTTCCCTCCCACTTACTGCCCCTCTCCCCTGGTTACTGCTAACCAGTGTTTTCATCATACTTCTTGCTGCATATTTAGGAAAGGTAGATTTGTGGGGTCACCCTCCTCGTCCAAGCCCTGTAAACTACATCAATGTCATTGTTTAATAACTCCCAGACCCTATGACTATAGGTCAATACTGACGGGTATTATTGCCCTAGATACTTCCTCAAATTAAACTTTGGGCTCTTGTCTCAAGATGTCAAGGCAGAACAGGCCACCAGCACAGCCTGTGAGGGCGTCATCCATCAGGCTTCCCCTCATAAACTTTGATGGGTCCCCATCCAAGCCTCTGCGTATAACATTTGCTGTGGCCTGAATGTGTCCCCCAAAATTCATGTGTTGGAAACTTAATCCCTGTTGCAACAGTGTTGAGAGGTGTTCAGCTCAGAATGGATTAATTCCTATGTAAAAGAGCTTGACAGAAGGAGCTTGGTCCTCTTTCCTTCTGCCTTCCGCCACATAAGGAAACAATGTTCCTCCACTCTAGAATATGCATTCATAGTGCCATCTTGAAAGGAGAGAGCAGCCCTCACCAGATGTCAGAGCCTTGATCTTGGACTTCCCAGCCTCTATAACTGTAAGAAATAAACTCTGTTCTTTATAAGTTACCCAGTCTGTGGTATTCTGTTACAGCGGCACAAATGGGGTAAGACAGCATTGCTCTAATCCACCTGTGCTCACCTGCCTCTTATTCAAATCCTATCCATCCTCAAGGTCACCCTTAAGAACCAGCTGTCCCAGCTAGCCATTGTGGCCCAAGCTCCCCAAGACATGGCCCACTGGAGGTAAGTCCCAGGAGACCTTCTGGCTTTTGAAAAATCCAGAGCTCACTTCATGCAAGACCCATAAGTGTACCTGGACACTTTGATCTCAACGCTCCAATATAAAGAACCTGTTGTATATATCCTTGGGCTGCCTGCTACTTACCTTTGGCCCATCAGGTAGGAGGCAGACTTGGCAGGGAGTCTTTCTGCATGTGACCTACTGATATTTGATCTTTTCATGGCTGATCACTGGGAAATGGGGGAAGAAGTTCTGCAGAATTAGCTTATCTCTGGGGAGACTGTCAGGTATGATTATGATATGCACTCTGGCTTTTTTTTTTTCCTGCAATCACATCAGAGAGTGAAATAGCATGGTCTTTTAAGGCACACATGTAGAAGTGCAGCTGATTCATTTCCATTCTGTCTGTCCAGCACATCCTCCAGGAATTCTCCCATGACTCCAATCCCTATAGATGGCTCCTTTCTATAGATGTCACCTAGATGTCTGTAGGATAGTCCTATAGATGTCTCCTAGAGCAGGCTTTGGCAAACTATTGTCCACATGCCAAACTTGGCCAAGCATCTGTTTTTCTAAATAAACTTTTATTGAAACACACCCATGTTTATTGTTGTCTATGACTGCTTTTGTGCTATAACAGGCAAGCTGAGTAGTCACAACAAAGACTATCTGGCCCTTTAGTGACGAGAGTTCTCCAACCCTCCCATATTTGTGCTTTGTGTAGTTGTCTCACCTCTCCAATAAACATCTGAGAACTCTGAAGAGCCGGGACTGTCTATGTTATGTGTTCTATTGTTCATCTCCCCTTAGCATTTATAATAGTGCTAGTAATGACAAATGCTTATCCATTATTAAATAGCTGTGTCAGGATGCTTCCCCTTTAGGTAACAGAAACCCTCTTCCAGACTTGCTTAAATTATTGTGAAATTTATTGTTTCATAGAACAGAAAGTCCAGAAGTAGGGATCAAAATTGGTAGATTCAGCCACTCAACCCAGGTTCTTTTCATTTCTCTGCTCTGTCAGCTGCAGTCTTGGGTTCATCCTAATGCTGTTTCCCCTCACGGCCCCAACATGGCTGCCAACAGCACCTCGAACCACAGCTTTCGTGTTCACATCCAGCAAGATGGAAGAAGGGCAGGTGGGATGGGCCTCTCTTACTCAGAAGCTCTGAGCAAGCCTCTCTCCTTGACTTTCATTGGCCCAGATTGGCTTATACCTGCCTGGCATGAAGCCAATCTCTGGCAAGAGGGATGGAATTAGCATGACTGCCTTAGGCTGGTTAATCATTTGGGGTGTAATGGTATACCTCCAAGTATACTATGTTTTAAAATATTTCAAAACAAAAAAATTATAATCACTGGAAATGTGGTGTATTTTGTACATCACCTGTTCTTCATGGCATTGAAACTGTTGTGAACATTCCCTCAGTGCTGTGGTCCCAAACATACACAGGCTCTGCCCTCCCAAATTATACCTAAAATGACCCAAAACATATTCTCCATATATTATACATTTATATTCCAAACCAAAAATATCTGATTCTAACATATTCCAGAGCTTTTAATTTACTAAACCAAAGATTTTTCCTAATACGTTCATTTCTAGACATCTTAACAGGACCCTTCTCCCCCATACCCCCAACTAATTGGAATTCCAAAGAGCCTGACAGTATTGAAGATCATGAAAAAATATCTGATACATCTACAAATGCGATGTCTACTTTAATACACTGCTAACTAGCTCAGACTTTTCTGGGAGGGGAGGGGAGGGGAGGGAGTCCTCCCAGAAAAGAAAAAGGGCAACCCCAGTATCACTTTGTCCCATTGCATAACAACATGAAGAAACACAGGGAGATGGCTTTAATTAAACGGCTGTCATGAATTCAGATTTGTGCCAAGAAAGTCGTGGCAGGTTGTGAAAGCTCTATCCATACAAAGGATGGCAAGGCCTGGACCAAGCATTCTGCTCAAGGAACAAGGACCCACAAATAGCAAGCCTGAGACGAGGAAATGGCAGCCCTTGCCAGAATGTGTTACACAAGGTGCTAAAAATCTACCCAGAGGCAGCCATCACCTGTCTCACCACCTTCAGGGGACCAGGGGCCACCCTGGCACAGGCCCAGGCTAAGCCGTGCTGAAGAGAAGGAGCTTGTATTTCCTGCATGTGCAGGAGGAGGGAAACAAGGCTGTGCTAGTGTACACAGTAACATGTCAGTGGCAGCACCGGGGTGAATTATAGGCTGGAGACCCGACAGTGGTCTTCTCACAGGGAAAGGGCACGAGCCTCCTCTGAGAATCATCCCCCTCTCCCAGAGAAGCAATATGTCTGCTGCCCCCCATTGAGGCCCACTCCAGGGAGGGTGAAGAGTGCTATTAAATTATGTCACTATGATATAAGGGCCTCTGTCTAAAAATTCAGTGTTGAATCATGGCATGCTTGACTTGAACAATATTGAGGTGAGCGGCCCACGTCCCCTGGGTAGGTCGGTCCAGGTCTGGACTCCTGTGCAATGATGACATTGTTGCTGACGTAAATAATAAGTGTGATTTATTTGTTCAAGCCCCGTTTCCCAGTCAGGAGTGGTTTATGGGGCTGACTACCTGCAAATTGCAAAGTGGAAAGTTTATGGGGCTGATTTATGAGGAAAGTAAAGGGCTACCTTCCTAGACAGAAGACAACTAAATGCCTCCTAAGGCAAGGTCTCATTCTTCTCAGGCTGGTTTTCACCTCCCAGAGCCTGTCCTGCCTGTGAAGACAGGGAGTCACTGTGGAATCTTATTGGTGCCCAGTGCTCACGATGATTCCCCACTGTGGTTGCCAGTAGCTCAACTTGGGACGTCCCTACCACTGCCACATCACATATTGCACACCTGCCACCATTGTGCTGTCACCCCCGTTACAACCCCTGTCACCATCAGCATTGTCCTAGCCTTCACCATAACCTGCCACCACCATTATCATCCTTACTGTCAGCCCCTGTCAGCAACAAGACGGAGTAACAAAAACACAGATTTATTGGAGACAATTCACAGACTGGAAGCGGGCTCAATAGCCTCTTCAATCAGGGTTTTTATTAAGCTAAAAAGAATCCAGCAACACCCTTTGGTGCTCCCCAAAGGCCTCCAACTGGATGCACCCCATGAAGGATTGTCCTGTGACCAATCAGAGCTGATGTGGCTTGTTATCAGGAGCAAGGATGTGGTCTATGTGCTGCACCTGCTGCTCTCCTGCCTATATGAACTGGCTGCACCTGCTGTTTCCTTACTCATGCCTCAACCCCAGTCACCTTGATTCCCTGTTCTCCTACCTCAGTACCATTCCTCCACCATCAAAACCTCCACCAGCTGCTTTACTGCAGCCTTCACAATTCTCTGAGTCACTTTGGAGGGTAGTAAATTGTATTAGTCTGTTTTCATACTGCTATCATGAACTGACGAAGACTGGTAATTTATAAAGGAAAGAGGTTTAATTGACTCACAGTTCAGCATGGCTGGGGAGGCCGCAGGAAATTTACAGTCACGGTGGAAGGCGAAGAGGAAGCAAGATACCTTCTTCACGAGGCAGCAGGAAGGAGAAGTGCTGAGCAAAGGGGTAAAGAGCCCTTTATAAAACCATCAGATCTCGTGAGAACTCACTCCCTATCGTGAGAACAGCATGGGACAAACTGTTGTCATGATTCAATTACCTCCACCTGGTCTCTCCCTTGACACATGGGGATTATAATTCAAGATGAGATTTGGGTGGGGACACAAAGCCTAACCATATTGTAAATCATCTGGCCTTCTCCAGCATGGCTGAGCTGAGAATGGAGGGGACACATGTGCTCAGAAGCAGCCACACGTGTTTCAGCCTCATTTCTGAATGAATCCACCAGCCTTCACAACACTACCCACCCACTCACCATTCCTGGAATCCCGGGGATGAAAATCTTATGTTTTTTATTGCATTTGTGTCCACAGAGGCTCCAGGACACAAGGGTGCACACTCCTAGTGGGTCTCCCATGTTGCTAAGGTCTTTATTAGTCCTGGGCCTACAGACCTCCCTAAGTGTTACATTCCTGACCTTTTAGGCACCATCTCTTTGCTACCAGCCCAGGTCATTAACTCTCTAAAGCCTAATAATATCATGGAAATACCGAAGGCCTATCTGCTTTCTAAGAAGAAAGGGAGCTCTTTCTTCTTGGGGATTACTAAAGTTAAAACAAGCTACCCACCCTCATTACCAATGTTCTCATCACCAGTGTCACCACCATAATCATGACCTCATCTTACCATCGTCACCATCAACTCTGACATCATTCTGCATTCAGCAAGAAAGGTTAAGTATGAAGTTGCACAGGGTACTAGGTACTGCCTAGAAAACTTCAGAACCCTAGTTTCTTTTTTTTTTATTTTAAGATGGAGTCTCGCTATGTCACCCAGGCTGGAGTGCAGTGGTGCGATCTCAGCTCACTTCAACCTCCGCCTCCCAGGTTTAAGCAATTCTCCTGCCTCAGCCTCCTGAGTAGCTGGGACTACAGCCATGTGCCACAATGCCAGGCTAATTTTTTTATATTTTTAGTAGACACGGGGTTTCACCGTGTTAGCCAGGATGGTCTCAATCTCCTGACCTCGTGATCCGCCCACCTCGGCCTCCCAAAGTGCTGGGATTACAGGCGTGAGCCACCGAGCCTGGCCAGAACCCTAGTTTCTAGAAGAATGGTCTCCAAAGAATAATCTCCAGAAAATAATCCCAGGAGATATGCCATATTTAAGAGAAAAAAATTCCATTGCCAATTGAATTTTAGAAAGGCTGCATTCTGACAATGCATTTTAGCATATTAAAGGCTCTAAGAAGTCCTGCAGGAGAGAAATCTGTTTATGGTTATTTGACACAATCTTTCTCAGGTACAATTTACCACTAAATCATGTTTCCACCTAACTTCCATTAACATCACACTGAACACATGTCCCATAGAAGATACGTTGAGAACGTAGCTCTAAAAGCTGAAAACTGCACAGGCAACAGTACGACGGATCCAGGCGTGCTCCTGGGCCACCAGTATGGATGCTCTTCAGGTGTGTATCCTAGCACTCAATCACAAAACCTATGCTTTCATCCTAGTCCAAAGTGGTCATTCTCTCCTAGGCCCTGGAAGATGGGGGTCATCATCATCTCTGCCTCCCCAGTGCTCCCTGAGTGCCCTCTGAGTGTCTTATGGATGCAAGCATTATTCATGCTGCCCTCAATATGGCCAATTTCCCCTTCTCAAATTTGTGGACATCCCACAGCTCTGGATGTGCATTTTCCAGGGCGAGAAGTAACTAAGAAATGCTCCACTGACACCTGAGCCTTCACACGGCTTTCCTACCTACAGATCCCCCGGCCTCGGATGAGAGTGGGGCCCAAGGAATTTCACAGGCCAACCCCCAAGCACACGAAGGCCCAGAAAGAGCAAGAACCCACGAGGACCACAGTGGCTGATGCCCTCCCCAATTTCCTTCAGCTACAGCAGTGTGGGAATGGGGGCTGGTCTGAGATGGCATTTTCATTGGTCCAAGTTGAGTGGAGAGAAATAGGTCCCCAGAGTAGATTTTTCGTAAAGTGAAATGCTTTCAACTCGAAGGGTGTCCTGAAATTGTCATCCCTACCTTGGGAGTTAGAATATCCTTAAATAAGGGTGAAATTGATGACAACTGTATTAGCTTCCTCTGGCTGCAATAACGAAGTACCCCAAACTGGCTTAAAACAATGAACATTTCTTGTCTCACAGTTTGGGAAACCAGAAGTCCAAGATCAGGGTGTGGGTAGGGCCATGTTCCTACTAATCCTTCCTGTCTCTTCCTAGTTTCTGATGGGGACAAGAAATTCTCGGCATTCTTCGGCTTACAGCTGCAACATGCCAGCCTCTGCCTCCGTCTTCACACAGCCTTCTCCCCGGTGTCTGTGTCTTCACCTCATCTTTCCTCTGTGCCCAAATGTTCCCTTTTCATAAGGACACCAGTCATATTGGATCAGGGGGTCCACTCTGCTCCAGCATAGCCTCATCTTAACCAATTACATCCACAACAACTCTATTTCCAAGGAAGGTCACATTCACAGGCACCAGGATTTAAGACTTCAACATATCTTTTTGAGGGGATACAATTCAACCCATAACAGTGGGGGGTTTTTTTCTAATGTTTTTACCAGGCAGCTCTTAGGCCGAATAAAGTTGTGCATTTGCTTTTTCTTTATTTTTGTTGTTGTTTTACAGGTGCGTGAAATCCTACCACCGGGAAGCTGCCGGAGGGAGCATTGCCCCCTGTACCCACTCTCCCGCCTCCTCACCCCCAAGTTGGCTGGTGCCCCAGACCTCACTCTGAGGGCTCCTAGGATGTTTGAGGACTAGTTTCAGCCTCACTCTGTCCTCCCCAGGGACCCAAAAGGTGGCATTAGCAGCCTTACCTTCACCATGGCAGGTAGCGAAGCTAAGTGGCCCTCTTCCTACATCCCTAGCAGGGCCCCTCCCCGACTCACCCGATCCCAGGAGGTTTAGATTCAGGCAGGGGTGACCATAGCATTTCTTCTGCAGTGGCCCCTGCAGGCGGGGGCACATCCCTAGGACTGGCTTGGACTTTCTGGCTCCCGTTACAAAGCCTAGAGGACAGAGTGATGATTGAGGCCTTCTCGGCATGGGGATGAAGAGCACTCTCTGGCCCACTGTGTGCATGCTCAGGTCTCCTCTGGACTGACAGCTGCCTGGCACACAGTAGGTGCTCCAGAAAAGCTTGTGGAGGTGAGCAGAATGAAACTGGATTTCATAGTCCCAGTACCATTTCATTTATTTGGCTGCACTGCTCCCATCAAACCAGGCCCCTCTGCCCACTTTCCCTTGTCCAGCCTTTGTCAATTCCAACTTCCATCCCTTTGCTGAGGCCGTGCCTGCTACCTAGAGTACCTTTTCCTTTCCTCCATGTAGGCAAATCACAGTCACATTGCAAAGATGAATGTAGTGCCTACCTCCTCCATGCCTCTAGAGTTACAAAGCTTTTTCCTAGGCATCTGGGGTTAACACATTGTCCTTTGCTATCTGTTATCTGCTTATTAGAACACAATTTTCTCCCCCCAGTTGCACAACAAACACTGATGAACAACTCTAGAAACAAATGTTATATATCACTACATGCTCCTTATTCCTCCCCAAGGCCCATGGTTCTGTTTCACAGAAAAAGCATGAGGTTTGACTTCAGGCAGGCCTGGGTTCAAATCCAGACTCTGCTATTTACTAGCTGTGTGGCCACAGGCAGTGTCATACTCTCTATGAGCCTCATCAGTAAAATAAGGATAGGAAGACTACCTCGTATATTGTAGACACAAAGATGCACTTCCTAGATTCCCCTTCCAGGACCCATTACAGCCCCCAGTTCTGGGGCTGCAGTCAGCAGACAGCCCCCAGGTGTTGGCTCCTTCAGGATCTGGCTCAGCAACAGAGCTGTACCACTCCCAAGGCCACTTCCTTCCCAGGACAACCTGCATCCAGCTACAAAGGCAGATGGGGGTATATAGGCCCAAGCCATTACGGCCCAATACTGGACACTGATGGGCAATTCTTGCTCTACACTCCACTCAGGGATGACCAAAGCTTTGTAGAGCTTGTGTCACAGTTCAACATCTTCTCTGCATATCCTGCTTCCTCCCCCTTCCCCATTCCTGCCCTGGTGTTAACCGCTCATAAACATCTCTGCTCCAAACTCCTTCTCAGCATCTGCTTCTGACAAACCAACGTGTTGCAGAAAATGTAAGAATTGTAATTTATGATCTCAAGGCACCCAGCAACTTGCTTGGCACATAGTAGGTGCTGAGAGACCTCACTTCCCTCCTTGCCCCAGTGAGGAATAAATGGAAGGCTCTGTGAAGGCAGTTTGAGTTGAATCTCTCCAAAAGGGTAGGAGAGTCCCAAGAATTCCTATGTGCCAAATTCCTGGAGAGGCTGAGGAGGAAGGACTCAAAGACACCCAGGCCCCTGTGATTAAAGACACATAAGTGGATTCAGATGACCAGGGAATATTGAAACTCACCCCCGCAAGTGGTGGTAGTCAGGGGTGAGTGGAAATCTATACATGGAGTGAACGTTTTCCAGCTCCTCCAGGCACTGCTGCCCTGCAGCCTCCTGCTGTCTGCCCAGGAGTGGAAGACTGCTCAGCTTTGAGGAGTTTTTTCTATAAAAATAACCCCCCGCTATTATTCTTTGCAGTGTGAAGTGAAAACTTACCTGGATGAGGTTTCACAGGAAGCGTGAGTTGCTAGAGACAGCGAGAGGAGCTCCTGTGCTGAGAGCAAGAAATGAAGCAAGTTCTTGGGATGTGGAACTAAAGGGAAGGAAGCAACAATATTTTAAGTGTGGGTCTGACCTCAGAGTCCTAGTACCAATGTCTCCTTGGCATGAGAAACTGAGGTTTGGCCACAAGTCCCCCCTTTGCCTGCCTCCTAGGAGCCCTCATCTGCCTTCACACCAACTCTCCAACCTGAACAACCTGAAGGGTGGTTTCTATCAAGGCCATAATGGAGTACCAGCGACCCAGGGAGAAAGCACAGCAAATGTCAATACAGTCTTCAGAGCCAGGCAGCTCCCATCCAGCCTCAGCTCTGCCACTGTGTGGCTGTGTGACCTTAGGCGAGTTACTTAACGTCTCTGAGCCTCAGCTAGCTATTACTATCTTCATTATCATGTTATTCTTGCCATGAAGAGTTAAGATTCCTGAGCAAAAGAATGAGCATGACTTGAAACAAAAGCAAATCATGTGCTCTGCCCTACTGGAGTACTAACTAGTACAGGCAGCTGGAGCAGTCGAGGTGAATTTCACTCAGGAGGTGGCGTTGAAGTGACAGCTTGAGGGGCAAATTTTGGATGGGCATGGGAAAGAGAGAGAAAGCAGAAGGCGTAAAATCCATGAAAGAAATCACAAAGATAGAAATGGGCGTGGGAAGCTTGTGGGACAGAGATTGGGAGAACCAGATGGACACAGCCTCTGCTTTCTGGCCCTGAGGATTCAAAGGTGAGTGATACACAGTCCAGAAGAGAGAGGAGAAGAGAACGGTCAAGGCAAATCAGGAACCAGCCGGGGAAACAGAGACCCACAGAGGGCACTGAGGCAAGTGCATGACTAAGCCTCCTGTGACAGTCAGGTGGGCAGGGAAGGAGGAGGAAACAGATGGCTGTGGAGGCTTTGAGACTTGCCCAGGTAGGCCAGGTCCAGAACTCCCACCCCAGGGCTCCTCTGGGGTGTGGGGGGAAGGTCAATTTGGGGGCTCCCCCTGACCCAGGCTGCTCCTGTCGGCACCCTGTACTCCATAGCTGCCCCACAAAGACCCAGTGCCTCTCGAGGAGGCAGCCCTGACCAACCCACACTGCCACGGCTCTCACTGTGGTTTTCAGGAGCCAATGCATTCCACATGGCAGCCAGCTCCGGCTTTCCCTGGCAGGGATGAAAACGCTGTGAAAGGACCCTTTGCCTCCCTGCTGAGTCCCCCAGAACAAGGCTTCTTTGTCTACAGCTGCTTCCTTGCAGAGTGAAACCTCTGATGAAGGCTGAGCCCCGAGCCTCAGGACCACCACTCCAGCCTTCTGTGAGCTGGCACCACTATGGGTGCCCATGAGCAACCCCCTTTTCTCCTTCCCCATATCACTCCCAGAATCCAGGAAGTTGTCCCTGGGATCGAAGCACCAGCCAAAGAGCCCCAGAAAGGAAAATAACCTTGAAATTGCAGAGTTGGGGGCCAAAATAGAGGCAAGCAAAATGTGGGTACCCCAAAGGTGTAGTGGGGAGGGGCCAGCTCTACACTGGGCAGGCCCCTAAAAAGGAGCTGGGGTCCAGGAGTATGTGGGGGCAGCTCAGTGGCTTCACAAGGCAGATTCATGGCACACGTTGCAGAGCTGCAGGGCACCTGAGCAGACCATATGTGCATCTACGGACCCCCTTCTGAGCCCCATGCTAGAGACAGCCATGTGAGCGTGTCATCACAGCCTCTGTCCTAGTGATGATGGCTGGCAGGCCCAATAACCATCACTTTACACAATAAATGCTTTAATGCAAGCACATACAAAGCATAGATGAGCCCAGGAGAGAGCAGCTATACTCCTGGGGGTACTGGGACCCCTTCTATGGTGGACACTGCCATGCACCACCCAGATCCCCCTTCAAGGAAAGACTTGCTTCTGCAGCTGCGGGCAGTGTTAGCAGCAGACAATCCCAGCTGTTGGCCCCTCAGCCATTGACTCAGCTGTAGACAGCCATCTCCCTCAAGGCCATGTCCTTTCCCAGGCAGCCCACATCCAACGATTAAGCAAGACTGGGGGACTTGAAAGAGCCACCTGGGTCAAAAGCAGGTCCACCGTGAACAGGCCATGCTAGCTCCAGAGCTCCCCGTGGGGCCAGGGCTGCCACTGGCCTGCCCTGCAGCTTGGCTTCTCTCTCTGCCCATGCCCGCTCCCTCTCCCCTTCCCCAAGCACCCAGCCTCCTTAGCACACAAACTCCCTCTCAGAGTCTGCTTCCCAGGGAAGCCAACCTGCAACAACTTTCCACAAAGAGGTGGCAGTGTTTTCCATTGCGTGTGGGGTCCAAGGCAGAAAGCACATCCTCTGACGCCACTCCTGCATCGGCAGCTGAACAAGAAGTGGCCCCAGGTCCACGGAGCTGAGTCTAGTGGGTGGCCAGTGTATAAAGGGCAATAGGGACCTTTTTCTCCATTGGGCTTTTTCTAAAAGCACTTTTCTGTTGTTAATCTGTCTTTTGTTACGGGGTCTCAGCCATGAACCTTGCAATGGGCAAGGAAAATACACTGCTTTTCTCCCCTACAGCAGCAGTGGGGTGGGCTTGGGGTTGGGACCGTATTTCAATATTTCAGAGTTACATTGACTGGCAGATTTTAGAAACAAGAAGCCTGGTTGGGAGCTCTGGCCTTGCCTCTTTGAATCATTCTGCAAACTTTGACATCTCGTAAGCTCTTCAATTCTACATTCTCTCCTTCCTCAGTAAATGCCTTCCTTGCAGCACTGTGGTGAGAAGCAAACTCAATCATATATGCAAAAGTGCCTGGAACTCAGGAAATGCTCAATGCCTTTATTTCTTTACTCTCCATATAATGGGTCTTTGTCAATCAAGGCTACCAGTGAAGAAACTGAGTCCCCTGCAAAGCAAAGATGAGTTTGACAGTGTACACACTGAGCAGCCAGCCTCCTTGCCTGACCATACCTATCATGCCCCGTTCCACCCATCCGGACCCCAGCCCACTCTCACACCCTGGGGCAGGGGCCAGCATCTGGAGGGCTCCAGAATGCATTCCATTCTGTAGGAGAACAGTCAGGCTCCAGGAGATCCCTTCCTGACTTGGTCTGTAGCCCAAAAGGGTGCAAAGATGGGAAGAGGCATGGGCTTGGGTATTCAGATCTCCGAGAAAGCTGAACCAGAGCCAGGGCAGAGAGGGGCTGAGACAAGCTTGGACAGGGCGGGAGGCGGGTGGGGGTGGGGGGTGGAGGAGGGCAGCTGCCTGCCACCACCTATCACCACATCTGGGAGTCAGGGAACACGTGGGAGAGAACAAGGGAGGAAATTAGAGACAAAACGTGAACTTCATAAAGATTTTATTCAATCAAACTCCAAAAGCAGCTGCAACCCCATAATGGCAGCCAAAGCTGGCTTTCTGATTTTTCACTTTGATTAATTATCTAATGATTTGCAGGGCTCCCTGCTGCTTTATGACGTGCACGTTTTTCTGTTTCTTTTTCCCTCCACCCCCACCCTCCTGCTCTGTTCTGATCCTCATCCTCTAGAGCCTGCCTCCCCCACGAAACCAGCTTTACCCCACCTCCTCTTTGTCGAGGGAAGGCTGAGTTACTGATGGGAATCTTCTGGACCCCATCTGCCCTGGTTGAGCAGGTGTCTTCAGGGAGTATAAAGAATTAGGGAACTGCCCTGTCCCTCAGAAGCTCTTGGTCAAGGTGGGACAGACCCTTTTTTCATTCACACACCAGGTACAGAAGATGAATGTCTCCATGGCCAGCCATGTAGCGAAGGCTCTAGCAGAGGCAAGTGCAATGCATCTTAGGGGGATGAAGGGGCATCTCCAGCTCTGAGTAGAGCAGCTGAGGATGGCTTCTCACAAGAGCTGCTGACCATGCTGGGTGTTATGGGATGTTCTTGCCCAGGGGAGGAGAAGACAGGATGAAGTTGTTCCAGGAAGACAGAGAAGCTCACTGCAGGGAGCAAAGGAATAAGATTGCACATTGGGGGTCAAGGCAGATGATAACAGATGAGCATGCAGCTAGTGGGGACCCAGTACTAACGACCATGCCAGTGGTCAGAGAAAAAACGAGAGCAAATGATTCTTAGCCAGTTTTCCCTTGCAAGAAAACCCAAAGCAGGCCCTGAACTGATCATGGAGTCTGGGTCTAATTTGAGATGTGGCAGGCAAAAGATTTGGGTCTTGATCCTATGGATAATGGGAGTAAGATATTGACTTGGGCTGAATTCTCCTAGGGACAGACCCTGAGACAAGGATTTTGAGATGGGTGACCACCGCAGTGTGTGTTTGTGAACAGGTTACCACTAAGGGCACCTGGGACCTCTGAGAGCCTGTGGAGGGCATGCCTCACAGTTGCCCCACATCGATGAGAAAGCCGGGGTATGTATGCGCCACGGCATCCATGAAGGAATGCTCCCCAGAGTGGACTCCCTGGGGCTTCCAGCCAAGTCCTCGGGCAGCCAGTCACAGTTGCTGCAGCAGGACCCCACCAGTGTGCACGGGAATGGAGGCGGCCAGGGGCTACGGCCAGGCACCAGCAGT
The DNA here is from genome assembly GCF_009828535.3 of Hylobates moloch. Taxonomy (NCBI): domain Eukaryota; kingdom Metazoa; phylum Chordata; class Mammalia; order Primates; family Hylobatidae; genus Hylobates; species Hylobates moloch. The sequence goes on along the minus strand of NW_026652295.1, from coordinate 42,871,055 downwards.
GTCCCCTACAGGTATGACCAAATGGAAATTTAGCTCTCGTTTCCCACCATAATGGGATATCCGGGCGGTCTGGTGAGCTATATAGTGAGAGGATAAAAATGCCACCCAGTGCTAAGGGCTGGGGGAAGGGCAGTCTGAGCTGACTTGACAAAAGCGTAGACTTCATAGGTGTAGGAAGGAAGTGAGAAGATGCCAGACAAGAATGAAAGTCATTTTTAAAGGGCTTGGATCAATGGTGGGGTGTGCAAAATTGTCACGAAAGAGACCATTCATGCCGCGTTCCAGGAGTCTGACAGGAAGCGACGGGAAGTGGGGCTGGGTGAGTGGGTCCCTGCTAGGTACACTCGAGAGCTACCCAGAGTCCTCAGGGCTCAAGCTCTTTGTTCCTGAAGCTGAGAGAGCCCCCGAGACCTCCAGCTCCGTGGAAGGCCCAGCCCTGCCCTCCCCGGGCTGCCTTCATGGTGATCAGGCTGTGGCCAAGCAAACCAGGAGGCGGCGTTCCCTCTCCCACCCTGCCACGGCCTCTGCCTGTCCTCACTGTCACACCCCCGGACCCTCTCCCACCCTGCCACGGCCTCTGCCTGTCCTCACTGT